>NW_027466230.1:145000-517500 GCF_046127955.1 Nelusetta ayraudi
TTTTCTTTGTTTGACATATTTTGGCTCAACGAGGAATTAAGAGTCATTTTTGAAAATATTGTTTTTGACAATTCGCTTTCTAGCTTTAGGTTCCCTCGTGGCTGTTACTAATTCAAGTAATTCATACTATTTCTTAAGTTGTCTTAAGGCCAACAAAGTATAAGTTCATATTTTTCCAGCTTTTGCGCTCTTAATATCCAGTTTATGGCATTACAAGTACGTAAAACACATACACACAGCATTGTGAAAGTGCAGTAATAAACACAACGCTGAACATCTTATCAAACAACTGATATTGTTTTCTCATCCATTTGTAAAGACGGCAGCGAAATACGAAATCAATCAAGCTCATTAACGACAAAGAACCACAATAAATCACCTCCAGTGATTCGCATAAGGCTCCGAATATGCGGAGACAACAAGCGACCGGAGCGCGACGGAACAAAACGGGACCTGGCATCACGTTGACAACGTGACGGCCGCGCTCCCACTCAGCGTGTCAAGCTCCATGACATCGAAATGGCAGCCGGGTTTTGGACACACACACCACTGTGTAGGTCAACACGATGTGCAAACACTAGATTCCCCCAAGGACTTGTACGTACACAGTGTCACACACACTTCACTCCGGCGTAACGCCTGAAAGGTGTGATGGGGGTTAAGGAGTGGTGGGGTGAAGGGGTGGAGGGCGAGGGAAGGAGAGGAGCTGAGAGGAGTGGAGAGGAGAGGAGAGGTCCCTGTTTATATGACCACAAATGGAGAGAGCAGACACCAGCTGTCACTTGCTTATGTCAGCCCTATTCTCAGCTTGTGTGCCGTGGCGCTTGTGTGTGCATGTCACTGTGTGATCCCTGCTTGGCCACGACTGGTTTCAATTACGCAGCAAACTTTGACCCTTTGTAGCCGAGCGGGGAAGCGAGCCCACGGGGGAGAGAGGTGCACTGAGAGGTGCAGAGCGCCGGCAGAGGGGAAGCGATCAGTTATGAGATACAGGCGGAGACAGAGGGATGTTTTTTGTCATTGTGTTTTTAGGTTTTTTTAATCTGCTGGGTATGCCTATCGTAAATAGCTACGATAAGTGAAACATGCTGGAGGAAAAGGCTTACCCTTTTCCTGGGCGGTGCTCGTTCTTCCTCTTTCTGGGCCCTCCCTCCTCCTCCTCCTCCTCCTCCTCCTCCTGCGGCCCCTCCTCCTGTTCGCCCCGGACGCCCTCCCTTGCCCTCTCCGACCGGCGGTCTGATGGTCATCCTGATCTCTGGGGGGCAAATGTAGTTCTCCAGGTTCTTGGGGGGCTTCTTGGTGCGCTTGGTGGTCTGAATCTTCAGCTTGAGACTTCCTTCCTGGAAGCTGGCCTCCTTGATGGAGAACTCCTGCTCCTCCAGGAGTCCCTCCACCTGCTCCTCTAGCCCCTCCCCCTCGCTGATGGCGCCCGTAATCACATCATCGGAGTGCGTCAAACCGATGGGCCCGACTCCCTGCTGGTCCTTCTCATTTGGCCCCACCCTGCCTCCCGGTAACTCCGCCTCTTTGGGTCGGGCCGAGCCAACCAGATCCCTTGGCTCCATCCACGCTCCCGCCAGAGCCAGTCAGCACGGGGGGGAAGCTGTGGCAGCCAGCCAATGGGAAGACGGGGAGCGGTCGTCTGTTGGGTTGATAGCTGTCAGTCAGCTACTGGGGTCGGGTCGGTTGTCCCGCGGGAGCACAGCGAAGCCAGGGACAGTCTGTCGGAGAGGAGGGATGAGAACGACACGGTTAGGAAAAGAGGAGCGCTGTCATCCCCACCGCCGCCTCTCGAGTCTCGACACCAGCCTGACTGCTGTCATCAGCTTCATGATATGTACAAACAGCTCCCACACTCACATCTGAATTATGTCCCTTGCATGAACAAGTTCCCTTTTGACAACCACTATCCATTTACCCTTTTTTTTTTTTTTTACTGTCTTTTTGGTTGTTTCATTTTACACACCGGGACTAATCTGCTCTCCCTGCATTCCCACGACACGTCCGAGGCAGAGCGACGGAGGCTCGAGAGTGATCACGACAAAATGAGACGTTCTCTTTCTCCGCTCTAAAACCAGGCTGAAGTTAGCCTGAGGACACAGGACAGGGGGGGGGAAATGAAAGGAGCAGGCTTCTGGTTTTCTTTTTCTTTTTTTTCAAAAGAGCGGGGAAGGAGGGAGGGAATCACACATGGAGAGAAGGGAAGGGAAGGCCGGGGAGAACGACGGAGGGAAGGAATCTAAATTCTTTCCCCAGATGTGGTTTACGAGCTGGTCTGGAAAAACCAGCGTCTGAACTGCTTCACACAGGCACGCAGTGGCACCTATATGCCAGTCCATGAAAAAGGAGCAAACCGACAAATGACAGAGTTGCTGTCACCACATAGACTTCTTCACCCCCGCTGCTGCTGCTGCTGCTGCTGCTGCTGCTGCTTCTCCTGCTCTCTAGAAAGAAAGAAAAAATAACGGAGGCTGTGGTGGCCATTTGTCAGGAGGATTTAGGCTTTCCCTTTTGGATCATTTCACACGCGGCCGCAGATATTACATACATCAATACATAGACACACAGTCGGCATGTGCTCGCGCGCAGTGTACACACGGAGAGCAACCAAAACAAACACTGGACTACACTTCTCACTGCGGCTCCAGGGAATCCCATCTGTCAATATGACATGAGGCATGACTGAGCTGGAAGTGGGGAATGCTGTCTCACACGCTGAGTTTGGACTGACACCATTTACACTGATGTGAACTCGCGCGTTGCCGCAGATTTACAATGACCCGAGAGCACAAAAGCTTTTAACCCGTATATCGCATTGTTACCTAACCTCCTGCCCTCCGCGTCTGCACCCTCTGACACGGGCCTTTTACTCTATCTCTGTTTATGTGCGTGCGTGCATGTGCGTGTGCATGTTTCCTCTCTGCACACCTCTGTGCCAGCCCATGCTACTGTACTAACAGCTGATCCCTGTCGTAATGCCTCGCAGCACATTCTTACAGCTATCAAAGCTTATCCTTTTAGGTCACAGAGGCTGGGGTTTGCCCTGCGAAAGGTCCCCAGCCAATCAAAGAGCCGACACGCACAGGGCAGGAAAAGTACCTGAAGGCAAATTTTAAGTCTCCAATTAGCCTTCACCTGCCTGCTGTGGAAGGGGAACCAACCAAGGCCGGAACATCCCCCTTTTTTCAGATGCGTACACTTTTCACTTGGAGGTGGCAATGACAACCAGCCCGCTGCTCTCGTAGCGTGATTGAATAATCATAATCCAGGCTGGTATTCGGACAAACTGGTTGGTGTAAAGGCTCAAGGCGCAAGCATTGTCCAGCCGTGAGTCAATAATCGGGCATTTGAGGAAAGGAAAAAAGACAGTGAAAAGCCCTGTTTCAATAAAGCCTCTGTTCAGCCATGAAGTTTGCCCATCTGAAACCATGTTTCCTTTCAAAGCGGGCTCATGAGGAGTATTGATGTGGGTTCCGCTGGTAGAGTTAGAGCGAGGCTCGCATGTCAGAGCTCATGACCACCAAATCACTTGACCTCCACACGGAAAACTTCCTATCGCCAATCGTTTTTTTTTTCAGAGCCCTCTTGATATGTTTTTAGATTGATTTCCTTCCCCAGCGGGAAGTCATTGATTTCCATTGACTGGGTGTCGTATAAAAAAAACCTTTTGAAACACGCTGGAGCCTTTGGTCTGCCTCGGTTTTATGTCAAGGAGCGAGAAGTCCCTATGCAGCCCGACGCAAATCTAAAAAAACGAAAAAAACAAAGGTCCGTTATGCCTTCAGAGTCTATGGGGCAACGCAGAGGTTTCAAGCGGGAAGCGTGAGAGCTTCAGAAGCTTTCAGATGTCACAGCCTTCCTAGATGACCAGAGTCTCCGACGCGGGGGGCGCTCCCTGCGTGCACGCACCACAACACTGCAAAGCTGTCACAAAGCGGCATTTCACTCAGAAATAAACGATAATGAGACTGACCTTGACAATTAATTTGTTTGTTTTTTTCTCTCACATAACATTAGAAGCTAATCTGTGCGTGCCCAGTCCTAGCCTGGATTCACAGCACTCACATGACCATGTTTGGTCCTCATACGGGTCCCTAAAGTCAGCTTGGTGACTCGCCCTCATGGCATGTGTGAAAGTCTGTCATGTGATTGAGGACAATGACAGGAAAAAGAGACAGCTGCCAAGCACAACATCACACACACGTGAACGCATCAAAACCGCATTAGGGCGGCGCTGTCCAGGCTCTCCTCGCAACTCAAACCCAATACGCCAAAAAAATACGAATAAATGGTGTCATACATTATTACAGTCTTCGTTCTGGGCCATTACAGTTTAAACCATTTAGCTGGGTCATGGCTATTCTTCCTCCCGCCCTGCCTCATGCCCTAGGCTGTGTTAGTTCTCTGTTACTGGCAGACAGGCTGGGAGTTTATGTAAGACTGACCCCTCTTCGGGCCTCTCTCGCCTAGCCTGAGCCTCACTGTCTAGCGGCTCTCCCTTTTCACGCACACAGCCTCTACCGACACACACGCGTACGCACGCACACCTCAGCTAGGCACGGACAGCAGGGCGATTGTAAGCAGCCAGACTCACTGCATAAATAGCTTTATTATGTTCACAAAAAAAAAAAAAAAAAAAACTGCCGGTGCTAACCAGCTTCCCTCTCCAATAGCAATAAGGCCCGAGCCTGTGCTTGGATGTGAGAGACTGCGAGACGAGACGCTCTTCCAACGTTTCGCCCCGTCCTTAGAAATCAATGATGATAAAGTGGAGATAATGGAGTACAGACGGACGGGGGATGGCGAAAACAAAACACAAGTACAGAGAATGAGACTGGGAGTGAGAAAACGAGAGGGGGGGCGGGGGGGGTGGGGAGGGATGGCAGCAGAAACGCAACCTTTTAAGGCTGCATACCCAGCAGCCCAGTGCCTGAGGTGGACTCACAAATAGCTCTCACACACACACACACACACACACACACACACGCGCACACATGCACACAAACTCACACATCCACAAGCACACCAAAAGCTTGTGTGATTGCACAAGGTGAGGAGTCCTTTTTTTCGCCAGCCCCCTGCCTCCCTTTGATGTGAGGGAAGCAGAGGCTCGGTCATCTCCGGCTGCGGACGAGTATTTCACAGGGATTATGAACATCGTCTGTCTGCCATTTTCATTTTTCATTTATCCCGTTTTCTCTTTCATTCCGGGCCCTCCAGTGAAGAGGCAATCACGTAAACTAGTGTTTCTGGACTGGCGCAATCTTCCGCTGGAGACGAATCAAAAAGGCACGGCCCCGGCCTTCTAGTACTTCCAGAATCCAGGGGGCACAAACATGAGTTTTCAGAGTCTATTAGTCCTCGTGCCTCAGAGCCAAGTGAGGTGAAAGAGAGCCACGATTTTTTTTTTTCTCTCTTAACCTGAGCACATCAAAGAGTGCAGTTTGGGTTTGCTTTTTTTTTTTTTTGGCAGGGTCAAAGTATCATGATGCTTTCGAGAAAAAAAAATAATTCCCCAGCCTGACGCACCAGTGCGCATTTTTTTTTAATAACAACAGGGCAGCGAGAGCGGCCGGTCATAAAGTGCCTCGTGCAGGGACGGCTATAATAGAAAATGATGGCTTTTCATTCCGCGCGGCCCCACCGCGTGCACGCGCGCGCCACCGTCCGGGATGAGCCGCCGTTCCTGCCAGGTAGCGCCGGAGCCGTCCTCACCTCGCTACCCCGCACCGGCAGATGAATGTTAAACCATTTTAACTGCAGCAGAAGCCACAAAATGGCTGTCAGCAAAAAAAAAAAAAAAAGAAAAAACACCTCCCCTTCTCCCCAACTGTCTTCCCTCTTCCCCTCACCTCACTCTCCCACCCCCCCAACCTCTGTTCTCTCCCCTCTTCCCTCTTTCCTTCACCCTCCTCCACCACCACCACCACCACCCCCCAACCCTCCCGCTCTCTCTCGCTCACTCTCTCTGCGCGCTCTGCCAAAGGGTGCTCCAGTGCTGATATTCTGTTAAGAGATGCTTGCCAACAGTTAGATTTGTCCTTGGATCCCGTTCACGTCCCCCCTCCCTCCTCCTCCTCCACACCCCTCTCCCCCCCTGCACCCCGCCTTCACTGTGATCCAATTTCGACCCGAGGTATACGGCGCAGAAGGGGATACACCTAATCGATTTCTCATGCTTTAATTTAAAGGTGGCATGGGCATCTCATTACCTAATAGGGGCTTTAACGGGCCGCTCCGTACTTTCACTCCACGCGGGAAAAAACGCTGCCAGTTTCAACTCCCTCCAAAGCCCCTTAACAAGACAAGATTGATGGTTCCATCCGAGTCTGAATCACCTCTGTTATCAATCCCTCGCCCACCCCTCCGCTCCCTCTCCCACCCAGCAACACACTTTTCTCGAAATCTTGAAATTCCCCCCAAGCCCCTCCATGCCCTCGCGCCTCATTTCCACATCTTTATTCCTTCACGTATCGTTTTTTTCCCCCCTTCTGCCACGTTTTCGCTCACACTACCTGTCCCCCCTGGTGCCATGCAGGGGACTTCTTCCTGGGGGCTTCTGATAATAGTGGCGTGGTGCCATTCACTTTCAGCCCTCACCTTCTCTGCACAGCCAGAACATGGCCACCACATTCTGTCTATAGTTCCTCCTCCGACGCCTACAGTTAGGCGTGAGTGACAAGTTGCCGATCGATGACCCAAAGAGTGAGGCGGCACCTTTGGCTTTAATGAAGTCAACTGCGAGCAAAGCGGGAGCGACATTGTAATCTCCTTGGCTGATGCCACAGTGGCGTATGTGGTGCTCCACATGGGATTAAGAGTTAAAAGGGGGAAAGGGAATCAGAAGATGAAGACTAAGTGACACAGCCAATGCATACTGAGTTTCCAACTCTATGTGCAACTTCCTCAAGACTTGGTATCCCTTGCTTTGGCATTCATCCCTGCAACTTGACCACAATAAGCGAAAACTATCAAACCATCTCGCTGAAACCCCCTTCAGTACAATTTTATGCAGGAAAGATTGGGCTTGACGCACAACATTGCTGGCGGCGTAACAACTGGTTGCAGCAGGTAGCGGATTAAAATGGGACGTATTGGACTTTCAATGGCAATGAGGAAGCTGGATGTATATATATATATATATATATATATATATATATATATATATATATATATATATATATATATATATGTGTGTGTGATCGAGAGCGTGAGCAGCAGCAGTGGTTGACTCGCTCCTCCATGACTGTGCAGTGTCCACTCCATCCTATTGACCCAATTAAATGTTATATCTCGCAGCCACCTAATTACCAAGGCATTAACACCCCCGGTGCATGCGGGGGACTGTGTTGCAGCATTGTTTAGGGGTGGAGGTTTTCGCGTACGTGCGAGAATGCGTGCATAACGGACGGGCTCGACGCACGCCTTGCGTGTTTTTGCAGATTTTTTTTTTTTTTTTTTTTTTTTTTTTTGGTGGCATGTGGACAGAAGACGTCCAACACACTCCCGCGAGCATTTCGCACATCGAACGCCTCAGTGTACCGCCGGCGTGCACGACAGACATAAGACACACAGCTGATAAGGGCACGGAAACACACACAAAAAAAGGGGAAGGTTACACATTTACAGGAGAGGTGTATTCAGGTGTGGAATGTGGCCAGTCAACCGGGGCTACTTACCCATGTCTAATGTTGTCGCGCACTCGGCTCAAACGTGTAAATATTTTATCAGGAGCATTTACAATCCATTTAGGCACATTTTACACAAGCGACGGATGGGATGACAGCCTCCTGGGGAGCTGTCAAACGGTGCCAGAATATATGTATATCAATTTTTTTTTTCCCCTTCTTTTTTTTGACAGAAAACCCCGAGGAAAATGGCGTCAGTGGCGCTTTGGAGAGGCGAAAAAAGAGGCGAAAATAGGATTTGCAGCCGCTCAGATGACAAGACGTAAAGAAGAGCAACGGCAGGCGTCGGAGGAGGAAAAATCCAATCGGAAACTTGGCAGTTCAGTCCAATCCCTCGTCGGAAACGAGATGTTTGGAGAGTCCCGTGTGTCGTGGAGCCGCGGCGTCGGTGCAGAGTGCGTCTCCGTCCGGTGCCTCGCAGGCTCGCTGGTCACTCGGGGAGCTGCGCACGGCGCTCGGATCCCTCGCAAACCCGCTACTCTGTCGGTGGAGGAGGAGGAGGCGGCGGCGGCGAGGGGGAAGGGGAGGGGGGTGAGTAAGACTATTACTGCAGTCAAAACAAGCCCGCATCCGACTGCAAGCCCAAATCCAGCAGGCGGCGGGGAAAAAATGTCAGCAACGAGAACCGCGCTTTCAGGGGAGCGTAGAGCCGAGGCAGGACGCGCTGCAGTGGGTGAAGGTGCCGCTTCCCTCGCCAGGCGCATCGGACCAGGGTGCTTCTCACTCTCTCACTCTCTCTCGCTCTCTCTCTCTCTCTCTCTCGCTCTGTCTCTGTCTCACTCCCTCTTCTCTGCTTTTCCGATCGGTGAATGTCAGGTCCCGGAGCTTGGTGTCTGGTAATGATCTCACCCAGCAGACTGTGTGAGAGCCAGCAGACAGACAGAGAGCGGAGAGGAGGAGCGACATCGCCTCCACCTGGCGGCCTGCGCGTCAGTGCGTCACCCTCTTTTGTAGCCCGGCTGCCTCCGATTCCCATGACATGGCCCTCTGCTGTGGGAATCGATGTACAGCTCAACGTAAAGCTCAATGTAAAGCAGTGAAGCGTCACCTGCCAATTGCGTCTCGTTGTGGTTTTGGCCGAGTCCAAACGGCCGCGGAGGGACGGTGATGTGTCTTTTAATGGCTGCTGATTTATTAATGTACACAAAAGTTTTACAGACTTTCCCCTTAAAAAAAAAAAAAAAAAAAAAAAAAAAAATGACGCAACAAATATATTGATAATCAACATGCTTCCTTAGCCTGTAAACAACCTGACCAGAAATGATAAAGATCCATTATTCACTGATTTTGCTTATGTTCTTTTCAGAATGCGTCTGCTGCGGAAACGCAACGTTCTGCACAACAGCCATTTGTGACGTCACAAGAGGCACTAATAGTAATAGTGAAACTGCCCCTCCCCTCATTTTCAAAGTCAAAGAGAATTTGCAAGTCGATATGCGTCAGACCTTTGATGTTCCAAAGTCAAAAAAAAAAAAAAAAAAAAGTTGCAGTATTAAGTGTTTCAGACTGTAACAACAAACATTGGTCTTGGTTGAATTGCCTCTTGAGTAAAATTAAATTAGATACCCTAACATAATGCAACAATACATGAAAAAAGTCCTACACACTATATTCTACTAAACTATGACCGGCTGCCCCTTTTTCATTTTATGGCAAGCGAGATCATTGTTTCAGTTTCAATCATTTGTTCAGTCATAACTAAACACACTGATTTTATCAAATTTTCAGAGTGCAGCATGGAAACAATCTGCTGAAACCCGTAAGCAAAACTACCAAATGGTGGTTTCTCACTGTTGTCTCAAATGGTTTACTTATGAGCAGCAGCTACTGGGATGACCCGGGCTAATGCTATTTGACAGGCGCAGTATAATTAAGTCCAATTTATCAGAGTTCGCTGAGACCAAAGTTTCCACAACAGACTCCTGCTGACACGTTTCCGTCAGTGGGTGACAAGGTGGGTGTGTGAGTGGGCCCAATAAAAAAAGGTAGATCAGAGTGTCAAACTGCACGTATATGTGCACAGTGCAGGGTGCTTTCCCCCCATAATAGTCAAATGAGAATATGGTGGAAAAGTCAACGAAACCGACACTGGGCAGTCAAGTTTGTTCCATGAAATCATGTCTGCCAGGTACTGTGTTGCAATATGACGACTCCACACAGACTTTGACCTTCTTGTCTGGAAAATGTCCTTTAACATTAAGAAGGCACGCAAATGATGTTAGATGACCTTTCTAACGCAGGCCCCACAGTTACTCACCATTACTCATCCCAGGCAGATGCATGTGTGTGCCCTGCTTTTTATGGTGCCCTATACCCGAAAGTAATTTCAATGAGCTGTGGTTGTGCTTGTGTGATAATCTTTTGTGTAATATGTGAACACTGAAAACCGTTTCCAGTTGGCAGTGCCATTTGTGGTTTGGGTGTTGTCTGTTTGCACTTCCTGTTGTCCCCTGTTTTCACACAAAAAAAAGAATGTTGAGCTTGACATTAATGCCAACAGGCATAGTTTTGTGCCTGTTGGCATCTGGACTCCTTTTTGAACCTTAGTGCAACAGAATGTTGATACTAATATACCTGGGTCATACCAACTTTTTTCTTGCGACTAGGCAGAAAAAAATCTATTAATTTGTGCTTTTGTAGTAGCTGTACATATATGCTGTTTAGTCTGCTTTGATTAGAGATGCTCTTATGTGTAATTGTCGCATGTTATCTGATTTCTCCCCTTTTTAATGCTTAATGCTATCTCGTTGTTTTACTACCTACATCAGAATTAGCAAATCTTCCATTTCTTCAGTGCATGTGCGAGTAAAACAAGAAAAAAAAACATGTTTTGTCCTCTCTTTTGGCTACAGCTTAATTAATTCAGTGAGAGGGGAAATTTAATCTAGAATAAAGCTATACAAAACGTGTTTGTGTTTTGTGTGCGTCTGTGTGTGTGAGTTTAGATTCATGTGTGTGCCTATTGATTTAGGATGTGTGCAAGAATACAAAGAGACCCCTGAGAGTGAGGGGTCAACAGCTGCTCCCCGACAGCCAATCAATTGCAGTGTATCAGTAAACATTACACACACGTGCACGCGTGCACGCAATCACACACACACACAGCACCACAGCACTCTCCTCTTGAATCTGTTGCCATGGATACCAGATACAGGCAGCCAAGAGGGAGCAGTTTTCCAGCTTAAACTGTAAATATTGAATTATGATGGGGAGGAAGGAGACAGCAGTGCAGGGCAATATTCCTGCCTGAATGATCTAAATATCAAGATAATCCTTTCATCTACACTCACTGCTGCAGGAAATCATGTGCATCATTCATGTTCGTCAAGTTCAACATAAAAAGATCAGTCTGTCTTCCCCATCCAGCCATTTATCTGACTCTTTGCTCCAGACTGAAAGCTGCCCTCATTCCTTCATCTCCCCTCGCCTTTTTGTCTGGAAGACTCCCTCGAGTGGGACGCAAAGTAAATGCTTCCGCTCTCCTGCTTTGCGATACATAAAAAAGGCGAATCTCATTTGCGCCACTCCACCAAGCCCCGAAACCTTCATGTGGTGACAGATACTCCGTGGTTTTCGTCAGCTGGAGAGGACGGAGGGAAATCAGAGAGGGTGACCCAACCGAATGGGAAATTGTCTGTTTTGTTTAATTAACGCGTGCTTCAGTATGTGTCTCCAGCGCGGGCAACTGGAGAGAGAGAGAGACATTAGAGGAGGGGAAGGAAAGAGGTTGCCAGCCGATGTCAGCGACTGCAACCGTAGCTCTGTAACTGTTTTAAATGGCAGAGCAATTGGCGGGGATGGAGAAATAATAACACACTTGTATTCATGACAAAGCCTCTTCACTTGGCAGCGACGGGTGAGGGAAAAAAAAAAAAAAAAAAAAGAGCCGCGAGTGCCCATGTGCTAACCTTGAGCTGACATTGTGAGCAGGAGAGACTCCCGTTCAATCAATGAGGGGCTTTTCTCAGGGAGTCCACTAATCTCGCAGGGCAGCGCGGGGGTTCATCAGTGCCGGGAGACCCCTGGGACTCACAGAGGTAATGGGGTTGGCTGAGAGAGGCGAGTGTGTCCGCGCGTGCGCCCGCGCCGCATCTACATTGTTGGCAACGCAATTAACGCACGGCAGCGACGTGCGTTTGTGTGTTGCAGATACATTTGCGCTGTGTGTGTGTGTGTGTGTGTGTGTGTGTGTGTGTGTGTGTGTGTGTGTGTGTGTGTGCCTGTCAGAGGGAGCGAGGGCCATGCTGATAGAGTGAGAAGTTAATGGGACATGTGACAAGGTTGATTACTGAGGCCTCAGTGATCTGGCTGGGTTAATGAAGTAAATGACATCTTGGATAGCGCACCACTGGGGCTATCTGCAGCTCCTGATACATTCTGATAAACTAGAGGAGCCTCTTATTCTCACTCATTTACCTTCCGCAGACAGCAGGCGTGAACAACCAGCTGTGCCGGACAGTAGGGTCGTTCTTTTGTACAGCCTCTGTCTCTTTACAGTTTTCAGCTAAAAAACAAAACAATTCTTACTATTTTTTACTGTTACTATCGCAGATATTTTAATAATACATTAAGAAAAGATCCCACATCACAACCATTTTAGATATATTTTTTATTTTTCAACCTAGACTTTGTTTGAACGACTAAACCATTGCAGCTCCAATGAGGCGCTCTCAGCCAGTTGTTATAACTATGACAGGTAGGCAGTACCCTTTGTGACATCACCAATTGCCCGGTTCAAAGAATGTGTGCACACAACTGTAGCAAACCTAACAAGTAAAGAATGGACTTCATTGATAGGCTCGAGAAACAGATTATGATGAAAAAAAAAAAGCACTGATTAAATAAATTGGGCATCACAATCAGAACTGGTAATGGTTCTTGGCAGGTCTGAAGTGGCCACTTGCCATCCGCGCTTGCTGCCGTAGCGCCCGTATATGCCATGCCAGACGCACACAAACAAATAGATGGAGAAGTTACTGCGTGACTTTGTTCCCCATTTGGTCACAGGGAATGAGATTTCTTTTAATGAGAGCTGTAACGATGTCTGAGAGGAAACGCAGACCAGAACAAAACAACAAAGCAGACGGGAGCCATGACAACAACAAAGACGGCCCAAAATGCAGTTGACTGTGGACTCCCTGCTGGCTCCGTCTACATGAAGAGATGACACCAAGCCCATCCCCCTGCTACTCATAGGGACATTATCATA
This sequence comes from Nelusetta ayraudi, assembly GCF_046127955.1. NCBI lineage: Eukaryota > Metazoa > Chordata > Actinopteri > Tetraodontiformes > Monacanthidae > Nelusetta > Nelusetta ayraudi. The sequence goes on from NW_027466230.1 coordinate 157,898, forward strand.
ATGTTGTCTCGGTAAGAGCCAAGCTATCAAGTGAGCTCATCTTGAAGTCCTCCACAAGCCCCTGTGCGTGTGCTAATGCCTCAGATGCTGCGGGGAGACAGTGGTGAACAAAACAAACACTGCCCTAATATTTATTCAAACTGACAGTTGCGCCGTCTAACAATGCAGCTCAGGACTGACAGCAGCGATCTGACGAATCTCTTGCTCGGCTGCAAATGCACCGCAGCAAGGAAGATAACGACTGTCCTTCTGCTTGTCCTTCTGCTTTCTGATTGTCTCAACACAGCCAGACATCAGCCAAGAAAACTGTGACATGTTATATATGTAAATGGATGCTGCGCTCCATTCACAATATACGCTGATTTGTATTAACGGGGTTGGGATGGAAGGATTTATTAGGCACATAAGTGATAAGTAATTAGTTCCCAGAAGCAGATATTGTTTGACACGGTTTGTGCGAAACTTCGCACCTCAAACATCCACCCTGCAACATCCTGTTGTGTTACAAATGCGCATGTGGTCCGGCACAGCTGCACCGCGCGTGTATGTAGGTGTGTGTCTATGTGTGTGTGTGACTGTGTGCGTGCACACGTGTGCGTGTGTGCGTAGGGGGTACAAAAGGGCCAGAAAACAGAAGGAGGACTCCCGAGATAAGAGAGTGCTTCCACTTCTTCCGAAACTATCTGCATATAGTCAACACAGAAACACCCAGCAGGTGCTTTTAAGCACTGACTGTTGTGAGGCCAAATCATTTTTCAGTCATTTAGGAGCTGTGACCTTTAATGCACAACTAGGGAAAGTCATTAAAGAGGAAAAATTACAACTGGAACAAAAAACAAGTTGCTCTTAAATCAGATTTTAACAACTTTATTTCTGTCTAGATGTACGATGTGTGGTTTGTGGACAGGGGTGATTCAAAACAGCCCTGATTACTCACTAAAAGTGTACACTGCTAACAGGAAGTTGGCTCTTACAAAAAGGAATACCATAGGGACCACCTGAGTCTCTGCTCGCTGTTTAAGGACTGGCCAGAGTATCTAGCTTTGCAATCCGTGTACAGTGTCTCCGAGGAACTTATTGGCTGGCAAAGCACACACAGAAACGCATGCACACACACAAAAAAGGCCACCTGGGTAGCATTTGTTGTTTACTGTACATCGTGTGAATATCAAGCTATCTGAAGCCGCTTCCCAGCAGCAGGATGTGGTGGTGTGCGACACGTCCTCACTTAACAACACCCACTTCCTATGAGTTTGATAAACAGCTCTGTGGTTTTTACTCTCCTCCTGCCTGTCGAACAGAAGTGTACGGTCGCGCGCGCGCACATACACACACACACACACACACACACACACACACACACACACACACACACACACACACACACAAACACACACACACTCAAACGGGATCTCCATCTGTTAATGTGACATGGAACTAGAGTGAGTTATTCAGCACAGTGTTTCCCGTGATTTCAAGAGATCTGCTGTGACAAACTGTAAAAATGCCACTGAATCATTTCTGTTTCTGTCCACTCTCGTCATCCACAGTTTCCTTCAGAGCGGAATGAGCTTAAAAATTCCACTCAAAACATATCGCCATTATAGGAGGACCTGAAAACTTACTCACATGTGACTCATGTAGGAGTCTGAGTTATCTCCGATACGTGGAAGACACATTTGCATTTGGCCTTTCTGAAAGAGCTCCTTTTTTTTTCTCTTATCCTCCCTTTTCTTCAATCCCTTCTACTCTACTGTTCTCTGCTCTCCTCCTCTCCTTCTCCATGGTGCATGGGCACATACGGTTCTGTCAGTCACATCTGTGAGCTGTCAGGATATGAATGTGGATGCATCCTGGAGGGTGTGTGTGTGTGTGTGTGTGTGTGTGTGTGTGTGTGTGTGTGTGTGTGTGTGTGTGTGGTGATGTTGGGGGCGGGGGGTATATTAGGCCTGCTGATCCTTCACACTTCTCTTGTCAAACTTAACATGAAAATGAAAGTCGGGGGCAGAGAGAGAGAGAGGGAGAGTGAAAGAGAGTGCGCGCGTGGGTGCGTGTGTGTGTATATAAGACTAAAGAAGGGTCAAAGGAGAGGAGCCATGCCTAATCCTGTGGGATGTGAGGGTATCTGCGGTATGGAGATGGGCTGTGGAGATGTGTTCAGCAGTGCATGGATCACAAAACCTTGCTAACTGACAGAGGAGGCTCTCAAGAGACTGATGTCAAACTGCTAACTGCCAAAAGAAGAAAAAAGGCAAACTTGTGGGACATAATAGTGCATATTGCATCATATATGTGATATTTCAAAAGAATTTGAGACTAAATTTCCGTTTTACTCAAAGAAATCTGCGAGGAAAAAGGAGGAATTTTGTTACATTTGGAGTTAAATTTGAGTTAATTGCAAAGAATAATAGGAAGATAATACAAATTTATATTTTGTTCTCTTTTGTTCGGTTCTATTCAGTTCTGCTCTTCTTGTAGGCTTTTAGGCTTTAAATTTAGGGCTTTTATGTGTTCCTGTTGATTATAGCAGTCATGGCCTGGTAAAATATAGTCATTATAGCTGGTGCTGCGTCGAACCTTTAACTCCTTTTTATTTTTTGGTCTGCATTCCATGTTTTAGAACCTTTTCCCCAGTAGGTGGCAATGTTGGTCAACGTACAGCCTGTGTTAACCCGGAAATGATCCTGGAGGACCTTTAACAATGCAGGAAGCGGCTATAGATGACAGTTAGCTATCATGGCGCTCGATGTAAAGTCGAGAGCCAAGCGATACGAGAAGCTGGATTTTCTTGGAGAGGGTCAGGTAGGTTGAGGGAGCTGTTGGGACTTTATTTTATGTCCGTGTGCACTCATTCTTTGTGGAATTTTGTTGCATCTGTGGAAAACCCGGCGGTAATCTAACAAGCAAGCGCTGGTTGCTAATGTCAACAAAGCCTCGCCGATTCTGTCACGCTCTCAGCAATAGGCATGAAAGAAAAATATGTTTGTGTCTTTACTTATTCTCTGTTTTTCTGTTCCCCAGTTTGCCACAGTTTACAAAGCAAGAGATAAAACCACTAATACCATTGTTGCTATTAAAAAGGTGACCAGTCAACAGTACATTACTTCACGTTTTCTTTTTCTTTTAGTGATGTAGTCGTCCTAACTCACTGCTGCTTTCTTCCTGTCTGACAGATTAAAGTTGGCCACAGAACTGAAGCTAAAGATGGTAACTATTCGCTGAGCTATTTAGAAAAAGGGGGGGAAATCCACTGTTTATCTACACGCCATTGTTAAATGACTGTGATCCCGAACGTGTAGGTATTAACAGGACAGCTCTGCGAGAGATCAAGCTCCTGCAGGAACTTCATCATCCTAATATCATTGGGGTGAGCCACCGACTACGCTTTTTGTTTCCTCAGTCATACGTGGATTTAGACCACAAAGACTGTAGTCATTCCTGCTGTCTGAATTAAGGATATGATGGTTTGTATTTGCAGCTGCTTGACGCCTTTGGACACAAATCGAACATCAGCCTCGTGTTTGATTTCATGGAAACCGATCTGGAGGTCAGTCATGCTTTGTGATTTATATTCATAAATTATACATATTTTTCAAAGCCATTTCAGATATATAGTGTTTGCATATTGAGTGGCAGTTTTATTACACCCCTTGCAATTAAGTTGAGGTGGAAATGTAATTTCAACCATTATGTGTTTTATATCTACTGAAATGTTGCTTTTGTTAAGAACACTGCTGTACAGGCCAAATACTTTATTTATTTATTTATTTGATATGCTGAGGTTAAAAATTACATGACAATGTAATGAAGAAAAAAGCTGAGAGTGCCCTTGTGCAGCCATTAGGCAGTTCAGGAAGGTCACTCGTGCCATTATATTTTTACCCACCTCGTCCTCTGAGTGACTTTAACACGGAGAGGTTTCAGAAGGTTGTAGCACCACAAATGCATCAGGCTCTAATGGAACAACTGAACCCAAGATAAGCACGCTAAAAAAAAAAATAAAAAATCAATATCGTTTCGCTATTAGCCGAACAATGAGTAAACGCCATTAGTGTCTCACAGGCAGCAGAGACACAGGATATAGCTCAGGTACCTATGAGGAGAAATGTCAGACCAAATGCGTGTAGATTTTGTTGCCTCCAATAAGATCAATAATATTGTATAGTATGTTACAGTGCCGACCTTGTGAAATTATTGAACTTTCACCTGGGAAGTCGGTCTTAGTTTTGGCATCATCTGTCCTGATAAATGTAATTTCCAATTTTAATGCAGCATCACCAGCTTAAAATCGTGCAATAGCAATTGTTGTGGAAAAAATAAAACGTTGAACTAGAATCCAAGTCTGAGGCACCAACACATGAACAGCAAAGCAGTCAAAATGCAAGTGCGAAAAAGAAAAGACGGTCAAGATCTTTTATCCTGTGAGGGAAGGAAGAGTCAAGATCACAAGTTTGGGAGCTGCAAGCAGTTCCAGGCACAGGCTGCAACAACCTTGCTCTCAGCTCCCATTGCTAGGCTACCAAGAGATACCAGGAGATACTAGGCTGTTGCAGGTGCGAGAAACAAAGTTGAGAACAATGACGCTTAGTTATGAGGCGCAAGCTGTACCTTTCCATTGGTATCAAAAACAGAAACTAGAGATGAAACAGTCAGAGCAGTAATTTTCCTTTACAGCAATAAATAATAAAAGACAGTCTACTTACTTACTCCTCCTCCTTTCACAACGCAAGGTGATCATCAAAGACACCAGCCTGGTTCTGACTCCAGCCAACATCAAAGCGTACATCCTCATGACCCTACAGGGATTGGAATATATGCACCAACACTGGGTCCTGCACAGGGTATGAGCTCCTACAAGTCATACATACATGCATACTGTATGCACACAAGCCAGGCATATGCATCTTTCTCTGTTCTTTGTTTCAGGATCTGAAACCCAATAATCTGCTGCTAGACGGTAGTGGAGTGTTGAAGTTGGCTGATTTTGGTTTGGCCAAAGCTTTTGGAAGCCCCAACAGAGTCTACACTCATCAAGTAGTTACCAGGTTAAGATATACAAATTATATTTCTATAATACGTCTCTATTTTTTGTCCATGTAATGAATAGATATGCACCTTTTATGATATGTGCATGTGTCAATTCAGACATAAGTTTAGAATTTTAAATATGTGAAAAACAGATCACAGAACACCTATAATGCCTCAGTGAGTTTTGGAAGTTTGATGTGTTGTGTGCGATTGTCTTTCAAAATTATCTGGACCTCCCAGGTGGTACCGCTCCCCCGAGCTCCTGTTTGGCGCCAGGATGTACGGTGTGGGAGTTGACATGTGGGCAGTGGGATGCATCTTGGCAGAGTTACTTCTGCGGGTACACAAACCTCACTTGCACAGAAACTGTTGGTTTGCCTGTTTTTTCCCAACCTTGTTAATGCATCTGTACGTCTTTAGATACCGTTCCTTGCTGGAGATTCAGATCTTGACCAACTGACAAAGATCTTTGAGGCTCTCGGGACACCCACAGAGGAGATGTGGCCTGTATGTGTTTTGTTTTTTTCTTATGTATTTTTTTCCTTATTATTTTCTTTCATCTGAGGGTAATTGTAATCTTGATCCAATGTTTTTGCAGGGAGTGAGTAGTCTACCAGACTATGTTTCCTTTAAAATATTACCCGGCACACCACTGGAGCATATATTCAGTGCCGCGGGAGACGACTTACTAGAGCTGCTACAGGGCTTTTTCACCTTTAATCCATTGTGCAGGACCACAGCTACACAGGTATTAGACCACTTATGAAACAATCTGCTCTATTTCAGATTCTAAATTATGTAATGAAAATGTATGTTTTCTTTTAGCATTCTGACAACTTCTGCAGTTCTTAATATTCACTGCCTGATTGCCAAAGAAATGTTCACATCCCAGGTAACAGTGGCAATTGGTGACAATTTTTTGTCTGTCATGGTCCAGGCTCTGAAGATGAGGTACTTCAGTAACCGACCCGGTCCCACTCCTGGCCCACAACTACCTCGACCCAACTGTGCGGTTGAGGCTTTGAGGGAAAAGGAAACAGTGGGACTGAAGAGGAAAATCGGCGGCCTTGACTCAAGTAATGAATAGTCTTCCAACGTTAACATAATCTCTAAACTGTACTTGCTTTAAACTGCGCATTCTTAACTCACCAAATACCTCCTTGACCCCAGATTTAGGTCAAATACATTGTGTCATAACCGTATGAAGTGTTTACACTGTGGTGTAAGCAGCCAAAGGGGAGGGCAAATCTGCAAACCATTTTACGTTTCAAAATTTGCAAACCTTTTTTAAAGGAGTAGGAAGTCTTAAATGTCGCACTTGCGTCGAATGGCACATTCAAAACTTTCTCCTTTAGGAAGTGTCCCTCGTGCGTTCTCCATCCTACCGCCTTAAATCTCAAATTCCTTAGGAGTGAACCTTGCAATTCAATGGGTGTTGGCTGCATGTTTGACTACAGTTTGAAATTTACCACGAAGTCAAGTGGAACACACAAGCAGACAGGCTTATGGAAGGGTATGTTTTACGAAAGAAGGACCTCCGCTCACAGGGAGGTTCAAAGCTCTTCCAGCTCCTCCTGTGGTTTGGAAAATATATGGTTTGGTTGTGCAGCATATTACAGAGAGAATTCTAAAATACATAAAAGGCAGATGTAAATCTAAATAGTGAGCAGATTACCAGTGTTATACCTGTCTACTATTTTTTTTTAATAACTCTTGTTGAATGTTTTTTTCAGGTGGGATGATGAAGAAGAAGCTAGTTTTCTGACTGCACAGGACCTCTTGAATCAGATGATCTTTCCACAGTGTGGCTCAGCTTCCCCCGCATCGCTCAGGATTGTCCACTTTAAAGGAAATGAAAGCAATCTAAAAACCAACAGTGGATAAAAAAAAAAAAAAATAGACTTGAGGTTATAGCTGTTCTGTCGGTCAAAATTTGTGCTTGAAGAACCCAAGATGCTGCTGTCTTTGACTTTCCATTGAGCAGAGACTCTCCAGTCAATACTGCTGGCTTGTGTCTTTTTCCATTTCAATGATGCATGAGCTCTGAGAGCCTGTTGGAGTATTTGGGATAATGTGACTTCAAAATGCAACCAAATAAGCGATCATGAGTCGTTCGTGTACATGTATTTTTATTTTTTTTTGTATCTTGAACCAATAAATGCTGTGTGAACATATGTACATGCACTTTCTCCTGTGATGTGTCCATGGTTAGGATAAAACCTGAGACTCTTTACAGCATGTAAGTGCATTAGGCTGTAATATATGTGTGTTACTACTATTAGACACATATACTACCAGTCAAACGTTTGGACACACCTTCTCATTTAATGGTTCTTCTTTATTTTGACTACCTCCATTGCAAATTGTTACTGAAGGCATCAAAGCTATGAATGAACACGGATTGAATTATGTAGTGGACAAAAAAGTGTGAAATTACTCAAATCATGTTAAATATTTTAGATTCTTCAAAATAGCCACACTTTGCTTTAATTACTGCTTTGCACACACTTGCCATTCTCGCGATGAGCTTCTTGAGGTAGTCACCTGAAATGGTTTCCCAGCAGTCTTGAAGGTGTCCCCAGAGATGCTGAGCACTTGATGGCCCTTTTGCCTTAACTCTGCGGCCCATCTCATCCCAAAGCATCTCAATTGGGTTTAGGTCAGGTGACTGGAGGCCAGGTCATGTGGCGCAGCACTCCCATCACTCTCCTTCTTGGTCAAATAGCCCTTACACAGCCTGGAGGTGTGTTTGGAGCCACTGTCCTGTTGAAAGGTAAATGATGGTCCAACTAAACGCAAACCGGATGGGATGGCATGTCGTTGCAGGATGCTGTGCTAGCCATGATGGCTCAGTGTGCCTTCAATTTTGAATAAATCCCCAACAGTGTCACCAGCAAAGCACTCCCACACCGTCACGCCTCCTCCTCCATGCTTCACGGTGGGAACCATGCATGTAGAGAGCATCCGTTCACCTTTTCTTTGTCGCACAAAGACACAGCGGGTGGAACCAAAGATCTCAAATTTAGACTCATCAGGCCAAAGCACAGATTTCCTCTGGTCTAATGCCCATTCCTTGTGCTTCTTGGTCCAAACAAATCTCTGCTTGTTGCATTTCCTTAGCAGTGGTTTCTTAGCAGCTATTTAACCATAGAGGCCTAGTTTTTTGCAATCTCCTTTGAACAGTTGATGTAGAAATGTGTCTGCTGCTAGACCTCTGGGTGGCATTTATCTGGGCTCTAATCTGGGGTGCTGTTATTTGATGTCTTTAGGACAACAATGTAAAACGTAGTAAAAATAAGGAAAAAAAACACTGAATGAGAAGGTGTGTCCAAACGTTTGATGACATACCTTCAAGTTTGAAGGTGTTATTACATAATAACATAATTACACACACACACACACACACACACACACGCACACACACACACACACACACACACACACACACACACACACACACACACACACACAGGGGAAGTATGCTATTACTTACAATAAGACATTGTCACAGACAGTTTTTTTCATACTCCTTCCCACCTGCTGGTAACTATAAGATAAATCGGTAGAATTTAAGTGTGTAGTGGTTTACGCTGCAACATATAAAATAATTAAAAATAAATCTGAGCAAAGAATTTGTCCAAGACCATCTGGGCTCAAAAAAGAGGGCTGAATGTGTTTTGGGTCCGGAGCAGAGAACTACAAAGACATGCAATGCATTTGTTTGGAAGCAGTGGTTGACAACAGTGTGTCTTTTTGTTTGCTGACTGGATCAGATGTCAGTTTTGGCAAACATACCCAGCTTCTGTGGGAGCCTTATCAGCTGAGGCCCCTGAACAGTGTTAATCAGCCACAGTTGGAACCAACCCACTGTTGCCCACACCAATACAGACGGAGTGCAGTGCTTGTGGGAAAGTGGTTTTTCCAAGGGCCTGCTGAACAGCAGCAGATTTACACACAGTAAAATAGTTTCAGATCTTGTGAAATATTATTCATATGGTGATTTTTAAATTACTGTTTTACAGCTGATTATTGCAAATTAACAAACAAACATCTTAGGGAGCTTATTTTTAATGTGACAGAAAATAATACCAAATAATATGCTTTGTTGCACCAATTTGTCCTCTGAATTTTGCATTGCGCAACCATGTTTTAAATGACTGCATTTGACTCTATTATCTGGAGGATTCATATGTATTTTATTGTAACTTATAATGTATTGTTTGTGTCAGTTTGTTTAAGCAACATATTTTATTAGTTTATTACATTATTATTTTCTAAATCGTTTCATTCATTCATTCATTTAGCCATGCTGAGCTTTCTTAGCTATACTACACAGTAGTTTACTATAGCTTTGGCTTGCGCTAAAGAGATTAGCATTGATGCTACAGTAGTGCCTGACTGGTATTTCCACACAAACAGCACGAAGCTTTGCTGAGTGGAAAATATATTTTCACTTCACTCGACGGGCTTCGGCAAAAGATCGTATCTTGTGTCTCAAATGTTGACATGAAGTGTTCCTGCCAACAAGAGGTGGAAAAATCCCTGCTGTAAATGTGAGAGTAGACAGCAGGGTTTCCCCATTTCCCTTTTCAGTTTCTTCGGGACATGTCGCAAACTCCCCCCCCCCCCCTCACATGATTGTTTTGACGCTTTGAGCAAGCTAAACGAAACAGAACGTGATTTTTAAAAAAAAATTAAGGCTGGGGGGGGGGGGAGAATGAGAACACATTCATGCCAATTAGATTAAATACAAGGCGTGACTGTGCGAACAGAATAGAACACAACTTTATTGTCATTGCACCTGAGTGCAACGACATTTGCTGTAACCAATAAAATAGATCATGCATAAACAAACACGTTCACCCCGAGTCAGCAACGTAATAAGTATACGAAGAGAGAAACAGGAGGAGCGGTGGGGATGGAAAGGAAGGGGAGGCGGAGGAGAGGAGGAGGAGGAGCAGCAGCAGCAGCAGGGGAGCGTGCTCGGTCTGACGCTGGAGGCTTTCATGTGGAAGGGAAACAACGGCGGTGACTGAGAGAAGCAGCTTGCCCTGCACGGAATTTTTTTTTTTTTGAGTCCTTTGCCTTCCCACAAAATGTGCACCCCGTGTTGTATCGCGCAGGTGAGTAACGACAGCCCGAGTCCCCCCCACCCTCCTGTTGCTTTCTGCCTGCCTGCCTGCCTGCCGGGGCGGCTCACACCGACGGTTCGGTTCGGTTCGGTTCAATGAGCGGCGAGGAAGATAAACGCGGAGCCCGAGCTCGACTCCTAAGGTCTTGTTTACTGTTCGAGGCTACGTCGCACAGCCTACGCACCGCTGGTAATGGCAGCAGTCGGACGGTTCCCACGGACGTGGCGAGTCTCGACAAACGCCGTCAGTGTGTGTGTGTGTGTGTAATACAGATGAACACGGTGGCGTTGTTGTTGTGTTCGCTTTGTGGAATGAGTGAATTAGTTGACTGTAGCGCCCCAGCTGCGCTTGGGCGGCAGACAAAGAGAGCCGAGGCGACGAGCTAAGCAGTCAGCCACGCAGCTCGCAGCGCCTGATGTTATCCGCGGATGTTTACACGGGACAGGGGACGGAATCATCGAAACAAATGGCCCCATACGCATCCTCGACATTTCCCGTCTTCCTCCCAGTGCGTTTTTAATGTTGTTATTGCTTTTATGTTCCTTTAAGTAATGGGGTAAAAAATAATAATAATAATAATAATAATAATAATAATACGCAAGCCCACAGAACAACTCGCTCGACAGCTGCTCAAACTTCCGGTCATTCCCTCGGTTCTGTATGTTGATGGCATCCTTAGGTTTCTGTTTAGGTTGTGTGTGTGTGTGTGTGTGTGTGTGTGTGTGTGTGTGTGTGTGTGTGTGTGTGTGTGTGTGTGTGTGTGTGTGTGTGTGTGACATTTACTATTTGTTACGACGGGAATTGTGTAAGAGTTTGTTCCCTTTTAAATCTGGTTTAAATAGTATTTATAATGAACCATATTACATTATGACAGCCCTGCTGTGTCTAATTTTAGGGACTGTCTGTGTAACCGGCCTGGTTGTGATATACTGCTTTTGCAGCTGTTAAGATAATTTAGCAGTTGGGAGACAAGGCCATTCTCAAACCAAAATACCACCAATCCACCAGTTAATAGTTTTGAAACTTGACAGATTCTTAGGGTCCACCGTCACACTCTTCAATCTTTTGGGCTTGAATAGCGTGATTTCAAACTTGATACTTTAAAATTGGAATTGAAAATCTTGCTTCCATTTTCTTATAATGTTATTGATGATGATGATGCTGATAATGGACATTCAAAAGAATGTAAAACCAACAAACAAACAAACGTGATATGGCAGACAGCAATATGCTTGTAAAGCATGTTTTCAACAAGTACAGTTAGAACAAATGTGAAATACAGAAGTGTGTCAGTGTTGGGAGTGAAATTCTGAAATGGACTCCATGATGCGCTCAAACTGTGTAATCCTCTGTGTTCTCTGTGTAATGTTCTGGGTTGTCAGCGATTATTTAAACTTATGCATGGTACAGGATAGGCAGAAATAAGCCTTGGGCTTCAGCCTATTCCTTTTTTTTGGTTAAATATCTTGAATCTTTTATGTTAAACATTTCCTTTTTTTCTGCTTTGTTGCAACCAAAATAAAGTTATTTATTCATTCATTCAAAAGAATAAAATGGAAAGCTTTTTCCTCCCCTCAATGATAAGTGTCTTTTTCAGCAGAGAAATTGTTCTTGACCGCAGGGCCACCACAGCTAAGCTTGCTTGGCCATGAATTTAATTACACACACTAGCATCCCTCATCTTCAAGGGCTTTACTTCTATTTCCTGTTCTTTTCAAAGACTGGGAAGGATTAAAGGGGGGCAAGGCGGGTAAACAATAAGATCAGTTTTGTGTTGCTATGTCGCTGGTGCGTTAATCCCTGTCCACTGGCAGCCTGTTAAGTTCTGTCACCGTCAGTATTTGAATACGTGGAATTAATCGTTTAGTTTGTCCATATGTGGTCCTCTGAAGGAGCCCCAAATTGATGTATGGTCTGCTAATTTCCTCTTTGGCTTGGAGGTGGAAATGAAGGGTGGGTGGGCGTTGTTTGGATAACATTTGAAGAGAGGAGTGGGCATGGGAGCAGACACCGTGCAGTTTCTCAGTGGGATCAGGGATGCGTGCCATGTTGTACGGTTACAGGGGGTAGGCTGCAGTTCAGCATTGATCTGTATCCAATGTGTTGGCAGTTTTGCGCAGATCACGACTGAAACCATGTGGGAAACTGGCGTCGCTACAGCATGTGGAACTTTGAAAGTGCACATTAGTCAGAAGAACATGTGAGAAAGTGTGGATGGATTCAGCTACTGTTAATTGAAATAAAGATTTCCCCTCCACATGCCTTGGCTACACTCTCTAAAGTCTACGCTCTAGTTTGTGGGCTACATAACCTTATGTGTTGCCCCTTCTTTCAAATAGTCTTTATAATCAAAAGCATTTTTCCTTTGTGACAGTTTTTGTCAAATTTACCAGCAAGTTAGAAACTTTGGATCGCATGGTTCGCTGTTACAGAGAAGAGAAATGCAATTTTATCTTGAAGCTAATACTTACAACATGCATAATACATACATAAATACAACATCTTCATTTGCAGCTCCACAACCTTCTCACACAGGCAGCTGTCGTTCTGATTTGTCTGCTATTTCAAGCTTCCCTGGCAGAATTTGGCTGTGTTCAGCAGCAGCAGAACTTTGTTTCCCCCCAGGGATGTCATTAGCACCCTTTCATGTGTTTAGCGTCCCTGAACTGTCACATCAGTGATTTTGCCTTTCTTAGCCTCCTACATTTACCATGTTGCCATGTCTTGCCTGTGCAATTCACGTCTTTAATTATTATTAGTCTGTGGCGGGGATGCTGATGTAACTATGTGAAAACCAAGTCCACTCTCTGCGTTGTGTTGCGTTGTGTAGTAAGACAGGGAGACAGTCTGTGTAGGTTCTCAGTCGTCCAGGTCATCGCAGAGTTGAACGACAGCCTTTTGCATGAAAGGTGAAACATCTTTAAATACCTAAGAACCAAGTCCAGTCGCCTGCTAAATTTTCAACTCTCTAAGAAAGTGTCTTTAAAATATTTGGGGTCACTTTTGTTTCATGGAAACCCACATTTGAGATCTAAAGCCAGATCCCTTGACTCCGCTGCGGGGTAGAGCTTGTGTTTTTGACTATCTTCCCACCCTCTTGTTTGGTCTGTTTCCTTTGGGTATTTTGGTTAGCAACTCCTTTGTTTGCACGGGGTTGTTTCATTTGGGGCTCTGTATCGGCTCTTCTTTTGTTTTTCTCTTCTTTTTCCCGGGATGTACGTTTGTTCTCTGTTAGTTGTAGCTAGGGGCTGTATTTGCCAAGTGAGAAGCAGAGGTCTCCCTTTGTGTATAGGAAACAGAGCAGTGATACATTTTTGCTGTGTGTATACAGCTGCCTAGCTATACAGACAATAGTGGAGCTGTCAGTCAAAGTGTGAGAGAAACTAGAGCAGGGCTTGGTCTGGAGCTTGGACCAACCTTACTTGTCCTTGACAAAGATTTTTGCCTTTCTTTTTATTTCATCTGAAAGGTTTTGGTCTGTTTTTCCTTGACGCAGCTGGTTTCTGCTCACACTGTCCCGGACTCAACGTGTTTGTAATTTGAGATGTGAGGGTGTGTCTACAGTTTCGGTAAGGCCGTTGGGGTCAATTTTGTTCTGGGATCTACTGTTATATTTCCTTTAACAATGCAGAATTTATTGTATAAAAAACAAAACATGGGATGATAAAGAAGTGATAATAGACAAACACTGTCTCTGGCTTATTCTGTACTAACTCAGATGTGGCAGCCAGAAGTCTTGTGCGACTATGCTCCAGTCACAAAGTGTTTACCACACTTGACTCTGCGATGAGTCATGTCTGCTTTGATAGGTATTTGTACAGTCTTTTATTTTTTTTTTTTCCTTTGATACCGAAAGGGGTATTTCATCTCTTCAGACTTTAGGACTAAAACATCTTCACACAACAAAAGGAACTTGATTTCAGTTTTACAACCAGTGGTACATCTAGGTTCCATGTTTACCGTAAGAATTAATGGGAAATTGATCAATAACGTGTCCAAATATTATCAAGAGAAATCCATTTAGTTTTCTTTTTTTCAGTTCATCTGCCCAATCTTTTTCCTGTCTCTTATTTGTTTGACTGGAGAAGGGAATTACCCTTAGCAACTATCTGCTAGCCTCCTCTCAGTTCTCCCTCCTCTGCTTCTACCGGAATATCCCGACTGACCTATTTTTATGATTGGTCTTGTCGTGGAAATTGTCAGAGACGTTTACTCAAAAGGGAATAAAACTAAGTCAAGTTCAGAACTGGTCTCAATGAGAGTTTTTATTACAGCTGGGAGCACACAGACAGAGTTGCTAAAAATGCTCACCGGACACTGGTGAGCAAGACATTTAAATACACAGTAGCAAGATGGGGAAGTGGTTACATCTTAGTAGGAGGCGGTACTTGCAAGCTTGAAAGGCAAGTTTGAGCAGACAGATAAGAGTCATTAAAGAAACGAGAACTAACAGGTCAGTTTGAACTTGAGGTCAGACTGTCCTTTCGGGGTGTGAAACAACAACTCCTCATTTGGATCTCTGTCGTCTAGACTCGTTGCAGACGGTTCCTGTCAACTTCACACAGTCATAGTTATTTTAGCAATCTTCACAACAATCTATTAGCAATCTTCACAACAGTCTATGCAAGCATTAATTTTACCACTACATTTCCCCCTTTGATCGCAACGCGATCACAATTTAAACAAGCTATCCGGATTTCACCATCCTGGGTAACAGGTTTTCAGCAAAAAGCATCATTAAGTTCAAACATAATCGTCTTGGTCACTGTTGGGAGGGAATGGCAATGTGTCGTTAAAAGCGGGTTCGTCCTCCACTCTGGGTAGAAGTTGATACTGCACAAACGCTCCTGTTATTGCCTTTTGAACCAAGTGCTTTACAAGAGGTATGATACAACATGTAAAGATAAACAACATAAGCATTATTCCCATTATCATCATCAGGATTCTGAAAAGCCAGGCAGGCATAGGCAGCCCGGTGAAAAGACTAGAGAACCAGTCCGTTGTATCCCCAACAGAGTCTTCTTTTTCTCTGTTAATGAGGGCTTTCAGATTTTCTACAGCTAGGCCAATGACATGGCCGTCAGCATCATTCTCCGGGATCCAAGTGCAACATGCGTCTCCAACAATTGCGCACACTCCCCCTTGGGAAGCTGTGAGCAGGTCGAGGACCATGCGGTTCTGCAGGGTCATCAGTCGGAGTGCCGTGAGCTCTTCTTTGATGGCAGAGGTGACGTTGATTGTGAGATCAGTGAGTTGTAGGACGTGGTAATGTACCTTGTCTAAAACTAGCAGTGTGTGAGCTAATCCTATACTAGGTATGAGTGACCACGCAACTTTATTCCCTAGCGTGTGTAATCTGAACTCGTGAGGAACATCGGCTCCGCGTGTTTTTAGGAAATCCTTTGAAGGGAAAACCGGCAGGTCTTTGGCTTCTCGTCTCACTCGGCTAGACCTATTCTTGGGTACTAAGACAAACGTCTCATTCGTAAGGCGCACTGGGGCACAGAGACCTCCCCAGTTTGGTGGCAGGTATAAATACACCTTGTGGCCACACATCCAATAGATTCCATCTAATATTCGAGTACCATTAGGGCCAGGTGCATACCTATTGCAATCCGAGTAGCAGGAAGAGTTGCTGCGCTGCGATGCGGATACGGAGCATGGCTGCTTTAGGAGCACTCTTGCAGGGTCCCTATGGGCTGGCCCGGGCTGGCCCACACTTGCCTCCTGCGTTACAGTATCGTATTCGATAGCATGCTGGGGCGTTAAATATTATTTTAACACAATGTGAGGTGGACATGTTGCCAAGGGCCAGGCTTCCGTTCTGATAGTAACAGAAGGGAGATGTCCCATTTGTTGGTGACACCGTAAGCAAATAGGAAGCGTGCTTCCCAGGTGGAATCGCTAGGGCCCATGGTGGTCCCCCTAAATACTCAGTACAATTTAACACCGTGAAGTTGAACTGAGCTGGTTTGGCCCCGCGAGGGGTGGTATCTCGGTAGACGAGTAGCTCACTTGTGTGTAGCTGGGATGTCGGGTCGAACCACCCGGTTCTTTCGTGAGGTGCGGAGACAAATGCAGTCAGGCACGTGGTGGCGTTTTTACTTAAATAGCCTGCAGTGAGTCTAGGATAACTCACTGAATGGGGCATGCGAGTACAAACATAACAATTAGTCCTTCCTCCTGCAGCGTGCTTAGCTAGGCGATACCATGAGTTCAGTGCATAGGTGTGGTGGGGTTCGTCATCTGGTTCAAATAGGAAGCCATGTTGTTTGCCTACCCACAGAATGGTCAGGCCCATTATGGCCGCCAGAAATAGCAGTAGTTTTCTCATCTTACTGATGTTCTGAGTGACTCCGAAATTCTCTCACTAACCTTCTGCACGTCGAAACTACGTGTTGTGGTGGGATTACTACTGTAGCTACGTGTATTGTTCCTGTTGATCTCCTGAAACTAATGTGTAGGGTGCAGTTGGAGCCTTGTCCTGGCCACGTTGCCACCTCCGCAACGTGAACTTCTCCGTCTTCTGTTCTCATCAGGGTCAGGTGGATGACCAGCATCAGGGGTCTTTCGTTGGAGTGAAGCGTTTCGATCTCACCATTCACTCAGCTGCTCCTCCTCCTCCGGTCGTCTCGCTGTCTGGGCCTGGGGCAGTGGACACTCGCTTGCAGTGGCTGGCGTGGACCCACGTGGCTCGTTCAGCGACCTTCACGGCGGTGTAGGTGGTGAAGAGGACCTGGTATGGGCCTTGCCAACGGTTGGAGCGCCAGTGCTTCCTCCTGTGGTCCTTGACGAGGACGAAGTCGCCGGGCTGCAGATCGTGGAGTGGCTCCTGCGCTGGAGCTGGAAGAGCGTCTTTCACCTGGGTCCTGACACCTGCGAGTTGGGACGATAACTTAGCACAATAAGTCAACATGGTGTCCTCGCAGAGGGCCGTGGACGGGAGGGGTCCTGGAGGTCCTGTTCCAACGTTTGGTGGAGCTGCAAACAGAATCTCAAATGGGCTTAGGTTAGCGCGTGCGCGTCGCCTCATCCGCATGTACATTAGCACAATTGGGAGGGCTTTTGGCCATATTAGGCCAGTTTCTTCACAGCACTTCATCAGTTTGGACTTGATAGTGCCATTTTCTCTTTCCACCGCTCCTCCGCTGGCTGGGTGGTAGGCGCAGTGGGTCCTCATGTCTATCCCTAACAGTTCTCCTATCTGTCTTATCGCCTGATTTGCAAAATGTGATCCATTGTCAGAGGAAATTTTAGTGGGGATTCCCCATCTTGGTAATATGTCTGTGAGTAACGCCTTAGCTACGTCATTTGCCGATTGTGAGGAGCATGGAAATGCTTCAACCCACTTGGACCACATATCTACCATTACTAGACAGTATTTCTTTCCTCCTGCTGGTGTTAGTTCAATGAAATCCATCATTAAGTGTTCAAACGGTTTCGTTGGGGGTGGATGGGCGGCTTGGTCAGTAACATGCACTGCTCTTCCTGTGTTACATCTTGCACAAATTAAACAGGAACTACAATATTTAGCTGCTGCTACTGTGAAACCGTTTGTAAACCATGTTTGGCTTAGCTGGTCTAACATCCCCCCTTTTGACACATGGTCCAACCCGTGTGTCAATTTGCAAAATGCTTGAAAGAAATGTTTTGGTAGGCATGGTTTGCCATTTGGTCCTACCCATACATCATCAGTGTAGGCCGCTCCGCACCGCTTCCAGGCCAGCCTTTCATCGGGAGTCGCGAAGGCTTGCATGTCCACAAGCGAGGCTGGGCACGTGGCCGGCAGTGATACAGCCGTGGTCGTTGTGCAGGGCTTCATGGCAGCTGCTTTAGCTGCCATGTCAGCTGCAGCATTACCCTTAGCCACAGGGTCGTTGGATTTAGTGTGGGCTGCACATTTGCAGACGGCTATCTGTGACGGGAGAAGAATAGCATCTAGCAAGTTAGCAATCAATGCATGATTCAGAATAGGTTTACCATCAGACTTGAGAAATTTCCTATGTCACCAGAGGGCGCCAAAATCATGTACCACACCAAACGCATAGCGAGAGTCCGTGTGTACTGTTGCTTTCTGTCCCTTCGCTAGTTTGCAGGCTTCTGTGAGGGCCACCAGCTCTGCTGCTTGTGCTGAGAAGTGGCTAGGAAGTGAACCTGAAAGAAGAACTTTGTTGTCAGAACATACAGCATAGCCAACTCGATTGGTTCCCCTCTCATCTCTGGAAGCAGATCCATCTGAGTAGAGAACAAAGTCAGGGTTGGTTAGTGGTTGCTCAGACAAGTCGGGTCTTGGTGAACAGGTCAACTCCAGTTCAGCAAGGCAGTCGTGAGGGTCACCGTCACCTGAAGTCGGTAGGAGTGACGCTGGGTTTAAGGTTGTACATCTCTGTACCGTGACATTTGGCATCTCTAATAAGCAAGTGTGATATCTCAAGTACCTGGCTGCAGATAGATGAGACGTGCGCTGTTCATGCAGAATCAGAGAAACCGCATGTGGTACCAGCAATGTGAGTTGGGCGTAGCCCACGATGTCGCGGGAAGCGCAGAGTGCACGCTCCGCTGCTGCAACTGCTCGGAGGCATCGCGGCAAGCCTGCAGCTACAGCGTCTAGTTTTGCTGAGAAATACGCAACTGGGCGTTGTCTTCCACCATGCTCCTGGAGCAGGACAGAAGACATACAGCCGTCCTTTTCATCCACAGTTTGGGTGAATGGTCGCTGAGGGTCTGGAATCCCCAGAACAGGCGCACTTTGGAGGGCCTTTTTTAGATCTGTGAAAGCGTCTACTGCTTCCGGTGTCCACGTCAATTCTGTAGACATTGGGCCCGTGCTTGGTACGATATCTCGGAGTGGCCTTTCCCTTGCAGAATAATTTGGGATAAAGGCTCTGCAATACCCTAGCAATCCCAGGAAAGAGAGCATCTGCTTCTTCGTGCGTGGCTTTGGGATTTTGCTGGCTGCCTCAGTTCTAGATGGGGCCACTGCCTTCGATGCTGCTGAGAGAACATGACCAAGAAAAGTTACTGTCGTCTGGCAATACTGTAGCTTTTTTAGGCTAGCCTTATGACCCTCGGCGGCGAGGTGTTTGAGTAATGTGAGTGTGTCTGCTTTACACTGCTCTTCAGACGGGGCAGCGATCAAAAGGTCATCGACATATTGTAGCAGTGCCGTCCCCGAGCTCACCTGCAGGGGTTCAAGGGATTGGGCCAGTGCTGCATTGTAGATGGTTGGTGACTCACAGTACCCCTGGGGTAACCTGGTAAAGGTGTAACCTTTCCCTTGGAACTGGAACGCGAACCAGAATTGAGAATTTGGGTGTATTGGAACGCTAAAAAATGCGTTTGACAAATCCACAACGGTGTAATGTGTGGTTGCTGGAGGTACCTGTGAGAGTATTGTGTGCGGATTGGGCACATTCAGAGTTCTTTGTTGTACAGCCGCATTCACAGCCCTCAGATCTTGCACAAATCGCCAATCGTCTTTTACAGGCGGGGGCTTGGGCTTTTTCACAGGCAACATCGGCGTTCTCACTGGTGAGTCAGCACATGGGATGATTACGCCCTTTTCCAGCAAGGAGTTAAAAACAGGAGTTATGTCTTCAACTGCTTCTGGTTTCAATGGGTACTGCTGCTGACACGGTCGGTGGTCAGATTTAGGGGTGATAGTTACCGGTTGAACACCTCTTATCAGTCCCACATCATACGCGCCATCAGCCCACAGCTGCTTTGGCACGCTGTTCAAATCTGGTGGGAGGGATAGGGCAACTGCAGTAACGCATCTCTCCTGCTCTGCACAATACAGCGAGCGTTCTACTGAAACCTGAACATCTACATGTCGCGAATAGGCATCAAGCCCAGGCGAATGAGATACTTGCGGTCTGTCGGGTAATGGCCTCCAGTCAGCCGCTTCTTGGCAGGTTTTGACAAAAGGTCCCAAGTCCTTCCACGCATCTTGCCGACCTTTGGTCAGGGACACGTGCGGGGCTGAACCTTCTACCTGGAAAAACTGTAATTGGTTCTTTGTCAACAGTACAGACACAGCGGATTTATCCCCGGACCAATACAGCGTTTTCAATTGCAGCATGTCTTCCGGTTTTGATAAGAACTCGTCATCAAACTCTGGTGAGAATTCTTCCGAAATGTGTGCTGTACAGTGTAGTAGCAGTGTGTGTTACCAGGTTGCATAGGAACAGCAGTGGGTGGGACTGCGTCCTTTGCTGTCTGTAAGATCTCAGCACCTTCTGTTCCCGAGAGCAGCCACTGGTAGATCCACAAAGGCCTCTCCTCGGCTGTCTGGAACATGGTGTGAGTAACTCCCGTACCTGCATGAATCACCTCGAGACCTTCTGGCCCCGGAACAAGGCTGAGATTCATCTGGAGAAGGAGATCTCGACCCAAAAGGTTAATAGGACACTGATGTGACATTAAAAAGCTATGCTTAAACATCACTCCTCCCACTAAGGAGGTGGATAAGGGTTCAGAAAACCTTTCTTTAATTGGTTGTCCTGACGCACCTATCGAGTAAATCGATCTTCCACTCAATTTTACTTCAGGTAAATGTGAGTGCTGTATAACTGAGTGTGTGGCTCCTGAATCTGCCAAAAACACAATGTTTTTCCCTTTTATCGTAACCGTGATTTGAGGTAACCTCTCAAAAGCAACATTATTCATATACATAGCATAAGTGCCTTTCCCTAGCTCTATAGCTGAGGTGGATGGGCCTAGTGGGGTGTGCGTGTGGTTAGTAGCAAAAAGCTGATCTTCATTGCCGGCGCAAGCGTGTGTGAAAATAGAAGTATCACTTCCCTTTCTTTCTTTGTCGCATGGGGGAGTGATGCTGTCAGGCGGTCAGTCAGCCTGCTGATGCTGCTGCTGGCCGTGATCAGCCTCTCTTCGCAGCTTCGGTCTCCTCTTCCTCTTCCTCGGCCACGGCCTCGGCCGCGCCCTTTTTGGTTGGGGCGTCTCTTGGGACAGTCACTTGCCCAATGGTCGTTGCTTCCGCAGACGAAGCATTCACCTCCTCCTCCGCCTTGTTGTCGTCCTCTTCCTTCTGGGCGGATCCGAGCCACCGCGTGCATCATGGTGAGCTGGGCAGCTGCTGTTGCCTTTCGCTCCGCCGCGTCTTTCTTTTCACCCTGGGCGGTGCGTCGTTCCATGGCGTGATTGGCGTGGTCCGTCAGGGCGGTTAGGCGTGCGTGCTTCCACCCTATGTAGGACTGCATTGTTGCGGCAGCAATGGGCGGAGACAGACCTGCGAGGAAGTGCTGTGACAGTTGCTGCTCCCAGGGGGTCATGTTGCCGGTGTCTGCGGGACGTGGCACACCTCTGTAGAGGGCAAACGTCTCCACCAGCCTGTGGAGATATTTTTCAACGGTCTCACCCTTCTCTTGCACGCAGGCCGTCACTTTGGAGATGTCGAATGCAATTGGAAACACCTTTTGCAATTCTTGGCACAACAGTTGGAGCCTGTGCTGATAGGGTTGATTGGAATGGTGTCCCCAATCCGCGTTCTTGACCGCGTCCTCCCCTTCGCAGTGGCGTCGTATCTTCTCATAGTCCACCGGACCCATGAGTTGGGCCAGGATGCGGTGTATTTCAGGGAAGGTGGGCGCGAATTCTCTGCAAAAAGGTTCAAAGGCACGGACAAAACCAGCCCCTCCGTCTTGAGGTTTTGGCAGGTGGGCTGAGTTTTTTACCATGTCTTCGTAGCTCCACGGCCGGTACACCATCTGGACGCCGTCAGGCCCCACCGCTTGCACCATGGGCATGGCCAAGGTTGCTGGCAGCGGCTGGGGTTCTTCGCTCCCTTTCCCTCTTGTTCTGGCGGCGACAGGGGTGCACTTGCCTGCTGCGCCTTCCTCTTCTTGCCCCGCCGCCTCTCCTTGGGGCTGCGGTGGGTGTATGACGAGCCGTGGTTGCGCGCTCCTTCCTGGTGGCGGTGGTGGCGGTCGAGCTTGGGGCTGAGGTGGCCTCCGCACCGGCCCTTCCAGGAGGGTGGGGTCGTCCCATGTCGTGAGGGAAGGATACAGTGGGTCATACGGCGGAGGTCTGTCCGGGTGCGCGGATGGGTGTGTCTCGTGTGTGTGTGTGTGTTTGTCGCCTTTCCTCTCTTCTGCTTTCCCTTGTCTCGCATTTCTACTTTCTGCCTCCTTTTGCCACACTTCTAGGCACTTAAAATGCCTCCTCATTCTTCTAACATCTTCACCCCTTATTTTCTTTGCTTTCACCATTTCATTGTCTTTCTTTTCTAGGCTGTTTTTTAGTTTTCCTAACTGATTTAGACTCATGCTTCCCCCTTTTGGGAATCCATGGTCTTCCTCCCATTCCCCGACGCAGACGCAACTCTCAGGACTCATTCACAGCCCCTCATCTTCCAGCTACAAGCTTTGATAGGCTTGGAATGAATGTATGCAGCCAACCACCTGAAATCCTTCGGGATCAATAAAGTTTTTATCTAATCTATTCTAATCTAATCTAAACTCGTCATGCCCGTTTCTAGCCCATCATGATGATTGCAACTAACTGGGAACTACTGTGCAGGCGTTAGGTAATCTGGGTAGTGGGGTGGCTGTACGCGGCGGCATGTGACTTCACCTCTACATGTACCAGTTTTATTTTGGTATTCCCGTTGCAAAGCCTCTCAACTTCAAGCTAAATTCCTTCAGCTGCAGGCAATAGCGTCCTTCTCTTACGCTTCACAACAGCTGGAAGGTAGCCAAGCGTTGGGGAGTGACTGATGTAGGTCAAAGGGCAGCTGAAGATGTCAAAGAAGGGGCATGGATGGGAACAAAAAAGACCAGACATCGTGGCAATAAACATTCCGAGTGGACAGGATGTTGGGTGTGGGTTGAGAGGAACAGAGACTCAGCCAAAGTGAGAACGAGACTTGCGACTGTGCAGTCAGGCCTCAGGGAGGGTGAACGTGACAGTCGGTTGTTGTCGTGCCACTTTTTTGTCATAGGAAGATCATGTTTCTCCGTGCAGAACAATAGCGGCGTAGTTTCTATAGCATGGTACAATGGGCTTTTGCGCGGATGGCTGGGTCAGCGTGGCCAGGAGCTGGTGGAGGAGGGCCGCTGTTGATCCTGCTGGAGAGGTCGGCGGGGGGGTGAGCGCACACGGGCCAACCACCTGTCGAGTTGCCTGTGGGGGCCGACCATTCAAGGGGAGGTACGGCTGATTTGCTCATGAAGTGG
The DNA here is from genome assembly GCF_046127955.1 of Nelusetta ayraudi. Taxonomy (NCBI): domain Eukaryota; kingdom Metazoa; phylum Chordata; class Actinopteri; order Tetraodontiformes; family Monacanthidae; genus Nelusetta; species Nelusetta ayraudi. The sequence goes on from NW_027466230.1 coordinate 181,251, forward strand.
GCAGGGTCTGCAAAGGTTACCATGGATACCCTTTTTTTGTACTTGTGCACGGGGGCATTCCACCAGGCATTCTTCCTGCTCCCGCCGTGGCCTCAGCCGCAGCTCGCTGTGCCGTATCCGGTGAATCGCCCCTTAACTAATGAAAACTAAGTACCCCCTCATCAGGGTTTTTTTCTGCCCACTTTAGTCCGTTGTGGTTAATTAATTGGCCATTAAGAGATACGTGTGGGCGCAGCCCTGTGTAATGGGTTAAATGGGTTCTAACCTGGTTCACTTTCGACAACAAGAGGTTCGCATGCAGGAAGAAATTAACAAAACATTGACGATGAAATTCCTCCTCTCTGCCGTATTCTGTTTACAGAGTAGCTAAATTGTCATATTTATATAAGAAAGTTATTTTTAACTAAGCAGCACCTACTTCAAACATTTTGACTTTTAGTAAATTGCCCCTGTTCTTTGTTTGATCTCGCAACAAACCAGGTCTTTGTGTTCCTTACCACCGTTCATAGTGCATGAGGAGAACAAATGCATGATCTGACCTATTTTACTTTAGTTTGAAACTGCCTTCATAAGCTCAGGACAGGATTTTATTGTTGTGTTTTGACTGACTAATACACCTATATAGATATTTAATGATACCTATTAAACCACACACATATACAAACATTTCAATTAGCTTTTTTTTCTTCAGATACCTCTAGTGAGTTTTGTCTTGTGCCCGTGATATTAATATTCATCCACACTTACACTTGTCCATGTCAGCAGACAAGTGCAATGTAACATATCAGCTTCTACAGACATTTCCTTCCGGCACCAGAATCGCTGACATTCTGTGCAACACACGGTTGTAGCTATTTATAGTGTCTTTTTTCGCAGTTGGTGGAATATTTACCGGATTTGTTTCCCAAGCTATGAAATATGTTTACACTTCAGAACCGTGAATGACATTAATAGCACAGGACATTTCAAATGCAAATTGGGTGAAGTAAATTTTTGTCACCGTGGTGGCGTCATTTTAATTTCACTTAATGTAAAGTAAAACATTTGAAAGAGTGAAATGAAGTAAAGACACTTTCCTCACAGTCACTGAATCCCAAAAATAATCTTGCTGTGCTATCATGCTCAAGATACTTCACAGCATTCTGTTCAACAGACATACTCATTATGGTGCAAAGCCTGTGGAGTTCAGATTTTATTCTCAATGTGATACAAAAAACTGCGATGAACTGCCGACTTGTCCAGGGTGTACCCTGCCTTCGCCCTGAGACAGCTGGGATAGGCTCCAGCAGACCCCCGTGACCCTGAAGAGGAATATGCGGGTATAGAAGATGAATGAATGATACAAATAATTTGCCTTTACTAATTCCATTGTTAAAACAATATGAAAGGAGAGAGAAGAAGAGATCCGGATAGCTTTTGGAAGGAACCTTTTCTAAAAATTCTATGATATGTTTCAATTGGGAAACTGACAATTTAGAGCTGCCTGCAATTTTTCCCATTGAGGAAAAACAATCATGCTGGCTTTCAAGAAGAGACTCAGTGGAAGACCTCTGGATGGAGACCAGAGGTGCCGAGCCATGCTGGCACAGCGTGATCCCGACCAGATGCTGATGTGGATCCACGAGGCTGCGGCGTATCGCACATTACTGGCATCTGGAGCGGAACGTAGCGGATCTTGCAATGTTCCACACTGGCTTTACGGGATCACTGCAGCCTGGCCAGAATACAAAGACTGGCTACAGACACTCACACAGCTAAGATTACCAACATGACTAATTTATAAATCATAATCTGCTTTGATTCATTGGCGAGAGAATGAAATGCAAGGATCACAGATCCCAAGTAAGTGGTCTCATGTGTCACTACTACGTCCCAATTCTAAGTCGAGAAACCAACAGTTTAGCTTTAAATAACACAAAATTATTTTAAGTCGGCTTACGTAGCAATTTTATTACATGTCAATAGATTGATGATAATTTCTCCCAGTAGTAATACCTTTTTCACCGGTGGCGGTGTCACGCTATCTATCTAGGTTATTGTTTTTTCTATACATGTGACATTATCCAAAATATTGTTGTTGTACAGAACATACAACTAAAGAGACTTGACAGTCAAAGTAAGCGAAGGAACTTGGGAGGATGTGGGTTGGACGTCTTGGGTCCTACATAGCTCAGGGCTTTGTCTCAAATGCCATCACAGCAATCTGATAGCAGGGGAAAACACATTTTATCACCAGATGTGAAGGGGGACTATCGTGTGTCAGAGCTAACAGCAAATGAGGACCCTGTCTGAATCAATCACCAGAACAGGAGGTGCTAAAGTTCTGACGAAACGACAGCATTGCTTCATATACAATATGTGAAGTCTTTTTGCTGTGCAATATTCAGTACAGCAATCACATCCTGCCAGGATTAATAAGCGGTTGTTTTGTTTGCCAAACCCAATTGTGTTGTGACAACTCTGTTTGGTGGTTTCCTCTTCCTCATAAGATCTGCAATATGTTTTCCCCAACTGAGTGCAAGCTCAGCGAAAGAAAGTGCAAATAATTCATTAATTTTAAAGTCTATTTGAGGGTCACGATTAATTAGAAATGAGGCACCGGTTGTGCCTGCAGCTCAGTCTTCAAGCCTCCAGCAGTGTGTTCCACCTCCACTGTAGAACCGCATCAGAGCGAGCTCACCTCTCACCACAGCAGTCTGTTTTCCTCCAGCCAGGGAGGGGGCTCACACCAAGCAGGGCGGGCCGGCTGCAGAAAAACATTAGACTGTATGATTATAGAGACCTCCCCTTTTCTAAATACAACACGGGGCCTGTCTTTAGGTAGCAGCGCTGCTGCCCACACTCGCGCAGTAGCCCTGTTTGTATGTGTGTGTCGGAGTTCAAACAAGACGAGTTGCAGAGGATGCAAAGGAAGCCGTCAGCGGTTTGATACGGAACTGTCATTTTAAAAAGAAATGTCCCTCTCATTGTTCTGTATTGAAGGTTGAAGTTGAAAACCTTTCAACTTCAACTTTAAACAGGAAACTGGAGCAAAATCCCCAAATTACAAGACATTTTCTAAATGTATAAATAAGTGTAATGTTTCTTATGTTTGGTCTTTCTGAGGCAGTAATGCCCTCAGTTTATTTTTGTTTGAATAAATGGAGAATGTATTTTTGTCGTATTTGGGAATTCTATTCATAGCTTTACGTGGGATAATGCGAAATCTTTGATGCTAATGTTTCCCTCGTGTCTCCTCCTGTCCTCTGTGTACAGCTGGCCTGCTGCTGTGGCTCGGCGGCCTGCTCCTGCTGCTGTAACTGCTGCCCCAAGATCAAACAATCAACGGGCACCCGTGTCATGTATGCCCTCTACTTCCTGCTGGTCACTATCGTCTGCGTCGTCATGATGTCCCCGACGGTGGAAGAATTGATGAAAGAGCATGTAAGTGGCCTGAGGAATGTTAGAGCATCACCCTACAAGAATGCAGAACATATACACAAAGTTTTATTTCTTTTTGCTCCAAGCACCACATTGAATGTATGCTGCTGTCAGGCAGCCCTCATTGATATTGGTTGTTATGTCTGTAATGATTTTGGTAATATTAGCTTGCTGCTAACATAAAAATAGCCCCAAGCCAGTGAATGAGGTGAATTGTATTGAAATGTATTGCACTGTTGGTGCTCTTTCGGGAGCAAGGTGACTGCATTTCCCCGTGACAAAACTCTCATGTGTCACTGAGTATCTGCTGCTTCCTGTTTGTTTTTGCGACATAGTTGCCTCAGCACACAAGTTCAACAAGTTCCAAAATGAATATACTTAACCGGCAGTCGGGAAAATAATGTTGTTTCTCTGAACAAGAGACGTTACCCCGGCTGACAGTTACAAAAACTATGAAAGCAGTCGTTTCAAAGTGCTGCGGACTATTTGACAGCGACATTTCTCACTATTCTCTCCGCCGCTGTCGTTTGTGCAGTGTTGAAATGACTCCCTGATGTGTGTCTCTTGTGAGAGTGAAGCCCTTTCAAAGACCCGTCCGCACACAAAATGGCCTCTGATAGCCCCGATGCAAATCCCTCTCAGTTACACACACACACACACACACACACGCATTTACTGTCAGTTACATTGGAAACACAGTGGGAAGTCCCAGCGAAGAGAGCAGCCTTTGTGCTTGTGAGAGTGCGACTCCTTTTCTCCAGAGATTTACAGCCTTCTGAAACAGCCAGGCCCCCTTCCCTCCTCAATCACAGTGCCATGGACATGCTAATATGGCCCTCCAACATTAGACAACAGCTTCAAAATGTGCTTTCTGCTCCATATTGTGAGCAGGTACTGAACCGTGCGTCACACCAATGCGGTGACAACTCAATCCCCTGGCATCTCACCCGTGTGTGTGCACAACTTGAGGACCAAGGACCAAAAGCAGATTGTAGCTACAAACAGGCTGAAAGACTGTTGTCAGCGCTTGACATTGTCAACCGTCATTTATCCCTAAAAAATTAAATGCAATCCACACATCCATACATGCAATTCAAACCGCGATTAATCGCAGTTAACTATGAGGATTCAGCGATTAATCGCGATTAAAAAAACTTAATCGTTTGATAGCCCTAATTCAAATCTGTACAGTCGGAGGCATTAGGGAGGAGAACAGATACTCCAGCCTCTAATCTGTAGTTCCCATTTCCAAGTCTGTATCTCCTGTTGGCACCGAGCCACCAGGGCACTTTCAATTTCCTGTTCAGGACCACAGCAAACTCTGGCCTTGGTTCTCCTTTCTATTTTTACAGCGTGCACATCACATGTCTGCTAAAGTAAAAGAAAAAAAAACAGGAAGAAAAGATATTTGGTCTCTTCTCCTTTTTGCCCCTCGCTCTTCCCAAAACCCCTCTGACTCGCTGACATAAAGGCAGTTAATTTATTCATCTGTGCCCTTTGTTTGGGCACACTGACAGTTCGTTGTAAGGCCCCTCTAACAGCCTGTCGAGATCGGGGGAAGAAAAGGGGCAGCACGGCGAAAAAGAGGGGCCGTTGTTGCTGCCTGTGCTCTCTTTCTGCTTCTTCACAGGCGTGACGCTCAGAATGGATGTTGTTGGGTCTCTTTCTCCGGGGCCTTGTGTTTATGCTGCGCGCACCGTCATGATCTGATTGAGCGTGTTGTGGGTTTTTTTTGTTTGTTTTTTTTTTGTCCGTCAGGTGCCGTTCTACAGCGACATGTGCGAGAAGCTGAACGCAGGGGAGAACTGTAAAACCCTGGTGGGCTACTCGGCCGTCTATAAGGTGTGCTTCGGGATGTCCTGCTTCTTCCTCTTCTTCTGCCTCTTCACCATCCGCGTCAACAACAGCACGGGTTGGAGGGCGTCGGTCCATAATGGGTGAGGAGGCCTCGTTCTTCTGGCTGCATTTGCAGAGACCAAAATAACAATGTAGCTTTCTCCAAGGTGAAATAAATAGACATTTGCAAGGAGAACATTCTGCTGTACCTTCAGATAAGTTTCATTTTTGAGCGCAAAGAAACAATACTTGATTCTCAACACAAGGGCAACATTTGGAGGATTAATTTGAAGGATTTTTTTTTTTATGTTTATTACTTTCTCTTTGGTTTATTTCAAATTTTTTTTTTAGCATTACTAGACTTGGTCATGAAGTTGCTAAAACTGCAGGATAAAACTATCTGTTTACAATTTTTCGCGTGTATTGTAAACCTCTTTTCATGAGCCACCGTGCCTGCAATAACGCTGCTCGTTTGAATGTCAGGTTCTGGTTGCTGAAGTTCGTTGCGCTGGTGGCGTGCTGTGCCGCAGGCTTCTTCCTCCCAGAAGAGGAAACATTTCTGGAAGGTAAAGAGCGGCCACGTCTTTCTGAGGCGCGTTACCTGATGGAAACATGCGGATCCTCAACACAGACAAACTCTCAGCGTTACAGTGCAACATATGAGCTCAGACTATGGAAAAAACTTGCACCCCTTGACCTTATCCCCCCCCCTCCCCCCCACCCTAATTCCACAGTGTGGCGCTATGTGGGAGCCGCCTGCGGCTTCTTTTTCCTGCTGATCCAACTCATGCTACTGGTGGAGTTTGCACACAGATGGAACACAAACTGGTGAGAGCAATGCGTCCCCTCTCTGCACTCAACTTCCCTCACATCAATTGCCAAATAAAAGAATAAGACACAGTAGAGTGTTTTTTTTTTGTTATTCTTTCCTCTGGTAAGACTTTGCACGAGGTCTTACAGTCATTTCTTGGCTTTTTGTGGAGGTAAAAGGTTTGGAAAGCAGAAGTCATGTTGCCTTTGTGTTTTTGTGGGTGGGGCCTTGGCAGCAGGCCGACAGTCGGATTCTGACTCTCTGTTTGGAACGTGTAAAGTCAGATCCTCTGTTCCTTCCCAAAGACAGACACACTCCCAGCAGGAATTTTCTTTTTTAAGTATCAACAATCTTGGAAATCAATTTATCACGTCTTGCTTCCTGATATCTGATATGTCCTTCTGTGTGTTCACCAAACCTCATTTTCAGTATCGTGCAGGCCTAACTCGATCGAATCGCTTCCCCTCTCTCTCTCGTTCTCTCCCTCTCTCCCTCCGAACCTTTCCTTAGGCCAGAGTTGCCTGTGTCCGTCACCTTTGTGTTTGCCTCTTTACACTGACTCTTCATTTGCTCGTTTCATTTGTTTTATGCCCTGTTCACATTTTTTGTTTCCTCCCCTCTCCCTCTGCTCTCTCTTTGCTTGTCTTTTTTCCGTCTCCAGGACTTCAGGAGCCAAGTATAACCGAATGTGGTACGCGGCCTTGGCCTTTGTCACCCTGATGCTGTTCACCGCTGCGGTCGGAGCCGTAGCCTTCATGGGTCTGTTCTACACAGAGCCCGGGGCCTGTCTACTGAACAAAGTCTTTCTGGGCATCAATGGTAGCCTGTGTTTCATCGTGTCCTTGTTGGCCATCTCCCCATGCATACAGAAACGTAAGGAACCGGTACAAGCACAAGCTTTTGCGTTTTAAAAGTCTTTCAGTGATGCTTTTCACACTTTGAAATGAGTTTTCCATGTGATTCCCGGTCACGTCTTCAATCTGTGTCCCTGCAGTACAACCCACCTCAGGCCTCCTGCAGCCGGGAGTCATCAGCGTGTATGTGATGTACCTCACCTTCTCAGCATTCACCAGTAAACCCCATGAATGTAAGAAGACGTCCGTTCGACCACCCGGTTGCCACAGCTGTTGCTGATCAGACAGCAGGTTTTATTTGTGTCAAGTTGCGGGTTTTAAATTTAAATTCCGCAAACACGATAGTTTTGCTCAAGCACGAAACCTTTGACCACGAGAGAGAAACGCTCACTGCAGAGCGGATGAGTCTCTAGTCACAGTTTTGCATATATGCGTGAAACAGAGAGTTATTAAAAAAAAATGTAAATACTGTATACAGAGTAGTACAAAAGGTCGGATGTTCCAGGGTTTTTACGATTTTACTCTGACATCACATCTGGTGTAAGAATGACGTGAGGTCAGTTACTATTGCTGATGACATTTAAACACAGAGCATTAAAGACGAAAAAGAAACAATGACCAGCAGAAAAGCAGAGGCACCTCTGCCACCACATGGAGTCCTTCTAAAAAATACATATATACATACACATTTATCCTACGCAACACACTGTTGTTTGTGGCTGTTGATTTTTCAGTGTTCTCCAGGAATGTCTGCCTCTCCCCGATTTCCCTTGCAGCAAATAACTCCGTGCCAAAACACACACCCACACACACACACACACATTCACACACCCTTTTCACCGCCTCCCCTGCTCCTTTTCAATACTTCATCTGCTCCTCTCCCACCTCTGTCTGCTCCTTCTCTCCGTCTAGATGTGGAGAGAGACGGCGTGAACACGACCGTGTGTGTGTTTCCCTTCAACTCCGGGATGCATAACGACAAAAAGATTGTCACCACTTTTGGGACCGTCATCCTCTTTGGCTGCGTCCTCTACTCTTGGTGAGACAGGAAATCACCTTTCCCTTCCTTTGTTTTTGTTTTTTTTACGATCAGCGTAGAGAAATGAAGCGGCGGAGTGAGGACCCTCCCAGATCAGTCGCTGTCGACGTGGATGCAAAACCGCACTTATTGCTGTAGCTACAGAGGCAGTGTTGTTGTGATTGGCCCTTGACTGCAGAGGAACGGCACACGATTGGCTGTGGCTCAGCAGAGGGTGTAAGAGCAGAACCTCGACTTTATACTTTTGTTCACATGTGTTTCCCATCAAGAAGAAGCGCGGCGCCTCCTGTCGTCTTCCCCCCAGGACGAGGGAGTCGGGCCGCAGCGCAATCTGAAACTGCTAATTATTGGAGGAAAAAAAACATGGGGACTTAATTACAGCCTTTCTGTCTGCCGTCTGCGTCTCTCTCCATCTGTCCCCGTCGCCCTCACTCTTTCTTTTCTGACTTCCCTCTCTCCAACCCCTGTCTAGCCTGACATCCACCACCAGGCGAAGCTCGGCAGCGCTCAGAGTGTGTCGGAACACGGAGCCAGAGGCTGAGGTAATGCGCCAAGACGCAGTCCCCAGCAACTGTGTGATAATGAAATACGCAGACTGCTCAAGCACCAAAGGACGTGTCAATGTCAAATCAAACCAATATGACCGAATGTTGTTGTTGTTTTTTTTGTTCCAGTGCGGTTGAGTGGTGGTAACTTTTCCTTATATTCTTCTTCCCTCAGAGAGCGCGCTGCTGTTTCTGCTTTGGGGATGACAGTGGTAAGAAAACCTGCCAACACTGCCACATCTTTCCATTCCTCCTCCTTTGTCTTCACTCTGTCACCCCTCCAGTTTACACAAACAAGTCCCCAGCAGCGATATTTGCACACAGATGGGATGCACTCATTGCTATTCCTCTGCCAGATTGAGGATGGGGAGCAAGTATTGGTCAGCAAACAAAGATGATGTCACTGTTACTAGGACATTAGTATGGCACGGTGAAGCGGCGCCGGCAGCTGAGTCGAGTTGTTGGCAGGCTGACACTGCCCCCTGCTGGAAAAGCAACACCACATCACTCCAAATGAACATTTAGCTCTTGTATAGATTTTATCCATTTTTAAATCCCACTGAGTTGCTGCACTCAGTTAATCAAACCAGACATTTTAAATATTGGTTTTATTATACTGCTAATATTGATGTTTGTTGGTAGAATATGTTTTTTTTTTGTTTTTTTTTAAAAAAGGCAATTTTGCAAAGTATGGAAACCTTATGGCAAATTGTCCCCATAAAAGTAGCTTTTCCATGAAATTGATTTTATTTTGAACGCGTGTTTCACAGATGAGTTTGATGAGGAGAAGACCGGGTCGGGCCAGAATGTGGTGTATGACGAGAGAGAGGCAACCATCTACAGCTACACCTATTTCCACTTTGTCTTCTTCCTGGGGTCCCTCTATGTCATGATGACCGTCACCAACTGGTTCCAGTAAGCACCGCTCAGAGTTTCCATAGAGCCTTTCAATGCACGTTTTGAAAAGTATCGTATTAGAAGGTTAATGGAAACAGGAAAGGGGACCGGGGGGGGGTCCTCTAATTTACAAAAAGGTTTGTACAATCCCTGAGGTGTCGAATTAGTGGTAATGTGCAAAATGTTGCATTTGCCAAACACAGCAAACATTACGCTAATGTGACTGATGAGCTGTTGGGCTCTCGCTGGATGTTTTCCAAAGTGAGCAAGAGCCTCAGTTAACCTGCGCATCATTTATGAGGCAGCTATTTGTCCGTCTTTCGGCCTCTGTGCACTTTTCTCACTTCCTTTTCCGTTGCAGCTACGACAATCACAAGATTGAGAAGCTGTTGGACGGAAGCTGGTCCGTGTTCTGGATCAAGATGGCCTCCTGTTGGGTCTGTCTCTTCCTCTACATGTGGACCCTCATCGCTCCCATGGTCTGCCCCAAGCGCTTTGAAGCCTAGGACGGCCACCTCGGTTGCTGGGATTCTCTGGAAGACGTTCAGCCGACGCTGCGACGCTGAACCGAGGAATCTCCACAGACGGCCCTTTACCGTGAAACACAACCCCGTACTACTACTCTCAGCACTCAAAATGGAGCATTATCTGTTGCCTTTTGCTTTTTACCTTGGTGTTTTTGCTTTGTTTTACAATGTAAATACCTTGACGGTGATTTGTTACTTTTACTACCACTTGTTCCTGGAGTTTTGTATTTCTTGCAGATTTGTATTGACGTGAAGAATCAAGGGACTCAAACCACATTGTGATAAGTGCAACATTCAGTCTCGATGGATTGATGATTTCAGAGTATACTTTGTAAGTATTCCCTGTTTGTGTGTCAGTGTTTCTCATACTACCGCTCTTACATTCATACATTTCCTCTGTACACTTAACCACAAAGATGTTGCAATGTTTCGGGACAAATTTATTTCAGTCGAAAATATTACAGTTGTCATTGTATTTATTTAAGTGTGTCACAAGTACAGATTGAAGTGTAACTTGAACTAGGTTTGTCCCTGACTTGAACTCATCTCTCAGGCTAAAAGTTAAGCTCTTTCCGTTCCGTGCTTTGTTGTGTTGCGTCCTTTTGTAGAAGTTTTCTATGCAACAAAACAAGGTTTTTTTTCTTTTCTTTTCTTCCAATACACTAGACCCACAGTGTTGTGACATTCCCAATGAGATCACAGCCATGTTTCAAACTTGATTACCGTCACTGCTCCCTTTGAGCCGGATCTTTTCTTAGAAAAATCCATGTCATGTGTACAACATTTTGACTCGTCGTCGTCGTCGTTGTTGTTGTACAGAGCAGCGCTCCGTAAATAATCAGGCCTTATGTAATGTGAGTGCAGAGCCACCTCGCTGCTGAGTATCAGGATAGATGAGGAACCTTTGCCAAAGGTAGATGTCCGAAAACAACAAACTGCTCTTTCGGAATGTTTGGTCAGTCACAACGAAACATAACTAAGAAATGTGTGTATTTGCATGGATAGATTCGCTGTGTACGTGAAAGGCTCTTTGCCTGGTTACACGTGCTGGCTCATAATGGTGGGCAGAACAGGTAATGGTGGGCATGAACGTTTTTTTATTATTCAGCTTTTCAACACTGGATGTTGAGTTCCCTGCCGAATCATGGAAGACCTTTGCCTGTTTGTGTCCTGTGTAGCAGATTTCTTTTTTGAAAATACAATTTATTGCAGTTTCAACTGCATTTTACATTCACTGCCAATAAATATTTTTTTCTCTTTCTTTTACATCCCTGGCATGTTTTTTTTTTTTTTTTTAAAGTATAAGTTATGTGTACATTTGGTTGTACTGTAATCTGTGATAAGGTTACTTTTTTAAATATGCTCTATATGCTAGCATTGTTTTTCCAAGTGGCTTGTTTTTTTTTTAAAAAAAAAAGCAAAAACATCCAGAAGTTAAATGGTGCTCTTGTACTACAAAGAAATGTTACATTGAATTGTAAAGGGTTTGTTCATCAGACATTCTGAAACAATGTCCTAATGCCCAAGTGTTATGTTTAATAAAAATAAAAAAACCCAGATGTGAGTGCACTGCAGTTCACATTGTTCAAATTCTTTTAATAAAACATCCATAGAATGCCACTTTGTGTCTTTATTTACAGTCGTAATTTTCATCGTGTCGACGACAAACTTTGCTTTTACAAAGATAATGACATAGAAATGTGACTGGATTTTCCCAGAAGCTCTTGAATTTATTTTATATATATTTCCAAACAGTTCTTCCGTCTAATGCTACTAAAATAAACTGGAGTTTTTTTGGTTACACGATATTTCAGTGAAATAAAGCAACTGCGGGTGAATTGTACAAGAATGGCCTGCCTTCAGTTACGCTGCATCAAAAGTATATAATGCCCCATTTAAGATAATGTTCAAATACCATCAGAGAAATATTTCCCCGCAGCTCTTTGATGCGCTGCCTCTCATGCTCGTCTCGCCAAGTCGTGTCCTGTCCCTCTAAAGTGCAACTGCTTTTTTTCCAACTCTACCCAAGAGCACTTCACTCTGTGTTCTGAATGGTAGGATCCTCGTAGTCAGCAGGAATCGTATCTGGTGATTTAATAAGTTGAGAAAGAAAACAAGGAAGTAATAAGCAGACTTTTGCATTCGTACCTCAAAGTGCGTATCAAGGCTGGGACCACACTTACCGTTGCAGCGGTACTTGAGATTGGACCAGATGATGTTTTCTTGGGAGAAGCAGAACACGCCCAGTCTCCCTCCTCTCATGCTGGTGTCAATGATCACCCCAGTGTCTGCCACCAGGTTGGAACCCTCATAGAAGCGAGCCCTAATTCACACCCGAGTGTTACCTCATGCTGAGGTGATGGGAACAATGCTTGCTTTGTCTGTTAGCGTCGCCTAGTTGTACCTGATGTATCCGACCTGCGGTCTGTGCTGGAGGAACCAGCGGTAGGAGACCTTGTCCTTCCAGCCGACGTTCCGGGGGTCTTTCCAGAGCAGACGCACCTGCTCAGGTGTGTCTCCGGTGTGCCACAGGGAGTTCCGCATGTACTCGCCAGGACCAGTCTTAGACTTCACAGCCTGGATTAAGAGCATTAAAGAGGGGGGGGAAACTGCTAGTGGCAACCAATGATGAAATAATGTCCTCAGTCCAATGCTGAGGGTCACGAATGGGTACGCAAGCGACACATTCTGAAGCTTTCCATCACCTTGAGTTGTATCCCTGGCTCGGCGACGGCTCGGAAGGGCGCGGCCTGCCAGTAGGTTTGCTCGGTTTGTTTCCACATCACCACGTAGAAGGAGGAGGAGTCCTGGTAGCTGAAGATGAAGCCTGCGTAGTCGTCGTCGGTCACCGTGTTCACGTGGAATGTTCCGTCAAAGTCAACCCCGCTGAACGCCGTGTAGCCTGCAAAAAAATTAGCCAATGGTACAAGTTGAACAACTTTTTTATAAATAAACCATAAGGGATGATAAGCCGGGACATGGATATTCTCTACTCACCTACAGCAAGACCGGGGTCAGAGTTCATGGTCTGAACTATCTCCATGCCCTGTAACGACACGTGTTGCTCTGTGCGTGATTTTGCAAAGGTTTGACAAAAACAGGTTGAGCTGGAGATATTTCTTACCTGATTGAGGACCACCCAGTTGGGGTCAATCTGAGAGTCTCCCTCGGGGTCCAGCACCACCGTCTGATAGGCTCTGAAGTCCGTCAGGGTGATCTCGGCGTTCTCTGGGCAGTGGTCGATTATGTCGATGACGTTGTCCTTGTCACGGTCGCCTTGGCATGCGTCTCCCACGTTATCCTCTGAAATATGATGGCAGGTGTGAGGAAACACAGGTGGGGAGGAATCAATGATTGCAGTGCACACCCTCAACCGTGACACTAACGGTCCGAGTCCTTTTGGTCGGGGTTGGGAACCAGCCTGCAGTTGTCCTGCTCGTCCAGTTTGCCGTCATTGTCATCATCGTCGTCACATTCATCCCCCTGAGAGAGAAAAAATATTGTTCTGTTTAAACTGGGGATGAACAGATACCGATACCAGTATCGGGTGTCGGTACCAATACTGGGGTTGAATACTCTACTTTGTTTTTGTACTGCAGTGAAACTTAGGTCACCCATGTTCTAGAGAGACATGCTGAGGAATGTTGCTCAAATAACAGAACATCTGTTAAATCTAATTGAATTTAAAAATGTAAAAAAATCTAAATAATTCTATAATGTTTAATGGCCATATCAAGTATTCAGTATTGGTATCAGTGAGTACTGAGATGCAAGTACTCTACTCATTCTGTAAAAAAGTGGTATCGGTGTATCCCTAATTTATACAATTTCTTAACAAATCTGTCATTGTTCCAACAGAAGATGCAATATATGATTTATATCCAACCATTCCGTCCTTGTCCGTGTCCAGCTGAGACGAGTTGATGACTGTGGGACAGTTGTCCTTTGAGTCTTGATGGCCGTCGCCGTCACTGACACAGAAGAGGTTGAGATGAGTGCCAGAGTTTCATTCATCTCGCCGCACAGCCACGTGTCAGGTCGTGACCATGGGCCCTACCTGTCTATGTTGTTGTCACACGTGTCCCCCACGAGGTCGTCATCTGAGTCGTGCTGCCGGTGGACAAAACGGAGCGTCGGACGGAGTCACAGCAGCAGAAATATTTCTCCTTCCATTGGCGAAACAGCGCCGTCGTACCTGGTTGGGGTTAGCCACTTCAGGGCAGCTGTCACAGGCGTCTCCCACGCCATCGCTGTCTCTGTCTCTCTGGTCTACGTTGGGGACTCGCGGGCAGTTGTCGAGAAAGTTAGGCTGGCCTGCGAAGAAAAAAACCTTTAATTCTCCTGGATATTCCAACGCGCAATGACGGGGAAATGAGAAAGGTACGACCGGACGCGGGCTGTCAAACGCATCGCCAGATGGCAGCCGGTGCTTGTGTTAGGAGAAGCTAGAGCTGTTTCCATGCAATGACTCTCAATGCCTGGCAGAGCCTCGCTGTGGAAAAATACTTTTAGGAAGGAGACAGACATGACCAAGCGCTTAGCAATCTGCTCTTGGAGTTAAAGACCTAACCAAATGATCACAAGAAGTTTGGAGGGCTGTCAAAATGACTGAGCAGGAGCTGAAAACAAGCAACATGTGTGAAGCGTATGAAGGTAAACAGGAGTGAAAGAAGAATTGTTGTGTTTTTTTCCCTCGTGGAACAAATGAGTAAAGCAATTAAGTTAAACTGTGTGAGAAAAAAAAACCTGTACTGGATTTTTTTTTTTGCCCTTTAAATGATGCTTGACTTGTTTCATGGAAATTCAGAAATCATACTGGCAAAGTGGAAGCAGACAGGGAGGACCTAAATGTTTTCAACATATGCATTATTGCGTGCGTGGGACAATACTGTGGAAAAGACAGTGGGGATGGACGGTGACTTGGGGGGTCACGTGCTCGACTTGAGGAAGGAAACAACGTGTTCCTGACTTTATTACCCTTAATTAATGCAGTGGTGGAATAATTGCCCACTAAGCCTTTCAATCCCTGCAGCTATTTAGATTAAACAAACTATGTCATACCAATAAAAAGCAGCAAAGTTCAGCCTGAAACCAGCAGGGTTAGACAACAGGAGATGACAACAGGGGATGATTATTTGTATTATTACCATCGTTGTCGATGTCGTCATCGCACTCGTCGCCCAGGCCGTCCCCGTCGGTGTCCCTCTGGGACGGGTTCTCCGTCGTTTTGCAGTTGTCACACGCGTCGCCGTGGATGTCCTTGTCGCTGTTCTTCTGGTTCACGTTGGGGACGAGCCAACAGTTGTCCTGGTGCAGACAAAGGCGTTGAATCGGTTAAAAACCCGGGATGCCCTTTGACCTTTGCCGCGCGGGGCCGCAATTCCCTCACGTTGTCGTTCTCGATGCCGTCGTCGTCGGCGTCGGTGTCACAGGCGTTACCCATCCCGTCCCCGTCGGCGTCCTCTTGGCCAGAGTTTGGCACGAACACGCAGTTATCCTGAACTCACGCCAAGACGCAAAACACTCTTCATCAGCGCTCATCACTTTGGAGTGAACCTTTGAGCGAGCCGCGTGGACGTCTCTCACCTGCCGGCAGCTGCTTTCGCTGCACGCGAGTTCAATGTCAGGTTTTCCGTCAATGTCGGTGTCCTTTCCGCACATGTAGCCATTGCCTGCCAAGCCAACGCCGCACTATCACGCACACCCACACCCACACACACACAGAGGGAAAATGGAAAAGCAGGAACATTAGCGCAACTTGTACTGGGTCTTGGCTCGGGTGTAGCCGCAGAGCGAAAGCTGACGTCAGCGTCCCCCCACCCCCGCCCCCACCCCCGAGTCCTTACGAAGCAGGCGACGGTGCCGTCCATCTGCAAAACGCACTCGGCGCTGCCGTGACACTGGTTGGGTTGTCCGTTAGGGCAGAGCCTGGTGCCCTGGCATCCCCTCGCCTGGTCGCCTGTGAAGCCAGTTTTACATCCTCCGCAGCTGAAGGAGCCCTGCAGAGGACAGTGTGGTTGTCAGAGAAGAAGCAGCGAGGGGAGAAAACAACTCGTCGTGTGGGTCCTACCATGGTGTTGTGGCACTCTGAGTTGGCAGTGCAGCCTCCGTTCTCTGGAGGCCCCATGCACTCGTCTATGTCCTCGCACACCTGGGAATAGCAGAGGTGGTGAAAACAGACCTTCATGTTCAGGTCCACACATCTGTGTAGGATGTCTGTTTTTACCTGTTTGTATGTTTGAGCGTAGGCCACCCCTACTCCAGTGATCTCAGGACCAGTGTATCCCAGAGGGCATTTCCCGCAGCGGAAACCCGGAGCGGTGTTCACACACGGGACGCCAGGAAAGCAGGGATTGAGCTGGCACTGAAACATGGAAGAAAAACAAACAGAGGATGCCACTTGTCGCAGCTGCTAACAGCAAGTTTCTCCGCAGGCAGCGAAACCTCAATACCCACCTCATCCACGTCATCGCAGTGCACCCCGTCTCCTGTGAATCCGTCTGGGCAGGGGGCGCACTGGAAACCCCCTGACTCCTGGGGGATGCACATGTTCTGTCTGAAACAGGTTCCCGGGACGCACTGGGTCAGAGGCGAAGGTGGGAAATTGTCACCCCCAGAACCCGAGGGCGTGCCTGGGTTGGTTGGACTGCCTCCAATACCTACGCATGTACAAGTGTCAAGGCAGTTGTGAACTGATGCTAATGAGATAAAAGATGTGATGATCCAGCACTTTTGCGCTACTTACCACAGGCGAGACACTCTGCAATGGTGTTCCTTAGAAAAGTCGTCTCCTTGATCTTAACCAGGAAGAGGCAGAGTGTGGTTAGTCTCAATAAATATTACTGGTTATATGAAGGTTGTATTGAAAGCTGAATGACACCAAACGAGAGTGCTGTCTCTTCAGACAGTATGTCTTTTTTTTTTAGGTTAGTAAAAAAGCTTTAATATGTAGGTCAGCCTCAGCAGTGGGCTTTTCCAGATTAAAGACTCCATGTTTTTCCCTAACCACGGGCTCTCAGTCTATTGCCTTAATTATCAAGAAGCTTTAAACTTTAAATGATCACCTGAGAACATTCACTTCTCTCTCCAGCCCTCTTTTCCTCATTGGGCTTTTGCTTTGGTTAGACTGAATACTTGAGACAAGCGTTTACAACCATTTGCTGATTTTATAGTAAAATAAATCTTGCTCGTAAGGAAAAAGAACGGACTGAAATTGTGTAAATGAGCCCATATTCAACCTTCTTTCAAAGCAATAAAGTGGCTCAGGTATTTACTCTGGCCGACTCTCAACCCATAAAACCTTCTTCCATGGAGATGATTCAATTAATGCCAACATCCACCTGGTTTTGCGCACACAAAATGGGTCACCTGTTGGTTGAGTAGATCCTTCAGCTCAGCAAACATGGTCTTCAGCTCCAGCAAGGTGGCTTGATCCTGCACCATCCTGCTGCTCGGGGCACTTGCTGGAAAAATTAAAAATTTAAAACAACAAAATGAGCAAAAGCTCTTTCAGGATGAGATGAAATGACATCTTGTGCTTGTCTTGTTACGGCTGTGTGTTCTCACCCAAGAGCTGCACGGATTGACCCTGATGTGCGCTACAGTCCTGCAGTGTGGCCACATTGTCTATAGTGTCCTCTATCACCAGCTTCAAATCTGTTACCCTGTCCTAAAAAGTAAAATAATAATTGCAGCTTTGCTCAATGCTCCTGGTCGTTACAATCAAACACATCATTAACCAGACCCTCGATAATTGCTCTCAACTTGACACTAGCTAACTCACCTGTCCATTTGCCTGCAAGCTTCTGAGCGCCACTTTGTTTGGACCTGGTGGAAGGGACCCAAACGCAGCGGGCAGATCATTCAAAGTGTGCGCCAGTCTGCAGTCCACGTAGATGTTGAGGCGACCTGGGCCGCGCTGCATCCCGCTGCCGTGTAGCATCACATGGTGGACCCGCCCGTCTGACAGGGAGGCGTGATTGAAGCTGGTGGTGCCAAATCTGCCATCAGTCTTCTGGTAGCGAAGGGTCACTGCAGGACAGAGGACAGTAGGACGGCCACCTTATTAGGTTCCACAGAACTAGCAGAACCTAATACCTTATAAAGTGGCTGCTGGTGAGTATCTGTATGTGTGAGTATTACGACTGACCCTTGTTTAATTTGGCCTGCACGCTGAACTCCAGGTACTTGCTGTTGTCTCTGGGGTTGATGACGCTGAAGAGCGCGGTGGGCGCTTTGTTTTGGAGCCTGAAGGAAGAGAGGAGAAAAGCCTCATCCCGCCCCTTGTTCTTCAGGCTTCCCTGGAGCAAGTCTGGTAGACAGTCTGGGGAGTCTAGTAGGTCGTACACTAACACACAAGAGCATTGTTTTTTTATTTTTAAAAACATCATTATTACATTATTGTGGCAAACAAAAGATTACTGGCACGGTATGTAACAGAGAATAGTGGGACATGCAGGAGGAGCTTATCATTTATTAAACAGTACTCGCGTTGGCACAAAGCAAGTGTTTCCACAGGTGTTATTAGGGGTGTGATTTTTCAACCCCTCTGACAGAAATGAGCTGCTTCTCTCTGATATTTTTTTTGTGTGACGGAGCTGGACTGACCTAAATCCATCATGCAACAACAAAAAAAAAATTGCGTGGTTCTGTTTGTTTCCGAACTGGTGATCAAAGCCAGATAAATGTGCCAAAAAGTGTATTTACAGTCAGGGACGCTTTGAAAACTGCCAGTTTTTGTCTTGTTGATTGTGGCACAGCGTTCTGCCACTGCTGAGTCAGTGGTAATTTATTATGTGTGACAGTGCATCTGTGCAAATGTGTGGGTACGTATGTGTGTGTTTCAATGTTTGAATGCAACTGTGTTTTATGAAGTGACAGACTGCAATTTCGCACGAGAGCAGCTGTGAAGCTTTTCCACTGGAACGATCCCACTGGCTCACAACCTCACCGACGCTCACACATTCGAAGGTTCTACACAATAACACTTGCACACAGCCCATTAGCTTGATTCAACAGAAGTCCAAATGACTGGAAACTGCACGGAAACATTTGCACACAGTTTCCCACACAGTTTCTTAGATTCTTAGCTGTTTCTTAGTGTTGCTTCATCCCTGAGGACCCAGCTTGATTCCTGATATTAAATGGAACAAAACAGCCCCCTGACACCAAGTCAAATGATGCAGTTTTAGTGGGGGTTTTTTGTTTTGTTTTTTTAATTAACTGACTTAATGTCAGAAGACAATACAAAAAACAATTAGGTGTTAAAAGTTATACATGCAGACTAACAGATTTAGAGTACTCACCGATGCCTTGAGCCGTGACTGTGAGCGCCAGCTGCTGCAGCAGCAACAGACACAGAGCTGCAGCTCCGGCCCACACACCCATCATCTGCGCCTCAGTGTGAGACAGGCACGCTCTCAGGATGAGCTGTACCCCCAAAGACAGTTGCTTCCTTTCAAAAGAAAACAAAGCAAAACAAGGACACAGATCTGAATGTACTGTAGAAATAACTTAGTTTGATTTAAAAGTCCAACAAAAACAATAAATAAAATAAAAAAATCCAGCAGTTGAAACTAACTCTAAGCAGAGGCGCGATGCTTTTGTAGCCACTGCCTCTGCCTTTTAAAGCGAAAGGGAGTGTCCTGTGTTACGAAAGTGTCACACTGAATGGCCCTTCAGACTATGTGGGAGTGACCTCAGCAAAAATATTTCTACCATGGTAATAATAATAGCCTGATACGGAATGCTAGTGTGAACAGGAATAAACAAAAACAAGATTCATATATTACATATACTTTTAAACATATATTTGTGTATGTTACTTTTGAAAGTCTTATTCAATATGAAACAATCTTACATCCAGCTGGTTATTTCCTGTGTTATCTACACTAGGAACTGTTTTACCATATTCCATCATCCATTCATTTCAGATCCTTTTCCATACCCACTTACTTGTGCACTCAGGGTTTCAGGGAGCCTATCTTGGCTATCATTGGGCGAAGGCTGGATAACACCCTGGACACGTTGCCATTTCATCACATGATTTCACTATATTCCCATTTTGTTTCTTCATTTCAAAGGAAACTGAGTCACCTTCATTACTGTGCCTTTCCCGATTTCCGAAGTTGAAGAATGCGGGAACAAAGGGGAAAAGAAACCAGACTTGGACATTGGAAACATTTCATGATAGACGTCTGGTAGGCTACTCGTCTTAAAGTTCTCCTTAGCGATCCAAAGTACATTTCAACATCTCATTTGTCCACTGGGGCAGAACTGAGACATTCACCAGTCCTGGGTCAGACATTAGACGCTGCTAGTCTGTCTAATGTCTGACCTAACACCTGGCAGCAGGCACCGGACAACTCGACTATCTGTCCAGAGAAAATGACGAAGAGAGAAAGTCACTGTTAAAATATCCGCCAAAAATAGAAAGAAGGAAATCGTGTCATATCAAAAATATTAAACATGTCAAAGGTTGATGTGTTTATTGTTTGTTTTTTTGTTATATTTGATCATAAAACAAGGCAAAGATGTAAGGAATATAAAAATTTACAACGTCTAGTTGTAACCTCTAGTCTTGTTTTGATAAAAACAGGTGTGAAAAAGATAACGTGAGAGGATTTGGGGCGAAGAAACCGCTGTGTTTGTTTCCTTGGCCCCGGTGTCCCTTCTCTTCCCTGACTGCGGATAGGACGGCTACCTGGTGACGTCACGGGCTCCATCCATGAGTCGAACATGGCGGCTGCCATGGAGCTGAGATGCTGGGGAGGAGACTGGGGTTTGCCTTCTGTCCACACGGAGTCTCTCATAGTTCTGGTAACGTAAGGGTCTCCTCGTGAGAGAAAACACGGCCACTCTATCCGGACCCGTTGTTCTCAGTGAAATGTCTCCTGGCAGCTTGTCTGGCGCCTGCTCTCTGTCTCTGTGCTTAGCTTCCGTGCTAACTGAACCGCCCTGGGCGGTTTTGGCTGCGGTTTTCCTGCCTGCTGTCCGTGTTCTCGCTTTTCCTTGCAGGTCGTGTCATTGCATCGCCACTTAGAGCTCACCTTTGGCTACTCGTGGGATAACAGCTTTGAGCGCGCGTGTCGCGGTTTTGCGTATGACACAAGCTGTCGGGAGTCACCGTAGCGAAATGAAACCTTCAAGGTCAGCTTCGGTGTTAGTTGCAGGCGGACGTTCTCAGCTCTGGCTTCAGACAGGTGCGGACCCAGGCTGGAACAAATGTTCGTCTTTATATCACCAATGAGTCGTCTGATGGCTTTATGACGTTGTTCCTTGTTTATTCACGCGCTTACGGTTCTTGCCACAGGATGTCACTAAACCTGTCAGCTCGTGATGACCCCGCACAGCCACTTGATCGGTTCCCTAAACAACCTGTCCTTGGTTTGTGTGGTTGTATTCGTAGCGTTAGAATTAGTGTTTGTTTTCCCCCAGGCGTACGCTAAGTTCACCGGGGCCAAACTCACCGTGTCTCCCGTCGACTGGACTTGGAAAACTCTGACTGGTGAGTCTCAGACGGAACAGTGGGCTCGCTGCTACTGGGCTGTGGTGTTCATTCAAAAGCACGCGTTAACGTATACGTGTTGAAATGCTCTGTCAGGAATCTAAAGTAGTGTGAACAACGTCAACTTTGAAGACAAATGAAGCTGCGAGCTGCAACAATTGTATCTTGTCGTCATTAAATTGAACTGTCTTTGAACTTGCAGCCACCGTGCCAGAGCTGCTGTGTGGAGAGTCTGCTGTTCAAGAACCAGCGCAGATCCTCAACTTCCTGAGGAAACAGGTGAGAGTGTCCGTCACCTTATATATGGGTCACTTTTATCTATTTTTGACCTTTCTTGCTCGTCATCTTGATTTCAGAGGTTTAATGCAGACTATGAGCTCACAGCCAGACAGGGGGCGGACACCATGGCTTACATCGCACTTCTTGAAGAGAAGCTGCGACCAGCTCTGGTAGAACCATCTCTCGTCTGCATGCGACAAGAAAGCCCACTCTGCAGGTTTTTACAATGACTCCACAGCGACCGTATATCCCCCACAGCTGCACACTTTCTGGGTGGATGCTGAAAACTATGCCAACTTGACGCGGCCGTGGTTTGCCTCCCGCTCGCCGTTCCCGCTGAACTTTGTCGTGCCTGTCCGACACGCCAGCATTGCCCTCTCCCGAATCCTCCTGACCAAGGGAGAGGCGCCGCTCCATAGGATCACTGAGGTGGAGGGAAAAGTAAGCAGAGATCCGTCTGCCCCCTGTCACCTCAGAGCCCCCTGTCTAGACTTCTGTCCTCTTCCTTAGATCTACAGTGACGCTAAAGAGTGCCTGAATCTGCTGTCATACCGACTGGGATCAGCCAACTTCTTCTTTGGCAACACGTGAGTTTTTTTTTTTTTTAATATTCACATTAACTCCTTGAGAGAGCAGAATGTTGAATGTTTCAATCCACATTGAATGTCTTTGTCTTCTCGTGCGCAGGCCGACCAGCTTGGATGCCTTCGTGTTTGGCTTCGTGGCTCCACTTCACAAGGCCAGTCTTCCCAGCAGCCCCCTGCAGAGCCACCTCAGACAGCTGGAAAATGTCACACGCTTCTGCGACAACGTCCTGGCGCTCTATTTCAGCTCCAACCATCCCTGTAAGAGACTATTGAAGCCATTCAAATGCAGCAAACACCCCACTGTAGCAAAAAACAAACCAAACATTAACCTTATTGCCAGTCTTCCCCCTGTTGACCTCTTTTTGTCATCGCATGCCTACTCTTTTCATCAGCCTTTTTAACAAAACGCTCTTCGTCCATTGTGTCCTCTGGGTGTCAACTCTCTCCAGGTCCTCCTGCTCCCGTTCAGGACTCAATGGACGCAAACCTCCAGAAATTAACTCAGCTTGTAAACAAAGAGTCCAACTTGATAGAGAAGGTGCTTCCGCTTTGCTCTTAACTCCTTTGCTTTCGTACAAGTTCCGATGCACTTAAGATATGTGGTATCCCTCCATCCAAATAGCTCTCATGTTGTCATTTTGTGTATGTTATGCTGTGCCTGCTCTAACTCAAAAGTCCTTCCCCTGCAGATGGATGACAACCTTCGCAGCAGCCCTCAGCATAAGCCCCACAGAACAGAGCCCAAGCCCAGTCTGGTCAGTGACAAGAACTCCACTCCTGCATAACCATGGAGCACCGAACCCAGATCCAGCCTTATAGGTGAAGGAGCAACTTTATGCTTTCGAAAAAACTATGAAAGTATGACTGAAATATCCTCCTTCAATATGACGTCATGAACAATAACCTTAATAGCAAAAAAAGGCTAATAAAAAGCCTGATGACAGTGCGACCGTGTAATTATATGAGGGACTATTTTACTGCAGAGATAATTATGATAGTTTTAAAAGATGGCCAAGAGGGAAAAGTGCATGAATGTGGTTTTCGTAACGGTTGAGTGCATGTATAATGGTAAAAGGGATGGACTGCTATGGATGTGATGGTCGACTGCTATGGATGGGATGGACTACTGAGTGTTGCTTGATGAGAAAGACACAGAAGGTTTTTTTGGGGTTTTTTTTAAAAGAAAAAGCAAATGTATAACCAGAAGAGGCTCAAAAATCTCTCAAAGGCCCCTGATCATTTTTTTCCTTCAACCTATATGTCCTATAAGCTCTTGTAATTAATAGGTAACCATCATCAGGCTGTAATAATTAACATACGCTTCACTTAGTGGTCACCAAAATAATACAGAGTTCCACTAGAGCACTTTAATAGAATGTTTTGTTCATTCCGTCTTGTGTAGCTCCAGTTTCCTAACCTGTGTTCTAATGGAGGATTTCTGCCACTTCATAAACTCTCTAAGCACACAAGCCACCTCCTCCCTGATAACAGTGTTCTGTTGAGAATAGCAGCATTTAAATTAGAGCAATGTACAGTATCTTTTGTATATTTGTAAATATAATCATGACTTTTTTTTCAGTGCAATTCGCTTCCTTTACTAACAGGGCTGAACAACTAGTGCGTAATATTTGTAAGACATCCGAAACCACTGTGTCCGCCTTTATTATTTATAATCTGGCCTGGTCCTGCAGCCACTCACCTCTGTTGTTGCCTTCTCGCTCATGTGTTTGTGTTTTTTGACTTGGGTAATTTTTTTTGCTGTGCCTATGCACTATTTTAAACATGTCTGCCATTTTTTCAAAGCCTTATTATTATTATTATTATTATTATTATTATTATTATTATTATTATTATTATTATTATTAATAATAATAATAATGAATGATTTTATTTATTTTTTTTGTCCTTTCCATCTGGTTTTCTCAAACTAAGGTTGGAGGCAATGAAGTTTATTAACCCCATTTTATTTTTTTTGTTCTTGTTTTATGTTCCATGTAAGCTCTTGATATTATTGAACTGTGTCGACTACCAAGAAAGAGACCTGGTCACAGTTACATTCCCTTTATGCTGTTCATTGGAGGGCTTGACAGGATGTGGGAGCAGTGTGCCTTTGTGCCTGTCAGTATCTTTGTCCACTAGTCAGGATGTTGATGTTCTCCCCTTCAACAATGATGCATTTCTATGTCGTTGTTGTTTTTTTCCTTACATTTGCTCACATTTTTATTTAAGTTTGATAACAGCTGTCAACAAATACACATACAGTATGAACATTTAAGCACGTCCAATGTCTTTTTTTTTTCATGCTATATGTAATATTTTCATATGAAATCCATTAAAAACAACAGAATATTAACTATAAACACATGGGATATTAAGAGCTTGTTTTGAAGGGGACAAGAGAGGTTGTTATGCTTCAGGAAGAGTGCACGTGAGGAGGCTGTTGCGTGACCTGTTGCTGCCGGAGCTGCCCACCTCCGATTGTGTGATTAGTTGTTTAGAAGTCGGGAGGACAGAGGGCTCTTTGTTTAGTTTTTGGCGCTGGACACGGACGAAATGGGAGCAATGAAGCTGGAGGTTCTAATGTGCCTGACATCAGATAGCGTTGAAGTCAGCGCTCACGTGAGGCAGCGAGTCTGGCTCGGGCTTTTATTTGGCCGGCGGATTAAATAGCACATTCTGCCGTCAACATTGTGCTAAAATAAAAGCTTTATTTGTGTTAAGTGGCTTCAGTTCCAGTATGTCTCATTAACTTTATGTACGTGTCAAATTAGAGCTGAAGCGATGTGTTGACACGACGAGACGCGAAAACAACGGCGAGATTCCCGGAGGCTGCAGCTGAGAGCATCACGTGGAAGGCGGCAGCTGTTTGGGGGCGTGCATGTATGTGTTGGCTTCTCCCTCCTCATTTCTCGGTCTCCTCAGAGGGAAGGTGTAAGAGATGACATGAGGTACTGGAAATACAGCAGTATAGTAATTATGAAAAGGGCGAGCTCTCTTTTTCTCGGCGAGGTTTCGGCTTCCATCCAACGAAGCTGCACATCGTCAAAGGCAATCAAGAAGTCTGAATGCTCAATCAGTCTCGCAGATGATTTCGCAACAGTCGCAGATTTTAGTGCATGTCAGGCCTCTTTCATTTGCAACAAAGACTAAATGTTGAACTCAAATGTCAAACAAATATGCAGTCTGTGAATGTGTATCAGGCGTTGGTGGTGCAGTGGTTTGCACTGTCGCCTCACAGCAAGGTTTGACTTTCTCACAGCATCTGGGCATGTCATTTTATTTTATTTTATCAAAAAAGAAAAATAATACAAGTTTGGTTTCCACAGAATAAATTTCCACAATAAAACTACACATCGGATTGTATTCATTCCTGACCAGTATTTAATGTTGGAGTATTGACGCCCTCTAGCGGTGAATGTGCGTGAGAGGGAAATCAACTGCACAGGGTCAAAACACGCAGAGAGCAAATAAAAAAAATAAGACATGCCACAAAAAAGGAGAGCATCAGGAGACAGGTTCATGTCCACGCCAAGGGGGTCGGGGGGGAGGGGGGGGGCTCACTCACAATGTACAGCTGATCAGAACTATGTACAAGTTTACACAATGAGACACAATTTGTAAGTGCTAGAATAGTTTAGCGTTCATAACATTCATCCAAGCTTGTGGAGATCAATGTGTCCGGCGTCTCTGTGCATTCAGACGGTTTACTTACATGATGAGGGATAATGCAATGAGGTAAAAATTGAAAACAGGCAAATTATAGATACTATAAGCAACCACAGGTTCAGGTTCACTGCATCGTCTACAATTTTTTTTTTTACTTCTTCAAACCATCAAACTTAAATTATGTCACACATTTCAGTTCTTCAGTTTGCGTTTATTCTGACAGTTTCGTCTTTGCTGACCAAAGAAACTTTGTGCATTCCAAATCTAAGCAGGGTGCAGTTGTTTTACAGTAATTATTTCTTGCAGGATCATATTTGATATTCCTCAACAAAGTGATTTATATATATATATAAAAGAAAAGCCTCTTTTGTGAAACCAGAATTTAAAAACACGTATACATGAAAATTCCCGTGACAATATCTCTTCCCACATTTGCTGTAAACAGTGTTTAAAAAGCAGAGACAGCGGAGCTATCTGTCTCTGGTAAACTCTGGCACCTCCGGCACCATGCTGATTGCCAGGCTGCCCGCCATCTCCAGGGCCAGGACCGCGTGGCACGACTCCGTGAAATTCTGGCTAAAGGAGCCCAACAGCTGACCGCTTTGGGCATTGTAAAAAGCGAGACGACCGCACTGGTAGTCGAGGAGAGTTCCCACCCGCTCGGGCACCTCCGTCACAAACACGCTGGAGCGAATGTTTCTGTGCAGCAGCTGGTACCTGCAGCTGGAGCGACAAAAGAGGGCAAACGTTGACGGGGAACCGAGTGGACTGTAGGTGTAGCTCGTTTTTTCCACACTTACCCCGATGGTGCTGGCACACACTGCAAACACCATGACAGGTTGTTCTCCCCCACTGGGCTGTTTCTGTCAGCCGTGCTGCAGGCCACCCCCAGCCTGTACGCCGTGCTTCCAGAGACGACGGCCTCCCAGTAATAGCATCCCCGCGGCGGCAACAGCTCGCCCAGGATGGATGGACACCTAGAAAAGAAAAGAGGGGGGAAAAAAAAGGAAAAGTGGTGAACACACAGTCAGAGGAAAATGGGATGGGAAAGCGTGTCAGAAGCAGACTGGAGCTCACTGTCTGTCTGTGGACTGCGTGCTTCCAGACGGGCTGTGAGGATAGTGCAGGGCAGTCTGGTCCTCGGACAGCTCCAGAGCCGGGTGAGCTGAAGCCCTCAGCAGGTGGAATTTGGTGCCTGGCAAAAAACAAACAAACAAACAAACAAAAAAAGTACAGAAAAAAGACTACAGAAAACAGAAAGCAATATGAAGATGTTTTTGTCGAGTTTTATTATCATGTGAGCATTACAGGGTTGTGGCTCCCGTTGATTACCTTTAGTGGAAATGAGTGCGGCCTCGCTCTGGTCACTGGCTCCAGCCACGTTCACAGCTTTAATGTAAAACAAGTAGCTCTCATGGGGCTGCAGGAAAACCTTCTGCTCGCAGCTTGTGATGCCCGAGATGGACCTGGAATACACCAATGGGTGAGTGAATGACTCAAAAGACGCCTTTTGTTTGCTCAGAGGGGACCTTTAATGCGTTCCCTCTTTTCTGACATCTAAATACTGTTACAATGTCGGACACTTGTGTCAAACGGTGCAAAAGCGTCAAATGACGAGTTCGTGCGTTCATTTTTAACGTCGTGATCGCACTGACGTCAACGCGTGCCGGACTTCCCTACATGGCCATGCTCAGGCACGCGCTCGCTCTGGCTCCCCTCCCGCCCCGCGCTGCCTCGGAAGTAGTATCCCCGTGCGCTGCTACAAGAAAATGGCTCCAAGAAAGTGTCTTTACGAGTGCGAGGGAAAGTCTGTTTTGTTTAGCTTTCCCAAGGATGATAGCACCAGGCAGAAGTGGGTGAAGATGCTTTTTCCCGAAGAGCAAAAGATAAAACCCTACGTTTTTGTCTGCCAGCGGCATTTCACACGGGACTGTTTCGTTAACATGGGCCCGTACGAAGCTGGGTTAGCCGGGAAACTGCTGCTGAAAGATGAAGCCTTCCCGACGGTACTCGGTCGTGTTGAAGAGTCAGAAGAGCCAGCTGTAAGTAACAACTCATCACTGTCCTCACTGTGTTTATTTTTTGTGTAAGTAATCGGACAAAAGCCGTTGTCAGTGTAACATTATAGCGCGCGTACACTGAGCTAAGGTAAAGTTCAATCAGGCTGCCTTGGCTTACCACATGAACATAGACGTGGAGAAAGTATCCTTTTTTTTTTTTTTTTTTTTTTTTTTTTTAAA
This sequence comes from Nelusetta ayraudi, assembly GCF_046127955.1. Classification (NCBI taxonomy): domain Eukaryota; kingdom Metazoa; phylum Chordata; class Actinopteri; order Tetraodontiformes; family Monacanthidae; genus Nelusetta; species Nelusetta ayraudi. The sequence continues at coordinate 209,458 of NW_027466230.1, forward strand.
TCTAACCGTGGCGTGTGCACAACAGCGCAGATGTGCAACAGACCGTGTCTGAAAGAAGAAAATAGTAGCCTAGCAAAGGTTGGATCTGGGAGGAAATACTCCGCAGCAGCTACTTTTGCTTGCTCACAGCTTGCAGGAGTGTAATTCAGACTGCGTTCAGACTGCATGCAAATCTGATTCAAATCCGATTCCTTCTCAAATCCGTTTTTTTGGGGGGGCGGGGGGCTGACTGTCCACATTTTATTTATTTTTTTTAGCAAGTGTCCAGATGCGATTTGAAACCACCTCCCGAATGTGGTTTCGATCCGTTTTGCAAAAATCGGATTTAATGTGGTTTGTGACTGTTCAGACTGCAAAAGAGCCATCCTGTGTCAATCTGGATGGGCTAAAAATCAGATTGTGGCTGGCAGTCTGAACAAGGCCATAGGTGCACAAATCGTCTTGACGTCACAGCAGAAGGACCAATGTGTTTTTCAAAGCCAACGCACCATTGCTGTTGAGAACTGAGGTTAATGTGGCCATTGTCCTTTTCCCAATTAGAGTACATCACAACAGATCCTGATAAGCCCACGACACAGACACAAGGGATGCCAAACGGAGCCTGCGTCTTCTGTATCTCGTGAAACACAGTTCAACCCTCATATGGTATCTGTCGGCACAAAGATGATGACGTGTCCGTCTACAAAATCTGTAGCCACGCAGCTGTCCTATAGTACGCTGAAACAACGCGTGAGAAGCAAAGGTATGCATATAATTAGGACGGTAAAAGAGTATGATTTAATGCAACGGTCAGATATAGCATTTATATTCCTTTATAAAGTAGAAACGTAATCACATATTTCCTTGTATCACAATATCATTCACTAAATTTATTTGTGTCTTTTTTTTCTCATCAGGGACGCAGGCAACAGTTTCAGACCAGAATGTTGGCACACAGACTAAAGGGCTGGGCAGAGACCTTCAGTTTTTTTTAACGTCGGTGAGGGGTTTGGCACCAGGTGTCAGACCTTCAAAGAGGCCACATCTTGAATTGGACAAGAGCGAGGACAAGGACAAGGATGAGGAAGAAGACACTGTTGTTCCACACGACTCAACATACGAACCCGGTGACTCCATTACATAGCCATCAGACACTAGGTAAGATTCCAATACAGCAGAAAACTTTCAACATTAGGTCTGCTTATGTAAATAATTGAGTTTTATTTTTTCCTGAAAGTAGAATAGAGTCAACCACAAACTACAATGACTCAAAGTATATTGTGTTTGAGAAGTGTCTGAAAGAAATATTCCAAACCTGTCCGGTGTGCAAGCGCGACTGCATCAGCTAAATGGTTAGCCGGGGGAACTTTTACTCAGGCAAAAGCAGTAAATTAAAAATCATTAAACATTGTCATGTCATGGAACTGCCATGTTTCTGTTTGCATGATTAACGATGTGATTCTCATCGGAACGTGAAGGAGTAACGTTGGTGTGACGTCATGTTTTCGATAACATACAGGAGGAGTAGGAAGTGTCGAGGAAGGAGACGGTCGGGAAGCAGAGACGGGCGAAGTGGACAAACTTTTGAACCGTGGTGCGCCAGTCAGAACACTGCAGCAGCATGATGAGTACCGCACAGACGGTCGGGAAAACACTGAGTTCAGCGAGAGCTCCGAAGGGAATTGCTGACCGGAGTGAATCATTCCAGTCAATTTCCAGTCGGTCGGAGAAGATGGTCTTTCACAATGAGGAGCAGGACATTGATCTCCACTCACTCCTCAGCTCGTCGTCTTACGGTGAATCTGAGACTCAGCAAGCAACTGGTGAGAACAACCCAGTTTTTGTTTGTTTTTTGCTTTTTTCCCCACTGCAGTTGCCATTTTTGTGGGGGGTGTTTTTTTTTTAAAGACTGATCAGTCACAAATGGACCTTTTGCAGTGCGCAAGATGGGCACATTGAACTGTATGGAAGTGAGGATCGCCCATTGGAAGCACTGTACGGCTCTGAGATAGCGGGCTTTGCGGGACTCATTTGGGGAATATTGTTTTTGCGTTATGTATATTGTCATTGGGAATATGTCAAGAATTGACTGTCTCTCTCCTGTTGTTCATGCTTATTGCAGTGATTTTCACTTTGGGAAGAAATTAAAATGTCCATAAAAGACATCAAAGAATCTTATTCTTAATATAACAAAATAATTGAAACATTTTGAAGGTTCAATTGTTAATAATATCAACAAAAAAAAAAGAGTACATTAGAGACAAGTCAGAACAAGAAGTTAATGACAGAGAAGCAAACTGGAATGTATGCATGTATGTTAGGGGTGTGAATCTTTCACTCACAAAACGATCCGATTCAAATCTCGATTCACAAGCTACGATCCGATTCAGGGACGATTCATAAAAAATAGTTAATCATTTGGTATGATTCGATCCGATTCGGTTCAGTGTGATTCAATACAAATGGACAATTTAACCCCAAGTGCTTATTTTTACTTTACCGATCTTTACCGATCCAGGGCTCCATCAACCGATGCACTCGGATCTCATACGTCACAGACCGATAACCGATTCAAATAGGTTTATCTTTACACCACTGATGTATGTATATGATGCACATACCGGAGTCCTTCTCCCTCCTCCTCATACTGGCGGCAGTACTCCAAGGTGTAGCTCTGTTCAGGCTCCTGTTTTGTTGAGCTCCAGCGCAGTGTTGCCGAGTCCCACGTGACAGTGCAGTGTTCTGTATCGATCACAGGCACCGATGGCGCTGCCAGGAGGAACACACACCCTCACATTGAGTACCATTATAAAAAAAAAACAAAAAAAAAAACATGCACACGTGAACAAAATAACGTGTTCAAAATGCCGGGGCACATCACTGACCGGTCCTGAAGGAGAGCCTCTCGCTGGGCAGAGAGCAGCCTGTGTAGTTGACAGCCATCACCCAAACCTTGTAGGTCCTGTCAGGCTCCAGATCCTCCAGGATGCAGTAACTCTCCTTCACCGTCACGCGGTACTCCTCCGACACAACTGTACACAACATCAACCCCGGCATCAGCACTGCATCTCGTGTAACTCAAAGTGTGACAATCTCTTCTGATCAACTAATGAGAAGGTTTATATATTTTTTTTCAACCCAATCAAATTAATCTCAAGCCCCAAACATTAAAAACGTGTTAGATAATTCTAAATATGCTTTTTATGAAAGATGGCTGTTTGGAAGAATTTAAATATAAAACGTGTTTGAGTTTTACACTTTTATTGTTTCCTACATAACTCCATGCGTGTTCATATGTAGTTATGACGCCTTCAGTGAGAAACTGCAACGTCAACAGTCATGAGAATGAAAGAAAATACGTTAAATTCATTGGGTTTGTCCTAACATTTCACTGGTAGTGTAGATAAGAATGCAAAATATTAATCAGTTCCCCCAAAATACTAATTTGTTCCCATCAAAACAATCTGGAGCAGTCTGCTAACATCAGCTACCTGTTGTAATAAAGTGTTAAACACAAGTCTGCGAAGGTTCTCAGTCATCCGGGTCATCTTAAAGTAGAAGGGTTCAGTTAGGGTAACTGGACTTGCTCTTGTTATCTTGAAGACGTATCTTGAAATACCTGGGACTAGCCCCTAACTGAACCCTTCTACTTTAAACACAAGCGTAATTTAATAACTGTCTAAAATGTGGACATATCAATAAGATATTGACAAGAACATAATAAGAAAAGACACTTACCTTCAGGAAAACCCGTAGGCTGCTGCCGTAGGTTTCTAGGTATTTCGTGGCCACAAATAAGTATTTTGTGGGAACAAATTAGCATTCTGTGAGTATCTCATATCTGTATTTTGGCCACAATTTCTATATTTTTCCCCTACGTCATGTCTGGGGCTCTGGAGAATCATTACAAATGAAAAAAAACAAACCCTAACTGGTCCATTTACGGGATCTCAGCCATTTATTTTTGGAGTAATGCCGCGTTGCAAACATGTTTACCTCCCTGCGGGTCCTCCATGCAGTAGACCTGGAAGCAGTCTATGATATCCCCAGAACTGACTTTCCAGTAAACGGTGACACTGGTGCTGGTGGCTGAGCCCGCCTCCTGGGGCTGCAGCGTGGGACTCTGAGGCACTGAGGCGCAGTTGGGGAGGGGTGAGGAGAGGGGTGTTACACTTGAGTCATGTTGTAGTCTTGCTGCATGTGTGTGCGTGACACACACACAAGTTGCCAAAACTGTCAGGTGTGCTCAAGAAAAAAAAAAAAAAGAGCCTACCTGGAATTCCCTTGCGCTGTGTAAGGTGAGCGCCGGAGGTGTTGCCCTTGGCGTAGTCCTCAAACACCAGCAGTCCCCTGGGACCCAGTTCCAGTGACATCGCTGATTCCAGAGCTGCCTCGAGCCTGACAATCACAGATTCTGCCATTGGCCACATGTCTGTACTCTGTACACTGAGGCCAATGAATGGATGTCCACCTGTTTACATGCTCAATAGGTTATAGCTTAGCAGGACCGGTCATTACGTACATTGGTTATCACTGGTTGATCCAGTGTCAGAAAGCTGTCAGAACCACACAAGCTAGCCTGTGGACAACACATTTACCTTGCATGGATGTCTCCAGGAGGCTGGTGAGGGAAAAGATTTAAGAGTGATTTGTCAGTATTTTGACTTAAATCACTTCCTCTGATGAATGGGACTGCGTGTGTGCGCTCACCCGCGCCTCAGTCTCGGCCTCCCTGGCCGTGGTCTCCAGTGTGGCCTTGGCAGAGTCGATGCTGTCCTGGAAGGAGACAATCTGGTCGTAGAGCTGCTCCAGCTTGGCTTTCTTCTCCTCCTCCATGCTGACAGACATGTTGTTGTACTGCTCCATCACCAAGGCCATCATTTCCTCGTTTTGCGTCTGCATCACCGCCTCCGTCTCCACGCAGTGGTCCTGTTCCGCGGGGAAGCGATCAGCGTTAGACTCAATTAAAGTCCAATTCAAATCCACAGGTATTGAGAAGAGGCGACGCTAAGTCTGGTGTGGAGGTGGAATCACAACCTCCACGGAGTTGTAGGCCAGTTCAAGCTCAGACACCAGGTCCTCGATGTTTTCAGACCTCCCCTGAAGCTCTGAGATCCAGTCACTCAGTTTGTCCTGATGAGACAACATAATCACAGGTCGATTATCGCATTGTCTTCCCCAAATCACTGAGAGGGAAAAGTGATGAGATGGTCTTATTTTGAGGTGTCAGTTCATGGTCATTTTCATGTCTTAGGCTTTTTTAATGTCCCGTTAACCTTTTAATTCGTTTTTGATGCTGCACTGGAGTACAAATGAAAAAAAAAAAAGATCTGAAAATGTATCTGACGTGACACAAATAAAGTTTGGGAAACTTTGGATGCAAAGCTCGCGAGATGCTTATTCAAATTGTTGAAAGCCTGGAAATCCCCCAGGATCACATGATCAGAGACGGCTCACATTTAACTGGGTCAAGACGTGGATTCTTCTTCTCTTAGATTCTGAAAACAGGTGTGTGTGCGTGCGTGCCAGTATCTGTTCTGAGAATTTGACCGGATGGTTTTACTGAGCTGTTTCAGTTTCACTCTTGTCTTTTCTGTCTTTGCTCTGATGTCCCACTTACTTCAGCTTTGAGATTTGTTTTTGTTTTTACAGTCTTGAGAGCGACGAGCAAATAAATAAGGCCTGGTTCAATTATATTCTGGCATTTTTGTGCCATCTGTTTTTAAACTCAAATGTCAAATAATTCATTGCTCACATTAATCAAGTTCTTCTGCGTTTACTCACAGAAAAACAACCTGAAACCATTTTTTCCCTTCCAGGATAAGTGAACGCTATACAGGAGTAGCTGTAGATTTAAAAAGAACAAGATGTTTTAAGCGGCTCTAAGGCGTCATAACATTAACACATTAAAAAAGCGGATGGCTGACCCTTTGCTGACTCACAGAGCAGCTGTCAGTCTCAGTTTGATGACGTCACGCCAGACCTTTCCACCGATCAAATCAGAGTGTTACATCACAACAATCCAATGTGTTTGACAGTAGTCTGCGACCGGCCAGAGAGCACGCACCTCGCCAGCACGGCTGGAAAAGTCACAGCAAGACAGAGTGGAAAAAACTTTGACATAAGATAATACAGATGGATTCTTGCAGAGTTTGCAGATAGCGAATTGATGAGATGTAAGCGATGCTGGAAAAGCTGATGAACACTTGACCAAAGCTGATAGTCTGGTAATATACGAATAACCTGCAGAGGTCATGAGGGGATTGGGGTATAGGGGATTCCAGTCTACTCCAGTCTAAAAAGTGGTTAGAATTGATGCTGAGTGCAGAAATCTCAAACTGGAGCAGATTATGTTTGAGTACCTGGGAATCAGCTGTGCTGAAAGCTGATGTGTGCTTCAGTCTTGTTGTCTGAGATGTTTGACAAGTTGAGATGTTCACCCAAGAAATATTTCTGATATTTATCCCTTCATGGATAGTTTAAACAAATCAATATATACTTGCTGTACAGAATATGCTAAAAAAAATGCCATATACTGTAGCTGACACTGCACATTTATTTTTCATTTTTAGATAGTTTCAGCAAATAAAAAACATCGGAGTAGCTAAACAAAGTAAGTGCAACAGTAAGTATACTTCTGAATTGTAAAAATATTACTGCTGCTTTCAAAAAGTAAATCACATCTATCACAACTTTGACAAATATGAAATTCAAACAGCATATCAACCAGAAGGTTATATTTAAAAAAAAAAGCAAAAACCAAACACGGTCTCTTGGTAAGTCTCAGAACTCTACAGCATCTTCATGAAAAACATTTGGGCGATGCAATGTTTCCATCGTGTATGTTTGTTTGTCTTCCTATGTGAACCTGCAATGAACTGGCAACTTCTCCATTGTTTAACCCAGCCTCCGCCCCATAAGGTGCAGCACCTTACCTTGATCTCCTCGTAGGCTGCGTCCACGGAGGTCACCTCGTGGATGCGATGCTCTCCGGATGCGCAGTCGCCTTCCGCCAGCAAGGAACCGCAGGTGAGACAGAACCAGTCCATCCCCTGGAGCTCGGCAGCCAGCCGGGCCTGTCTCTCCTCCTCTGCGTCAATGATGTCATAGTCAGCCTCGATGAGCTCGTCTTCCGCAGACAGACTGAGCACTCTCTCCTCCTCCTCCATCGCCACCTCTATCTTCTCCTCCTCCTCCTCCTGAGCAGGCTCGGGTGTTGGTTTCCCTTCATCTCTCTGTGTCTCATTCACGTCCTTTTCATATATCACCTCGTACTCGGGCTCCTCCACTATCACCTCAGGAGCCTCGGGAACCTCCTCTGTCTTGCTTTCTTTTTGCTCTGTGTGAAGGTCAGTCTCTTGACTTGGCGTCTCTCCAACAATGTTTGCGTCCATGACACTGTCCTCTATTTGTTCCACTGTCTTTACTTCAACCTCTGCTCCATCCAACTGCATATCCTGTGTGTGCGGGGCAGACAAATCTTCCTGGGCACTGAAGCTCCTCAGAGGCGGAAAGAAAGCCTCGTCTTTTTCAGAGTCCCACTCAACCTTCTGCTCTTCTTTGTCGTCCTCATGCACAGGTGCCGTAGGAAGGTGCTCGTTGCATTCCTCATTACTGGGTTCATTTGGTATAACATCGTGCGTTACTCCCAGTTGAGGCTCCAGCTGTGTTTCGCCATTTGGTTCCTGCTGGGTCTCAGTTGCCGTGGACGCTTGAAGCTCAGTCAGGTCTTCAAATGTGCTGTGCATTTCAGGGGGTGCCATAGATTCGCTCGCAGTCTTTTCTGAACGCTGGCTCATCTCTATATCCATCTCTACGGATTGGCCTTTGGGAACGAGGACAATCAGTTCATCTTTCACCATCTCCTGAACGTCCATCGTGGATGTTTGTTCAGGTGTTGGCTTCACATCAGTCGCAGCACCCTCAGCTACTGTCCCCGCTGGAGGAAACATCTTGGCCTCGGTTTCATGTTGTGTCGTGTTCGTGCCTGTGTTCACTTCTTCTGGCATCCCTGGTTTGATCGCTTCTGCTACAGCTCTATCTTCAGACCCTTGCTCAGCCTCTGTGAAAGATGTAGCCGCCTGATCCTCAGCCATAGTTGGCTCCACAAGGTCTCGGTGCTCTTCTTCAAGAACAGCAGCTTCTCCAGCAGCTTCTGCCTCAGATTGTTTTACCTCCTGAAGATCAATCTGGATCTGGGTTTGGATTTCTTTTTTGTCTACTGCTTTCTCGCTCACCTCCACCAGTGCGTGTACAGAACCGTCACAGTCGGTGATGACTTCAACTGAGGCAATGTTGTTGGGAACAACATCTGAACCTCCTTCTTCTTCATGAAGAAGTGTTTTTTCAGACATCTCTATTTCAGCTGTGAGACACGTTCCCTGCCCTTCAACCTCGGGTTCCTTTAATTCAGCTTGGGCCTCAGTTGGTGACTTCTCATTGGCAGTACGTGTCAAAGAGTCAGAAGCTGCTTCCTCAGGGCGTTCCTCAGTGTATTGTGATGGGATATTAGACAGGTGACTGATGCAGGACGTCTCTGTGCTCGGAGTTGTCGTCTCAGCGCTCTCTGTTGTTTTTGCGATCGTTTGATCTTCTAAGTCTTGGGTCTGACTTAACTGATCACCCTCAGTAACTGCACTTTCTTCCAAGAGCTCTCCCTGAGCCTCACACTTCTCCTCCTTACAGTCCATCTGTTCAGCTCCAGGGTGTGTCTCAGCAGTGCTGCTCTCCTCAGTTTCAGTTTGTTCTGTCTTTGCCTTGTGTTTTATTTCCTGGTGCCCCGTCTGCTGACCCTGCTTCAATTTAGATTCTGGCAATGACACTGTTGTGGCTTCACCGCTGCTCATTTTTTCAGTTTCTGTATAAAGTTCTTTCTTGTCCTCCCCTTTGACTTTTTCTAGCACTTTTTCTCCCTTATCTTCAAATGTTTCTGATTTTATGTCCTCGCTAGTTTCTACGGCAATGCACTCCCTAGTCTCTGGTTCCTCCATCTTTGCTTTCTCCTCATCTCCTTCGCTGATCACCCTTGTTAGACAACCCGTCATTTCAAATTTACTCTGTGACCACATCATCCTCCCATCTGTCCGATCCTCAGGTGTTTCTGGCCGAACGTTCACTGTGGGAGTTTCATCCTTCAGTGTAAACTTCTCCAGGTACCCGTCAGCCTCATCAGAGTCTGACAGGCGTCTCTTGTATGTCTTTTCAGAGGCCACGCTCTCTGCCTCTGAGTGCTCCTCATCGCTCTTCCTCCTCTCACCTACAGCATCCTCGTACAGGTCTGAGTACATGAAGGACATGGCGGTGGGCTCCTCAAGCAGGATGGGATCAATGATCTTTGGCGGGCCGGGGGAGATAAAGATGGGCGTGAGAACGGTCTCCTCGCTGCCAAACAGCACTGAACCACTTTCCTTCTGGCTCTCTCGCCTCATTCTCATGGCCGCTGCTTCACCCTCCGCCTGATGATCTCTCTGGTGTAGTCCATCAGAAGGAGCCTCCTCTCCATAAAACACCTCATCCAGGTGTTCCCCAACAATGTCCACATCTGAGACGATGACAAAGGAATCTTCTGGTGCAGAGATGTCCTCTGGGGATGTGGTCTTAGCGGGCTTTTGCTCCTCTGATTGGGCCTTGACAGGAAGCTGCTCTGCCTGGTCCTGCAGCTCTGGAGCAGGTTCCCCTGGACCAACCACATCAACCAGGGTGAACTTCTCAAAGTAGTCAATGTCATCTTTTTGAGTTGGAGTGTGTCTGAGCTCTTGTTGCTCTGCATGCTGAGGAGAGTCTTGATCTGAGCCCTGAGAGATTTGACCACATTCAAAGGTGAATATTAGCGATTAACTTGCACATGTATTTCACAGGAATGGCAGAGAATTTCAAGCAGTCCTTAGAAACAGCCTACTACAGTCTATCATTTAGCAGCATCCATTGGTAAGAAAGCACATTGCAAGAAAATGAACCTGTTTTTCCTAGTGTATGGCCTCAAAGAAATTTGATAAGAAAGCTGAGGACTTCAGCATGACTCTGTAAACATTTTTTGTGTTATTAGAAAAATAAAATTTGGGGAAAGACCACCTCAATATGAATATGTTTCTAATATTCCTCTTGATGTCACTTGTTTCTTATCAGAGCTGTGATGACAGCATAAAACCCCCAAATCCTAAACAGATTCTGTTCTGGGCTGTTTGGGTTGTCAATAAATCGGTAAATACCTTCTGATGGTCAGGTGCTGTATCTTCCTCTGGCACAACATTATTTTGTTGCTGGGTACAATCCTGTTGATTTCGGGACCTAATCTTTGGAGTCTGGTCCAAATAAGACAAATTATCCTGCAGCTCGGTGCTCTCCTCCTCATCCACAGTGGGGAGTTTGGAGGGGACTCTGATGTTAAGAATCTCATACCCCTCAGAAATCAAACTAAACAGCTGCTGATCTTTATTTTTGATACCCTCCAGATCTGGCTCCGAATCAGTTTTCTGCTGTTTGACATTCGGGACCGAAACTTCGGCCATCTCCAGTCTCTCCACCCCCAAAGCGGAGGCTGATCTTGAGCTCCCCGGGCGGCTCAGCCTGTCCCCCAGCCTGCTGCTCCTCCCTCCGGACCTCGTTCTCCTTCGGACTACTTTGTCCTCGTCAAAGACGATGGTGATCTTCCCTGCAGCTCCGGAACCCTCCATGCTGTAGGCCTCCGAGATGGAGCTGGTTTCAGAAGCCCAGGGGGTAGAGCAGCGGCTCGATGCTGTCTCCCAAACAATACCGCTGTCCTCACTCTGAACAGTCACCATGGAGAACGAGGGGTCGACCATCAGGCACTGGAGTTTGGGTTTCACAGACTGGTCCTGCACTACCTCTCGCAGACTGCAGAAGGGGGGAATGGACAGCGTTAGAAGAACGAGAGCAGGCTGTTTACACAGTTCACTGGCAAGCCTCAAGGAAATACTAGCCGAGAACAAACTAATGAATCAAACCACAACTTGTCCTTGCAAAAGCACCTCATCCATTTTTAATGTTCACCTCAGTCTTAAGACAACTTTAAGGCATCCAGACCTCAAGAATTAGTCCGGCTGTCCAGTGTCAGGCTGCCAATGACAGTGATTTAAAAAAAAATGAAGATGAGGTGAATTATGAGCTGTCCCTCCCACTGTGAATATGGGCTGCTGCTGAGTGACAACATAACGTCCAAGTGCGTCATTTGTGTAACATTAGAGAGGAGATGGCTCCCTGACTGCATTTATGACATATTACTTGGCTGAAATGAGTTAATCCCAATTGTTTGATGTGTAGAATTAGAAGTTAAAAAGTTTGAGTGCTTCTTAGTGACACTTGATTCAACTTATTCACATTCTGCAGAGGAGTTGACTGCTCTCTTATCAGCCTTTTTTCCAACACATTTTACAAACCAGCAGATGAAAGAAATCACAAAAGGTGACCTCCAGTGTTATTCATTCAGCCTGTCAGATCAAGTGTGTGGAGCACCTGTTTTGCAGCTCTTCCAATTCATCTTCATCGTCCTGGCTCAGAGTCTCTGAAGACCCATGTGGAAATCCCTGCAGCTCCGTCATCTCCGAGTCCAGACTCTCACACTCCTCCATTCTGACGTCCTGCCGCACTCTCCTTTGCCTTTGATCAGCGTTATTTCTTTTGTCCCCTTGATGTTTCCTGCCCCTGATTTCGCAGAGTTGCTCTGCCCGTCTGTGTCATTCTAAGTTGAGAGCCATCCATCTGACTCAGCGGGGGACAGAAATAGATTTGAGTGGGGAAAGAACAGAGGGGTGTCGAGACGGGAAAGAGGCAGAACTGAGAGAGTGCCTCGCTGAGTTTTAGGATTGGAATACTCGCAACAAACAACAGAAAGTTAGATTTTGAAGGTACATTAACGGCTCTAATCGCCAGGGCCAAGTGGTGCGTGCCTGCTTCTAACAGCAGAACGGACGTATGTCTTTAAGATCAAAATCCACCACACAGGTTAAAAATAGGCTGTGTGCTGAAACACTATCCCCCTCATGGTCCCCCGCTGCTGGCGCAAACGCTAAAAAAGGGCCACGCTCATGCATAGCAGCATATACAATCAGCAAGCGGGGCCACAAGAGGGGAAAAAACAAACCACACTGTTGGAGGAGGCTGCAAAGAACACAAGTGCATGTGCGTGTCCTGCACTCATCCTAAGCCTAACCCCGTTTACACTTTGTGATTGTACGCTCTGACGTTGATTAACTTTGAACTATGATTAATGATCACTTGGATTGTTGTTTGACAGGTAAAAGCAAATATGTGTGGGATATGATTCATGTCTGTGGTCCAAACCTTTTTGGAAAAAAAAATAAGAAATTCAGGGATTTTGATTTTTTTGGTACACAGCAATTTAATTAAGTAAATAATAAATAATAAAACAAATCAAAGCATTTGATGGAATTACAAGACATAAACCAAGTTTTACATGAGTCCGAGTGAGAAGGGTCCAGTGTGTTTATTGGGATCTTGGCACTGTATCAGGATAATCACATCAAGTTCAAAAATACAAAATCAACATGGTCATTTACTGGAGATGATTTCTTTTTCTCTTTTAAATAAACACTTAAATGTTTGTGACATACAAAATATACAAAGTGCAGCTTAACATAAAACAAATTGCATCTTTAAATAATTAGGTAGCATAGCTGAATGTGTTTTGTTGTTGTTGTTGTCCAGATATATCCAAGCAGGCATCAAGTGACATCAGGACCACTAAGTGTGAAAACTGTTTGAGTCCCGCCCTCCAGCCACCACCCCAGTTCACTCATGAAGCCAAATACACACTTGAGAACAAAACTCAGCGTTCAACGACAAGATGGTGAATTGGGGAAAGAAAAGAGACTTTAATATTGCTGGAGAAAAGCGTTAAAACTCATATCTTCACGTCTGACCTAGAAAAATAGAAACAAGCCTCTTATATTACAGGATGCGACTGTGGAAAAATGTGTCAGAAGCGGATCGATTGGCATCTTCCAAGCAGACTTTGTGCAATATGGCCCCTTGACTAGAAACTGACGGTAGACAAAATAAACAGTCAAAACAGAAGTCGACCTTACATAAGTGACCTAAACTATTCAATGCAAATTAATTGGTAACAAAGGCCTGGTTGAAGAAATTCCCTCAATGTTTAACCACTGGTTCCTCTCCTCCAAGCATCAGGCCACATTAGAGCCCTGACCCCCTGATGCTGAAGATGAAAGCACTGTATAGAATAATGACAGCGGGTTGGCAAACTCTGCAAAGCATCCAAAACGGAAGTCCATGTGTATTCCAGGCAGCAGAGGGTAATGAGGGTCCCGGGGTCTTTGCAGTGTGGAGGTGGAGAGGCAGCAGGGCTCCTCTGCGAACATACCTCAGATTTCCTTCACTTTGTTTCCGGAGACAGATTAGTCTTGAGAGGTAGATGGCCCGTCCAATTAGAGGAATCCCCTCACCTCCTGGACGACTCTCTATTAATGATGTCTTCGAGCGGGATGATAGAGTTCAGGTCCCTCCACTTCTGTAGTATCCGACATGACTGAGTCAGAGAAATGAGAAGCAGGAGGACGCTGAATAAATCATGGCTGACCCACACTGACTTAGAGGAAGACAGGAAAAGAATAATATGAGGGGAACACAGTGACGAGCACTTAGCGGGTGGCGAGTACCTCTGCAAACTGAGCTTTAATGATGTCAAACTTGATCTTCTCGTGGACTGCCCGGGCCACGTTGTTCCTTTCAAAAGGCTCTGAATCACAAAGAAAAGCTGCGTTGTCAAACAAACAGCTGAGGCCGTTTTGGCCTGGCTGGCAGTGGAATATTACGCCATTGAAGTATTAACCTTCTATACATATGAATTTGTTCTTCCACTCTTGGGAGGTGCTCTTGGGCAAAGCTCTGGCCTCACGGACAGAAATCACCAGACTATCCCACCTGCAAGACAGAACGAGTCAGGTCAGTTGTTCAGCAGTAAACAGACTGTTGATGATTTGCTGAGGGTGGCCAGTGTACAAACCAGCAGCTAATCTTCAACAACACACATTTTTCTTTTTATGTATTGACCTCCCTGGATGTTAGTTGCATGTAGTTTCAGAAACACACTCGCATGATGTTTACTCATCCTACACTCTTTGGCATATCAAGGTGAGCCACAGCAAAACACAGACATCGTGCTGTCACCTTGATGCCGTGTGAGGCCAAAGGTACCACCTGCTCACGTCGCTCAGCCACAAACATGAAACCAGAGAAGGATGCAGGGCAGAAAGATGAGAGAAAGGAGAAGCGGAGAGGGAGCAAGAAGTTTCCCAGAGGAGGAGGAGGAGGAGGAGAAAGGAACCGAGGGCAAGAAAAACAAGCAGGGCAGAAGAACCACGCAGGGATTCTGAAACTCTAGACTCTCCGGTGGCGGATACCTGAAACTTGTGGCATAGTACTTGAGAAAGCCCAGCAGCAGCTCTCCCAGAGATGACTGGTTTCTTGAATTGTAGGCTGGGATATTTTTGGGTCTTTCTGGAACCGTGTCAATGTCGAGGAAGGGATTAAAGCACTCCTGAAAATGAAAGCACGGGGCAGATTTGAACCTTTGCAGGGTTTCAGCAGATCACACAGGCTTTTACGCTGGATTAATGAGGGCGAGGTTCACGTTTTTTGTTTAAACGGGCCGGGCCTGGGTCAAAACTTACTGGGTAGTCCATTTGAAGAGAGGGAAGGACTGGGTCCTTGAGAGCTGTCAAGAATTTGAACATAGCAAATACATATAAACCAAAATGTAAAGAGAAAAAAAATGTGAGTGTGTGTGTGTGTGTGTGTGTGTACTGACTCTGGAGGTAGTGCAACACCATCAGCACCAGTGTGTAGCTGCTCAACGTCCCTTTGCTGGCGTCATTGATGTGATGGTACCTTGCCCATTTCTTCACCACAAGGATCATGGGTCTTATCCTGAGATCAGCTGATTAAAACAAACAAACAAACAAATGAATGAATGAATGAATGAAAAAATAATTCACATCTGTTCAAGTGACGAGTGCACAGCCTGAGGTTTGGCTGCCGAGTGGCTGTACGCTGGCTAAGACGTACCTGGAAAACTACAGACAAAAACAAACAAACATGTTTTGTGCACCCACCATTGGCATAACTTTTCAGAAGGAAGGTGTTCCTGATTCCCACCGTGTTGTTAACATTGAGATCAAACTCCAAATCACTATAACATGGTAGAGATAACTCAAATTGATTAATTCTAATTTGATCAAAATGTGAAAAAAATGAAAAAAACACTTCAGTTACAATTCTGCACCTACCTGCCTTTCTCTCTGAACCTTAGAATTGGCACTTTGGCTCTGATCAGCTGAGTCCTCTCTATATAAGCTAGAATTAAAGAAAAAAAAAGGCAACGTAAACAACAATGATTTCAGTTCCCACTGGTGGTGAGCAGATTTTTTTTCCACTGGCTAAATAGCTCCACCTAGTGAGGTGTGCAAAGACAATCAAAAGTTTAAAAGTCAGTTGCTGCAAACAGTAGAACTGTAGGGAGTACGGTTAAGTAAATTGGATAGGTTTAAGTGATCATGTAAAAAAATATATATTACACTAATATTTACAATACTAAAAGTTTATCATTACTCACACAGTGACTTGAACAACCTTTGGAGGGTAGAGAGTACATGAATAGGATCAGGCCTTTTCTGCAGGGAAAATAAGTGTTTAAATGGATATAAATTCACTGCATGGGCCTCGATAGATTCTCCCAGAACACAAGCAATTAATAACTAACTCAAGCTCCATAATGACCAATATTCACCATTCCTCTGATGACTAGGCAGAGGTCAGCGTCACTGCTGCGGCAACCCAGACCATTCATGGAAGATCCGGTCAAGTAAAGTCGCGCCACTGCAAGAAAGGGAGAATAAGAACACAAGGAAAAGTCTCGAGGACAGACTGGCTGTCGTTCACACTCACCTGCGTAGACACGTTGGATTTCTTGCTGCAGCTGCGCCCGGACCCTCTCCTTCCGCTCCAGATCGGAAACCTGCTGCTGGCAAGCTTCAAACAGCTCCACCATCTGACCGCTCAACTGAGGCCACAAAGACAGCGATTAAACTACGGTTTGCAACAGCCACAAGCCAGTGGTGAGAGTTCGGCTGGAGACGGAAGGAGAAGTGAAAGCTACCTCGTCCCTAGCGTAGGCCTGCAGGCTGTTGTGACTCTTGGGGAGAGCAGGCACACGAGGTTGAGGACTGGGTTGTGAGCTGGAATTAAAATGGCTAAAATCTGATCTCGATGGACCTGCCACCGCATGGTTGGGATAGGGAGGGGGAGGGGGAAGAGGAGGAGGAGGGGGAGGATGAGGACGATGAGGAGGAGGAGGAAGAGTGTTCCGAACAGCAGGGTAAGGGCTATAATGTCGAGAGTAGGATTCCAGGCGTGGGTACTTGGCGACCTGGGGGCTGTAGTCACTGTGCTGCCTCCTGTGGGAAACACGACGACAAGGGAACGTGACAACATGCAACACTGGATACATTCACACAAAGAAGCAACTTGTGGATAACCTCGTCAGAACGTCTGTAACATGGCTAATAGACAGAGAAGAAAAAAATAATCAAATTGTCTGACTAAGCTTCATCAAAAATTTCAGTCAATAACATTTTCTCACTCTTATGTCATGTGTTGTGTGTTATATAATTTCATATATTATCTAGTCTGATCTATTATCAAGGGAGTGGATAAGTTACACAAAGCCAACAGCTTGTTTTTTTCAGCCATACCATAGCTGTACTGTCTGCTGGTGAGGACCAAAGCCTCACCAGACTCATTATTGGCTCCAGCTAAGTGTTGGCGGGTAAAATAAAACAGAAGAGTTCAAATAAAAATGGTAGATCACACGACATACTTGCGTCCCCTGTTGTCATTTGGCGTATGAGGAGGACGCACTGGTGGGGTGGGGGGTGTTGGCCTCCACTCATAGAGAGGCAGTTTGTCCTGCTCAGGACCATAGAATCTAGGAAAAAGACAGAGCAAATACTACTGACCAGTGCTAACATGTGGTGTAAACATTCAGTGCATTCAGACTTGTGGAACAAGCAAGTCGATGAGGCAGGAAATAACAGGTAATGGGGTTCAACTGGGCGATCGGAACAAAAGTGAGCAAGTCACATGAAAAAAAAACAATAGAAGGATTATTATTAGTACATACAATATATTTTACTACTATACTGCATGCCCTGGAAATATGCACAGCCATTAAACAGACTCAGTAATGTATTGGCTTATATTAGAAGAGGCAAGAACGCTTTTACACTATACGATATTTCTGCAAAGTGTGTCGTAAAAAAACATAAGGGTAAAAACAATAACGGACAAAAGGACATCACTCGGGATTAAATGATTCATCAGGATACGTCATTTCATGACTAAATCAGTGGAAGTCGAATACTGCATCAGTGTCCTTAGAACGCTCACCTGTTGCCGCCCCCTTGGTTTTGGTACCGGGGCACAGAGGATGCTGGGTAATGGCTGTTGTTGTAGGCCGGCCAACCATTGGGCGCAGAGCTGCGGGGAAACATGCCGTAGTTCTTCATAGAGCTACAGCATCAAATTCCCCCGTTCTCCTAAAATAAAAGGTAAAGGGACTCCGTATTAAGAGGCGACCGGCCCATTGTTAATAGTCGCGGTGGTTCCACTCAGCCTCGCTGCCCCAACTTGAGCGACGAACCCCACCGAAGTTTAAAGGCAAAAGCGAAACTTATCAAGTGGAGCATCAAAGCAAGCTAACCATGACGGGATCGCCAAACGTTAACGACATGCAAGCTATGTGGAAATCTAGCAGAATTGTCGATATCGGTATCAAAATGATAATTGAATTAATTGCTCGTTCTGTAAGCAGCACGTGGAATCATATCGATGACTAAAGGTTATATTCGAACTTTAATACCTACCGAATTCTCGTCACTCATAAACAAAACTAAGCGTGCTAGTTCCAGTACATACTTCCGCAATGATGCAATGACGTAATGGCCTGGGATTTAAAGGAGACGCGGCCACATTTAAAGGGAAAATGCGCTCAAACTATAAATACGTGCCAAAAAATAGACAGGATACCATGAGCGCACCAATGATCACGTTTTTATTTGTTTGTTTAAAAAAAAAAAAAAAAACTGGTAACGTATGTAAAATGTGTACATAAATATAGGTTATATTCTATATGAGCGTACTTTCGAGTGTTGCCCTGATTGCCTGAAATCGAATGCCACCAGTTACAAATACCCATATTGTATCTTTTAGACACTTACTAAAATATAAGAAAAGCCTCCCCTGGTTTATTCATCATTCAGGGCAAAGTTTTAGATGTTGTTTTTTTTTTTTGTCACATTGTACAGCTATATTGTTGTTTTTCTTCGGTCAACAGCCTTTGTGACTTGAGTTCAATGAAGTTTGCAATCCACAAATCCAGTCAAGTTGTATCTGACAAGATTCATTAAGTGGTGCTCTTAGATGGGAAGATTGTCAAGAAGTCATCTAAGAAAATGAAGACCCCCCCCCCCCCTTTTTTTTTTTTAATTTCAGAAAGAACAAGATGTACAGAGAGTCAACTGCTTGTTAACGTTACTGAATGAGACAGTTTGGGATTATTTTATTTGTCCTAAATTTTACCTTTATCAAAATGCTTTTGGTGCTGTCATTTAACTTAGCACAAGTTGGGCAAATTTCACAAAACTCTTGAGCCACTTTAATTGCCTGGACAAATCCAACATATGATTGTGATCGAGGAGAGAGAAAAGGAAAGAACAAACCCAGAAACCTTAAACAGACGTTTTCTTTTTGAGCATTTGGTGAGTGGGCACTTCCCAACGAAATTTCCATAAAACAACTAAGCATCGAATGGTATCGGTCCCTGGAGCAACGAGTGACGTCACTGCGGAGGCTGGGGTCGTGACGTAGGCAGTTCAATACTGACAGCTCTCTGAGTGGGAGGGAAGCGGATGCATCAGCCAGATGTGGAGCTGTTTGGGAGGGGTGTGTGTGTGTGTGTGTGTGTGTGTGTGTGTGTGTGTGTGTGTGTGTGTGTGCCCGGATCAATAACACATAAAGAAGACGCAGCTAAGTTAAAGCAGAAGAAAAAAAAAAAAAACCTGCGGGATATTTTTATTCATGCGAAACGATTCCACTTTAAAGGGCGTGTAGATACAGCAGAGCATTGGATTCTTTGCAGGAACATTGATCACTGAGTGATGGTGGAGGAGCGGATGGCGATGAAAACATGTTCCAGACACACACAAAATGTGCAGTACGGTGAATCCGAGGTCCGTTAAATCAATCAAGCAAACAAAAAAAACAAATAGCTTTATTTGAAAGCTGCACAGTGAGCAATGTGGGTGATGTGGACTGGTTGGTGTGCTGGGGAGAGTGGGGGTGTAGCATGTGAGCTTATGGTAATAAGGGAGAGCGAGAGAGAGGAGAGAGAGAGAGAGAGAGAGAGAGAGAGAGAGAGAGAAAGAGAGGGAGGGGGAGAGCGAGGGGGATCGAGCGTTGCGCGAGTGGACACTGTGATGCTGTTCGCAATCTGCGGGCTAAACGAGGGTTTTTCTTTGCCCACTTGAAGCGCCACAGCTTCTCCACACCCTTCCAGCGAGGACCCGTCATCTCCCAGACAACGGCGGAGGCGCCTGCCTGCCGGATCTCCATTAGTGCTGCTGGATCTGCCTCTGCTGCTGCTGCTGCTGCCTCTCCATCACCAAGCCCCTCAACGGCGCCGGAAGGGACGAGGAGATCCGCTCACCGCGTTGCTGCATGTGCACGGCGACACGCGTCTATGCGCCTGATATCTCTGCGCTGACGGCCGCGAGGGAGGGGGGGGGAATGGAGCAGTTGTCATCAAATTCCCGCAGACGACGCACCGACGGCGACCCACTGAAGGCTGTCGTGTAGAGAGAGAGAGAGAGACAGGGAGAGAGAGTGTGTGAGAGAAAGAGAGAGAGAGGACCTTCATACGCAGCAGTCAAGTCCGCTGGGAAGAGAGAGAGAGAGAGAGAGAGAGAGAGAGAAAAATCGCCCCCCCCCCCTTTTTTTTTTCAGAACATCTATTTCTGGGGGAGGAACGGCTCTCAAGTATCGGCTGTCATGTCGGCCACAACAATGGGGTGAGTGTTGATTATTATCCACACATAGCCTCACCCGGACACGTTCCCTACCGTTCTGTATTCAAATCAGCTGCGGCTGCCTCGCGCAGGGCGCGAACTTCCCCGTCAGGATGAGCCCGACATGCCTGAGTGACAGGCGGCGGACGGTTCTCAACGTAGTCCGCCGTCAGGCTTTGCGGAGGGTGTTCATTGATGCAATTAAGAAGTGGGGCCTTGGTGGGAAAAAAAAAAAAAAAAAAAAATTGGTGACACAATGAAGCAACTTTTCCCTTCGGAAAATAGGCGGCTCGGTTCAAAAAAAAAAAATCTGGAACTGTCACATAGTCTGTGGAGCGCAGGTGTAAGAGTTGTTGTGTATGTTGTCAAACTTTCACGAGCAAAGCAATCAGTCAGTTTGCCCTCACGCCCCACCACCTCCACCTCCACCTCCAAGAGGGCCTACCATTAAACCCCCCCAAGCAGTTTTCTTTCTCGGTGCCTCACGTTCAGAACGACCCAGAGCTCAAATGGACCCTCACTGCGCCAGAGCGACGGGAGGGTGAGCTGGAGATGCTCCACAGGCCTGCGCCCGTCTCCTACAACATAGACAGTTACATAATTCCCAAAGAGTGCGCGCACAACACGTGTGTTGAGCGTAACCACAACACCCCCTGCGTGAATGTATACAACGTCGCCGCGCCAGCAGCAGCACTCATAGTAGTAGTAGTACTTGTTGTTGTTATAGCGTGTAGGGCACATTCTGTTCCAGGTGAGGCTCTCGGATGAGTTCGGAGGCAAAGCGTGGGAATGTCAGCCACAGCCGCCGCTGCCGGGGCTGACGGAGCAGGAGGTTGGCTTCCTTGTATCTATGGCAGCGCTTAGCACGTCCTTAACAACGGGGCGCCTGTCAGCGGAATATCCGGCTCCTGCCGCTGCCGCTGTTCATTTGCATGGCCCCTCCTGACCCCTGCACACGGCCCCGCCAGCCCGCCCGCCGTCCGTTGACAGCTGTCTCCCACTGCTCATTGTTATTAATGGCACAGCGGGAGATTAACAATATGGCACAGGCCACCCCCCCACCACCTCCACCCTCCTGCTTTTTTTTTTTTTTTTCCTCTCCCCCTTCAGGCAGCAGCCAAAAACTCCTTTACAATACTCTGGAGGCATCCCAGGCGCCCACTCTGCCCTCCCACAGTGTGGGCAGCGCATCGTTCAGCTCAGTCTCCCACTCCGCCAGCGTCGGGTGACTAAGTTTGCCGTTACGCAACCGACTCAGTGACTCAATCGATCTGCTGTCGAATACATTTTGCCCAGCCGCGATTGGAATCGCGGCGGCGCGTGTTGCTGTCCTCGTTGCGGTGTCACGGTGATGTACAATACATACGACGCGTGGCAGAGAGCAAGATACCGGAATCTGTCTGTCCGGCCGCTGATTTGACAGGAACAACAGATAGTGTCATATTTCAGACCGTCGAGCCACTCGCAGACTGGTAGAAAACGTCCGGGTGCCAATCACCACTTCTCCATTCCTCGGGCAAATCCCATTGACGCACACGCAGACTTAAATCTCCTCCTTCCTTTTTGTCTCTGCCTGTTTCAAGGACATGTGAGCAGTGTGTGTGTGTGTGTGTGTGTGTGTGTGTGTGTGTGTGTGTGTGTGTGTGTGTGTGTTTCGGGGTCATTCCAGCTGCTCACAGTAGACAGAGCAACAGGGGAGCTGTCCCATTAATGACCTCCCCCCTCCTTAAATAAGACCCACTTTTCCTTGAACTGTCCAATTAATGAGAAACTTTGAATAAAAGGAGAATTAAAAAAAAAAAAAAAAGGAGGTGAACGCACACAGATACTCCCATCTGTGATTAAGCGTGTATGTGTGTTGCTCGTTCCAATTCCTTTAAAACCTCGACACACCTGTTGCCACCTGGAGTTGCAGTCTGTGTGTGTGTGTGTGTGTGTGTGTGTGTGTGTGTGTGTGTGTGTGTGTGTGTGTGTGTGTGTGCCCAGCCTGGTCACGTGAGGGCACCGAAACCAACATACATCATGCAAAATACTTACATTTAAATGCAATGTCTTACATTTAACCTTTCACACCTTTCCAATGTCACACAATCTTTTACTTGGAGCTCTTATGTTATACAAAACTCTCAGCCATTTTTTTTAAAATAGTAATATCTCTCTAGTCTGCCGCTGAGCTCCCCAGAAATGAGAAAACCCGAGCGTTCTACTTCTCTGTACTCGCTCCACCTTTCAGAAAGTGTACGCCAAAACACAGTGTTGCGGAAAATCGTCTCTTTGTGAGGTGACAAATGGCACTGATACGTCTCCCAGATTAGGGACGGCTCTGCCAGTCAGGTGTTGCCCCCTCCACCTCCATCTTTTGATGTTGCCTATTAGCGGTCTTCTCCTTCGAAACACTACAGGCTAAATGCGCTGTTTTTTTTGGAGAGCTCATTGTTTTATTTTATTCATGAAATATATGTATATATAAATTGGGGATAAATCGTTGTGGATTCCCTTGGAGTCGAGGGTGGAAAAATAGGGTGCTCAAATGAATATAAAATGAGACTATTAAGTTAAAGACATTTGTTATAACTTCATCTTATTATAGTTTCCGCTTGTCTAATGTAGATGCCAATTAGTTTAACAGTAGTACTTATGCAAATGTAATATCTTCAAACAAATAATGCGAAACGGATGTTAGCTGTACAAACACGTTTTTACAAATTTAGGAAATGTGGAATTTTACTTGTGCAGTCATCAGCAAGAAACAACAGTGATCTCCAACCAGCATGACGTGAACCTTATCAAAGGTGATTTCAGTGGTATTCTGTATCATTTAAGTGCCCAAGTTTAACCTTTGTCTTATTACATACACAATACAGGATGGTGCACTTGCTTCTCCTCATCCATCTATTCACCTTCCTCATCATCTTCATCCCTCGGAGTTTCTAGATTCTGGTGTAGCAACACTGCCGTCCCATTCTCTAGTAGTTCATGGCGAGCTGTGTAGCAGTTTGGAGCGTCCCACTCCCTTGATCTTCATCCCAACACTCCATCCTCACCTACATTTATCACCTCCCCCGCGTCCTCCTCATCCCTCCCTCCCTCCCTTATCTCACTTCATCACTCACCCTCCCTCCCTCTTTCATTTTGCCCGCCTTCTCTCCCTCACGTTCCTTTACTTGCCACAGTGTCACGCCGCGCTCTTTACATGCAGAACGCTCCCTCCTCCTCTTCCTCCTCCTCCTCCTCTGTGTTTGTCCTTCCTTGTCTGCTCTTCACCTTTACCACACAGCTGCTAACAAGTCACACTTTTGTATGGAAGCCTCCTCAAGGCTTTCCCCTGTCTGATGCCGTAGAGCCTATGCTGCAGTGAGAGAAGGGTAAACACGCGCAAACACGACTAGCAACTTTTTTTTTTCTTCAGGCCAGCAGCTTAGATACAGTGTTTGTCGTGAGAGCGTTTATGCTGCATATCATCCGTTTTGTTTTCTGGGCATGATGAAATTAAAATGGAAGTGATGTTCACGAAAAACCAAAATAAATACTCAACTTGAGTCAAATGCCAGCTTTCGTTCCCCTGCCGAAGAGCTCAGTTGTAGGTGTAAGTGTTGCCTTTTTTGACAAGTGGTGGGCATCATTTTGGAACGGATTTCTTTGGCACAGGCGCTGATGTAAAAATCAAAGCGCAAAAGAACATTACGGCGTGTTTTTTTTTTCCCCCTCCCTTTTTTGTTAACTCAATAAAGTGAACAAGGCGCAGAGCCTTTGCCACCGTGCCGTCAAATTATGAAATGAGAAATGATATCGGCAGCCGAGGGGCTATAATGCACAGATCATATGGTCAGGCCACGGTTTGTGCGACGTGCACAGGGTGGAAATGACTCGCAGACCTGCCACTTACGCCGCCGTCGATGATTATGATAATTCGCGGGTGCGCGCGCCTCTCGGCAAGCGGCTTTGTGGAGCAACATTTATCATCCCAGATTTACTCCCTGACTTTCTATAGTCTCCAAATTCCCCATCATTCTCTTTCTCGCCATGTCTGACTGCCACCCCTCTCCCCTGTCTCCGTGTTGTTCTTTCTTTCCTCGTCTTGGCTAATCACACTCAGGAGGGGTGCTGCTGCTGAATTTTAATATTCATTTATACCGCAAGCCTTTGATGTCCCCCTTCACCCCCTCAGTGCAGTGTAAGCACTTCTCTATCTCCTGCTCTACCCGCGCTGCCAACCCAGAATATCTCCCTGCGCACCCCGCACTCGGAGTGTGCGCGCCTGTGTGTGTGCGTGTATGTGCGTGCGCGTGTACGTGCGTGCCTGTGTGTGTGTGTGTGTGTGTGTGTGTGTGTGTGTATTGACTGTGGAAATTACCCGCAAAGCCCCAACAGCGCTGGAATTTTAGAGAGCATTGTAAGAGCAAGCCAAGGAGTGAAGTACAAATGGACAGAACGGCTGAATGGACGGCCATAAAACAAAGAGGACTCGCATAATCCCGACATGGGGAGAAAAAAAAAAAAAAGGGGGTGAACGCGTCCTGCAACGGAAGTGTCACGCAGAGGTCAACTAGGAATTAACTCATCTCAAAGTGAGGCCGAGCTGCCGATCAAAGCCGCGCCAGCTCGCAGGTTCTGGATTGTGTCACGTCCGTGTCGCCGTGTTTGCGCGCTCATGAATTATGTGTGTCCGTGTGGAAAGTGCCGCACTGTGGGCCGTGTCTTTGAGAGTTAAACATGGCCCACTGTCTATATTTAGCCTTAAATCCGCTCCTTCCAACCCCCCCCCCCCCCGCCCCTCCACCCCTCTGCTCCCCTGTGTGACCCTCACTCAGTGCTGCAGACATTCCCATATCAGAGCATTGAGAGACGGCGCTGGCCCGCGCGGCGCACCGTTCCTCACTCAGCCAGTCAGTCGGTTCATGTGCAGCGGAGAGAAAATGCTTCCAAGGAAGTTTGGATTGGAGACACTTTCGGGGACAATTCGTCACTTTTTAAAGTTTGCTTAGCGAGGCTCGCGGCGCAAACGCGGAGCGTCCCTCGACTCGCTTCCCAGTCTGAGGCTAATTATGGAGGATGGCAAGCTGGAGATACAGTTGTCAAGGCGATCCGACTCCCCCGTTGGCAACAGGGCCTTTGGCGGCGGCGGCGGCGGCTTCGGCGAGACGCTGATACTGCGGCACAAAGAGGTTCACAACTTCTTCTTCGTCCCCTTCAGGGAGCAGCCCATCTACAGCACGAGGGCTCACGTCTTCCAGATCGACCCCAACACCAAGAAGAACTGGCTGCCCAGCAGCAAGCACGCCGTCACCGTCTCCTACTTCTACGACAGCACGCGCAACGTGTACCGAATCATCAGCCTTGATGGCACCAAGGTGAGGAGCGCTCCTCTCACTCCCTGCCAGCCAGCACTTGTTGTTGGGCCTCCAGCATGGATTGCATTAGTCCTCTCCCAACGCATCCATTGCATTTGGTTTTTATGACTGAGCCAAATGCTCCTCGTGGAGCTCAAGGCAAGAAGCTCTGCTGACACTCCTAATAATCCCTGCCTTTAAAGCTAACGTGCAGTGTAAACACATCATAAAGGGTTTATTTCTGCGTCTGTCACGATGTTTATGCATGATTTGGTTTTTCATTGCGTTTGTATGCGTGCGCACTAGCACAGACTTCATGCAGTACACTTGGATATTCCGGTTGGACATTTAGCTGCAAGGGTATTTATGCAAGCTTTTTTTTGGCCTTTATATGGACACACGCACGCACATAAACACCCCGATGCGGTTGCAGTTACACGGAGAGGAGACCTGCGGTTAAATGGGAAATACAGATGTGGTCGTTCAATTTAGTCGCGATGACAGGAAGTAGGCTAAGTCGAAGGCGGACTGCCTTCGCTGAAGCTAGAAGGGGCGGCGAGGCAGGTTGCAGTGTTTGAATTCGATGACAGAATTGGAGATTACTGGCTCAGGGCTCTGACCTCATATCACGTATCACTCAATACGTATTTGATCACAAACTTCAGCCATTGTGTAACACACACTGCCCCTCGAAGGTCATCGTCACGTATTGATGCCGTCCAGCGTGCGGGCCGTTACGCAACGCTGCTAATTGATTTGCACAGTAATTGTTCACCGTTTCTGTGACTTAGCAGTGGAAGTGAAATTTGCATACGTTTGAATGTTGCGCTTTACCCTAGTGGGTGGAAATATATACGTGTATGGCAAAAAGAAGGCAGTGACCGGGGACACGAGCCTCTGTCTACCAGTCATGGCCAAATGGAAGGATGGATGTTTCGGGACGTTTTTGAATCTCTCACCAGAGCAGCGAGTCTCATACGCCCACGCTCACTTCACATTCCAAACCAGCGAAGCTGCAAGCTTTTTTTTTTTCCTTCACAGCCAGATTTTCAGTTATTTCTTTTGCTTTCACCCTTGATTCCACTCTCTTAAAATAGAAATGGAATTTACCATAAGGGGTGAACACAGAAATGTAGCGGCGTCTGTTTTATGCAATTCCTCTTCATAAAAATCAAAGCGTTGGACAGTCACTAGGCATTTTGTGCCCAGTGTATTTTCAACAACCTTTTAATTCACAGCCGCTTGTGAATTTCATCACAGCTCTCTTTTAGGTTTTTTTTTTTTTTTTTTTTAAATCCCGTTGCCCATCTCATATGGAAAAAATGTCCTCAGTTGTTTCCTGTACTGTCTGACCACCCGACCTACATATTTTGCATATGCAAATGTTTAATGTGGGTTAAGTGTACTGTGTGTCTGTCCTGCAGGCAATAATCAACAGCACCATCAGTCCAAACATGACTTTCACTAAGACCTCACAGAAGTTTGGACAATGGGCCGACAGTCGAGCCAACACTGTCTACGGCCTGGGATTCTCCACTGAGCATCACCTGGCCAAGGTAAAACACAGAGAGAGAGAGAGAGAGAGAGGGAGAGAGAGAGAGAAAGAGAGGGAGGGAGGGAGAGAGAGAAAAAGAAAGAGAGAGAGAGAGAATAGTCTAAGTATTTAGGGGTCATGGTGTGAACAGGATCACAGAAAAGGTTTGCTATTATTGAGTGAGAACAATGAGAATGAGTTGAAGTCTTAATGTGAGTGTGATGAATGTCTGTTGTGTTACGAAATTGCTTTGTTGTGATTGTGCACTTGACATACACAGTATAATTAGCTTCTTCTTATAATCGTGTTTCTTCTTGATTAAAACTCAAAGAAACAAACCATACAATCACAAATATGGCAATAAACTGTTTAACTATTTAAAAGATGATGGTCGCTAAAAATGAACACACATAACTGTGATACTGGATGCTAGATTGATGAAATTCAATGGAAATGAAATGGTACCTGAACTGAAGTCCTTAATGACAGACAGGAATTATGACTGTGAATGCTTGAGTAACAGGATAGTGTTGGAAATAAACCCCAGGTCTAAGTGTGCTACCCAAGTACCCAACTGGATGCTGAAGCCTCCTTTAAAAAGTTTAACAACATTATTTTTTTCTTGGTTGTGTAAAATGCTCCTTGGTAGTCTGTCTTTTTCTCTCTTTCACAAATTGACTTGTTTGATGCGCATTAATGCACTTAAACAGACATCTTCCCGTCCACTGGAAGCATATTTTTTCTTCTATTCTAGACTTTCAAAATAATCGGATCCACTTGTCCAGATGCACTTACACTGAGAACCTCTTGCCGCACCAGAATCTTGTTATTGCACTGACGTAAAATGATATCAGGTTATTTGATGCAACTTCACTAATGGCCGAGTAGCAAATCTGATTTCCTGCTCACTGGGGCCGCTGCAGTGCTGAACTCCAGTAAAACAGTGTAGGAGTGTTGCTGGCGCTGAGGTGCACCCTCGGTGGGCTCGAAGATATGCGCATGTGCGTATTATATTTGCACTCAGCCCCTCAGCTGAGCTCACCTTACTGCTTCAGGCCCGCTGAATGTGTCTTTGCGTCTTTGCTCTCGACTAAAATAACGCCGGAGAGCAAACTTAGCCTCTCACGATCCCGAGTGCCGGGGAAATGAGACGCAACGAGGAAGACACAAAAGCACACTCTGCCTGAAGTCTCTGTGTTTGCTTTTGTGTGTGTGTTTGTGTATGTCTGCGGCACACAGGTTGCAAACGGTGACCTAGTTAGCTCATGTTTCTGCTGAGGCATTGTGGGTGAAGGGCTGCTTTCCCAAGTTCAACTCTCAGCCGTCATTGGAAGCTTCCCCCGGCTTAATGGCTGACCTATCACACACTGATCTGTGTGTGTGTGTGTGTGTGTGTGTGTGCGTGTGTGCGTGCGCGCGCGCGTGTGCAATATATAATGCACAGAGATTATTTCCCCATATTAGAGGAATGCAGTCCTCACTGATATGTGTCCTCTGTGTCCAGTTTGCAGAGAAGTTTGCTGAGTATAAGGAGGCGGCACGACTCGCCAAAGAGAAGAGTCAGGAGAAGATGGATATGGCTACGTCTCCTTCTCAGGTAGGTGCAATTTACACGAACGTTCCAGGCAGCCATGACCTCCACTCTAGGGCTCATTGTTTATGATGAACAGCTGGTGAACGGGTCAACCAGAGTGCGATCTCTGTCCTTTGCCGGTTTTGATTAGTTATAGCAGGAGGCGCAGATGCACATTAAGTAAACCTGTAAATAATGAGATGTAAAATAGCAAGCACTTAGCAAGGAAAATGTTATGATAATGTAACCGTCACTGGTGGCACATATGAATGCATAATACACTGGAAAAGCAGCAATAATGACCCTGGACTCTGTCATTATTATAAGCTCAAAGCGCTGGTTGGACGGGACAAAGCATTTTGTAATTGGTATGAATAGCTCATGCTGCTGATGTAGCATTTTGCTGTTGTGGCTGCTCAAGTTGTAGCAATGTGAGTGTGCAATTAGATCATTTAGCTCAAATGGGTTTTCAGTGCTTAATCACTCTGGCGGATAGGCAACTTCAAGGAAGTGGCGCTCGCTTACTGAACAGACCCAGCCGAACGACTCAGCAGCCCATTTGAATAGCCACAACCAGGCACCGTTGAAAAGTGGGAGACGTCATATCTTTACAGTCTCTGCGAATGCATTAATAATGCTGTGATGGTTTACATGATGACTTATGAAGTGAAAGTAATAACCGCTGGCTTAATATTTAACAAAAACAACAACATTGAATTCAACATTCAATCGTTTGCAACAATGATATTATGTTATATCATATTATATTGTATGGTATTGTATAGTAGTGCATAACAATTGCCACTTCTAAGAAATCTTTTTAACTTGTAATTTTGTATTTTTGTCCATTTGTAAAACTTTATATTTAACTGCCACTTGCCACTTTTTCATGAAATCTCTTTTTTTTCCACTTTCTTTACTCCTTGCATGCACTGTCACGTCTGGTTTTGCCAGACCAACATTTCACTGCCATGTGATGTGATGCGTGACGAATAGAATCTTTAAAATCTGGGAATCCACAACAACAACAACAACAACAACAGCAATAGCAAACCTACTCTGAAATGTGCTGTGGAAATAACGCATTCCACGACCTCGCCATCGAAACGTGAGACTACGTCAGAAAACGTTATAATTGCTAAAATCCTCTGGGAGGTTGAGAATCAGCTTCCTATTGTAGCAAACAACCAGTGAAGTACGGTTTCCCTTCATGTAAGAGCCGCATGCTTAGGGAGGTGAAGCCGGCGTCTGCGGGCTCGCCATTAATTGGTGAACATAATTAGCCGGCATGTTCCGCGGGCCGTCTTGTTTGTGCAGGATATGTAGCATGTTACACCTTTTAGGGGCATGTGTTACCGCATCTGAGGAAATGAGCTTGTTTCTGAGGTGGGTCCCCGGAGAAATACGCTCTTTAATGTAAAGGACACATTACAGGGATTCACGTCCCTCTGTGTTCATTATGGAGGCTAGCAGAGACCCCCCCCCCCCCCCCCCCCCACATACACACACATACACACAACAGCCCCCTGCTGCACGCCTGCCCATTACTCCAACTGTGAGCGCCGTGGGGCCACGTGGGCTGAAATGCCACGCTGCCTTAAGGATCCTCCTGTGGGAAGGTGTATTTTTTTCTCTCCCTTTTTTCATTAATGAAGCCAAGTAGACAGCTTCCCTCTCATCAGGGGTCGAAAGGCTGCGCGCGCACCGGCCGGCTCCGCGCTGTCATGGGGGGGGGGGCATGGCGTGGAACCTGCGGAGGCTGCAGCCTCTCTGCGACAAGCACCAGCAGGGCTGCCTGCCTGCCTGCGCTCCCTGCGCCCCCTGCACCGGTCACCGCACTCTCCCGTTACCCCACTCCCAGCTAAGCGACTTCGCACCAGCGCGCCCGTTACAGCTGGGGTGACAACACACTTCGCCAAGGCGCCTGCCGCCTCCCCGTGCCCCCGTTCTTTTCCTCCTGGACATGCTAGCAAAGTGTTTGGCGTGGAAGTAAAACAGTGAAACAGTGTACATGTAGCGTTGTTACGTAATTTAACTACAAAGTAAAGATAAATGTAATAAGTTACATTACTGGGAAAATGTGTAATTAAATTGGCAACATTTTTTAATAATGATTGTTTATAAGACATTTATAAGCTATTAGTTGATATTCGTGGATGGTTAACTAATCATGAACAAATCCCTTGTATGCATATGTAAATGGCCATTAGATAACGGCTAATTTAGAAAAAAAATCTGAATTTAATCAACTGTAATTAGTTACATTACTTTGATGAAGTAATTGGAATAGTTACTATGACATTTCTTTCAGGGGAACTTGTAATTGTAACCAATTGCATCTGCAATGTAATCTTCCCAACACTGGCAATGCAACAGTTCAGCGCTACGAGCTGGTGCTCAGCGGGCCGAACCGCAGCCGAAGTAAATCCTGAACGGACGTTTAATGGCGCTAATGAACGCGCAGCCGAAGCTGTAATGCCCGACCTGATCTTCCTCTTATCTCCCACTTCCTTGTCGCCTGTCAGAGATGAACGGGGCCGTGTCACCGTGTCACTGCATTGTGCGCCGGGCCTCCAGCCGTAATAGCTTTGTTTTATGTAGGCGCGGCCGCGAGATGATTTGTCCCCTGAATAATTCCACCGCTGTACGGGACATAAAGATAAAGGATTAATCTTTATTTCTGCAATTTCCTCATGCGGTTGTCGGCTGTTTATTGGCCCGCAGGCATGTTGAGCTGCTTGCTAAGTTGCCGAAACGGCCACGGACACAGGCAGAGCCTGTTGGATTTGAGTAATAGCACAAAGGGAAAAAACACTCATCATATAAACCTGTTAGTTATCATTATAAATTTCTCCTCTTTTTTTAAATGTCACACAATGATCGAAATTTTCTCTGTTTTTCCACGCCGCAGGAGTCGCCAGGCGGGGAGCTTTCCTCACCTTTGACCCCGGTGACTCCGCCCATGGAGAACATCAACGGCACCGACGAGATATGCGACACGACCCCGAATTCAGACGTTCTCCCCGGACCGGCACAGAACGCGCTGGCGTTTGCACACAGGTAACCCGCTCGGCCTGGCTGGGACGCATTGGCTGTGGTTCTGCCGCGCAGCAACAACAACGCTGGCATTTCACAGAGATTACATGTCGGCGCGGCAAAATGTTACCGCGCGCCCGTCGTCTGTCATTTGGCTCCTCCGTAGCCGCGCTGACGTCTCTGCGTGCGCGGTGACGGACAATAACACATTGCATGTCAGCCGTGATGAAGAACTTGTGTTTACCGCTGCTTTCATGTTTTTTCCTCTCCAGGGGACAGTTTAAGACGTGTCGGGTCTGCTCTTTCTGATAGGGCTGCGATCACGAGTCCCGGCAGCTGCGGCATCGCAACCACGCAGAGCGAATAACGCTTAGGCACCGAGCTTCAGGACAAAAAAAACAAAAAAAGCAAAAAACAAACTAGGAGCCTGATTTCAGGTCACCAACAGGGAGGGTCATCTTATTACAGTGATGCAAAACATGTTTACTCAACGCCGTCTACTTTTGAGTGGGAATGAATATGATTTTTTTTTTTTCCCTCCGAATTACACATATAAGAATCTCTTTGCTGAATTCACGGACCGGCAGAAGATGGTACTCAGAAGCGAGTCGTCACAGTTTGACCAGGGTTGAGCATGCTTGGCGGCGAGCTTTTTATATGTTTTGTAGTGTATGCACACCGGTATGCAATAATATGACTATGCCTGCATCTCTGCTTTGTGCGCTTGTGTACATCCTTGTCAGCCCTCTGTCCTCGTCAACGGACTTCATCGTGTAACTCTGGCGACGTTGGGGCCGCCCCCCCCCCTCCCCCCGGTTCTCATGCAGCCGATTGTATAAGATGTCAATAGGTGTATGTAAATATGTTTGACCGGTGTAATGACTCTCCGGAGAGGTGTGGCTGAGTGGTTCGCCACCCCCCCCCCCAAAAAAAAAAAAAGCTGTCGATGAAGCGTTTATGTAAGACTTATATAATATAATGTGGGAGGCAGAGAAAGAGCAAGACTCACACCCCGTGTGTGCATGCGTGTGTGCGTGCGTGCGCGTATCTTTGTGCGAGAGAGAGAGAGAAATGCACTGTATAGAGTCTGTACATGAGTCACCGCTACCCAAACAGCCACCAACTGCATACATATGCAAAAAAATACATATAGAAATGAACTAGACAGGAAGGTTTCAGACATTTAAGTGAAGTGTTAAGTGTTTTTTTTCTCCCTCCGCCGTCTCGCGCTGAATATTACTTCCTGTCATCTGTTGTACGCTCGGGCCTTCTCATTTGTAAAAGCTTTGTAATCCTGTGCCGTTCTTTTCATTCTTTCTTCTGGCTTGTGATTGTTATTAATTAAAGATTTGAATCAACTGCTTAAACGCGGTATCTTGGTTTTGATTAATTTGTCGCAAAACATCCCGACATCAGCTCTCCGTCTGCCCGCGTCTTTGTAGACGGGGAATATCAGAATGAGCGGTTTTTGTTTTTTTTTGTTTTTCCTTAAAGACGGTGAAGCCGCAGCAGCTGGAGTGGAAACACTCAGAGATCCTCAGAGATCCACTGCTGCTGCTGCCGCTGCTGCTGCTGCGCTGCAGCTGGACCTCTGCGAAGGGGCACACATTCTGAGCGTGCACAGAGCAGCATGTGGAGAGGACACCCACTGCCTCCTGCTGCCGCTGCTGCATTGCTGCCGATGTGTCTATTAATGCTGCATGCGTGGGAGATAGGGTCGTCTCTCTCTCTCTCTCTCTCTCTCTCTCTCTCTCTCTCTCTCTCTCTCTCTCTCGTTCTCTCCCTCCTCTCCCTCGCTCTCTCTCTCTCTCCTTCTCTCTCGCTGGCAAGCGTGGCTGCAACAAGCAAACCTCTCATTTTCTCAGCGGCATATGCAGAGGCAGTGATGTGAGCGAGGACTCATCAGATATTTTATCACACGACTCTCCTCTTTTTCACTCCTCTCCCTCCCTCTGAAGTGTGTCTAATCTATTATATTCTATGCGGACTGGTCCTCGGGTCGACTGCTTATTTTTTTCCTTTTCTTTCACGCAACCGTTCTGAGTTTGAAGTGGATTTGTGAGCTCAGGCAGACAGTCGAGCAAGTTCACGTCCGAGCGTTTCAGGTCTTCTGTGTTCCTTAAAGATGATTCTACACAAACTCACCTGCTCACTCAGGTGTGTTTTGCTGTTTTTTTGTTTTTTTTGCATGACTCATCCTTGATGATTTTAGCTTGACTCTCTGCCATGTGCGTGTATGTGTGAGTGTGTGGAGAGGACGGGGGAAAAAATAGCAGGACTCTCAGGGTGTAGGTGTTTGGCAACTCTATGGTGGAGCTGCTGTGAATGCTTTATTATTATTATTAGTATTATTATTATCATTGAACATTGGAGCTCCTATGCGAGGTGTGTTTGGCTTGCACATGAATGATCTTGGCTGAGTGGATGGGAGCAGCGTCTGTCAATGAGTGAGAAGTGACATGTTGCTGATGTCATGTGTCAGGCTGGTGCCACCGGTGCCTCCTGTGCTGCCATGGTAACTGCTCTGTGTCCCATGCTTTCACAAATGCGGTTGTGAGGAGGCATAAACTTACCTGACGGTGCAGAGACAGTCAGGGACAGTTCAGCTGCGCGGGGAAACCTTTGCTGTGGACGTTTATGTTTGCGTTTTCAGTCATTTTATTGAGACTGGGGGGGAAGAATATCACTCTCATCATTGAAAAGTAAGGAAAGACAAAGATGGGTGTGCTTTATTTAAGAGGAGTGTGTGTGTACACCAAGTCCAGTCTTGGAAGACAATGATAAAAGAAAAGCAATCAATCAATAAATGCATCTCACATAAAAAAAAAAAAAAATCAGTCACATCTTCTGTTTTGGCTTGTTTCATTTTGTTGATATGGGAAAAGAACACGAATGCTGCAGTCTGGAGAGTTAAACTGTGCAGAGAAATAAGATTCATAACTCTGTTCGACGCCACACTACGCTGTTGCATAAAAAGAAATCAGGCGGCAAAATAGCACAACATAGCATTCAGTACATCAATAGCAACACCAATAGCGGAAGCAGAATCTTCTCTTGTGTGTTCTCCTGGACTTGATCTTCACAGACGGCAGCCAACTTACCCGCCGTGTGTCTCCGCACACTCGCCGCTCTGCTCCGCTTGCCTTCGGCCGGCGGCGGGGGGGGTGGGGTGGGGTGGGGTGGGGTGCGGTTGTTGAGATGGTTGCGTTCAGGTGCCCTCCGGAAGCCTCTCCTGCAGCCTCAAGACAACCAGCAGCGTCAGGCCGCCTGGCTCGGTCCTGCCTCTCCGTCGCTCCGCGGCAGTTGCTCTCCCTCTCCCTCTCCCTCTCTCTCTCTGTCCTGCCGTCCTCTCTGCTCCGTGCTGTGCTCTCGTCCCGACGCCTCGCCTTGCTCTCCCTGCTCTCTGAGCTGCTGTGCAGGGTTTATACACCGGCGGGGCTACGTGCCCGGGTGACAGCATCGCCGCGAGTGTGTATGGGCGTGCGCGCGCGTGTGTCCGTGTGTGTGTGTGTGTGTGTGTGTGTGTGTGTGTGTGTGTGTGTGTGTGTGTGTGTGTGTGTTTCGATGCGTGCATGTGTAGGATGAAGTGTCGTCTCCCTCGTATCTGTGCGTCACACAGGCAGACACGCTCGCGGAGGAGGGCGGGGTGCGGAGGGGTGGGATGGGGGGGCTGTTGTGTAAGAAGTGAAGGCGCCGTGGGAGTCCTGAGTGAATTAGATCTGGGCTCCGCATAGTGGGTGTTATGGCATAGTGGAGTACTGCTGCGAGAGCCTCTGCATGCGTGCGTGTGTGTGTGTGTGTGTGTGTGTGTGTGTGTGTCGGCAGGTGCGGGGGTGGATCAAAAGTGAAAACAGCACGCTGACGGGTCACACACACGCACACACACACACACACACACACACGCAGCCAGACTCACTTCTTAAAAAGCTAAGCTTCTTGTTTCTGCATGCGTTTTCTAGTACGGAGGAGTTGGAGCTCAGCTCTTCAAAGGAATTGGACTCAACGTTGGTGCCCAACAATGGGCTCAGGCTTTTTCTATGCACACATTATGTGATAGACAGGAAGTGGGTGATGTGTGCCTTCAGGGCTCCTATCAAAGCCTTTTCCGTTCCGTTCTATAAAATTTAGGTTTTTTTTTTTATTACACTTAAGCGCCGATTTGTCGTCTGCCAAGTGCATGTGGAGGTTTTTCCTTTTGTTTTCTCTTCTCCTCCTCTCTTCCTTTTTCTTCCTCTCGCCGTCGCGTCATCGTGAAATCCAATCAGGCTGATTGCCTTTCTGCAAGTTTTGGAAAATCTTCATGGTGAACCATTTTCCAAGTTAGGGTTTAAATTGGCATTAGGGTTAGAGTTAAGTTTAAAATTGTTGGGTTGGGGTTGAGGTTAGGATTAAGTTTAAGGTTGGGGTGAGGGTTAAATTTAGGATTTGGTTCAGGGTTGGGGTTAGGTTTGCAGTTGGGGTTGGTGTTAGTTTTGGGGTTAGGTTCTAGGCTGGGGTTAGGGTTGATGTTAGTTTACGGGTTGGGGTTGGGGTTGAGATTAGGGTTAGGATTATCTTTAAAACTGGGGTTAATGTTAGGGTTAGGGTTGTAGTTAAGGATACAGGAGGAGACTCGAACCAGACTAAACTCCAGCCGGTCTAAAATATAATTTCACATTAAAACTCATGTGGCAGACAACCACTGTAACAGATACTGGCCAGGGTGAGCCTCCAATGTGAGTGCCCTCTAAAGTCTTTGTCATTTTTCAGCACAGCAGCAAAGGTGGAGTTGGTGGGTCCTGGCGCTCTGCCTTAACTGTGTCTGTGCTGTTAGAAATAGAGTTTGGAACACAGGTCCTTCAGAATAATAACGTTGTTCGTGTGGTAATTTGACTGTGTGTCCTTATGTTGTGCAGCCCCGCCATGACCAAACACTGGGAGGCTGAGCTGGAGGCACTGAAGGGAAACAATGCCAAGCTAACAGCAGCCCTGCTGGAGTCCACGGCCAACGTGAAACAGTGGAAACAACAACTGGCTGCCTACCAGGAGGAGGCAGAAAGGCTCCACAAAAGGGTGAGGGGACAGCGTGTTTCTTTTTTATGTGCGGTTAATTAATTCAATCAGAGACGAGGAGGCATTTGGATGGAAGGGACATTGTGAAGACAGGATGAGAGAGTGGCAAGAAATAACAGGCCCATTCTGGCGCGATGTGGGAGTAGTCACTCTGATGACTGAAAGGCTCAGACTGGGAGTGTGGAGCTGCATGGATCTAAGTCTCGACAAACATGTTGTCATTTTTTTTTTTTCAGGTGACGGAGCTCGAGTGCCAGAGCAACCAAACCCCCGTGATCAAATCCCAGAAGACTGAACTCAATCAAACCATAGAGGAACTGGAGAATACTCTGAGGGATAAAGAGGAGGTGTGTGCACTTGTGTTTAGCTGGTGGTTGCCGTCTCTTTATTAAAAATGCAAAAAGGCCCATGTGGCATCTTAAGCTTTATTTTTTTCTCCTTTCATTGTGTGCTCCAGGAAATGGAAAAGCTGAAAGAGGAACTGGAAAACATGAATGACCTGATGGAGCAGAAAGACACCTTAACTCAGAAACTCGAGGTGGGTAAAGAGAAGCGATTATCGAGTATGTTTTATTTTTTTGGGGTTCGAAACCAGCCGCCCACATGGTATGCTTTTATCGCCATTCCAGGAGACGGAGCTGCGCGGTCGAGTGCTGGAGGAGCAGCTGGGCGGAGCGGAGCAGCGGCTGGAAGAGAACCAAGAGGAGCAGGAGAACTTCAGGAAGAGCCTGCGGACACTGCTGGAGATGCTGGATGGCAAGATCTTTGAGCTGACGGAGCTCAGAGACACCTTGGCTCGGCTCATAGAGGAGGCCAGCTAGAGGAGCGGCTGCCAAACTTACACAGACAGAGCCATATAATTTACACCCTGATCTAATTAACGCCCCCCCCCCCGTGCCCTCACAACACATTAAAACCACCTTACTCTGCCCCGAGTCTGATTTTGGTCATCAAGGGCAGCTAATTTCCCCCTCCACCCCCCCACCCAGGTTTTTTTTTTGTTTTTTTTTTAACTTGCAGGCATCAAACTCCAACCAAATGCAGGAACCCCTGTATTCACAACAACAACAAAAATAGGGACTACCTCATCCTGGCCTCTGATTGGCTGGTGTAGGAGCGAGCTCGGCTGAGTTAGTCTTTGCTGTTTAAAGATGCCTATCATGGATCAATGCAACTGCCTCCCAAAACCCGCCCACTCGAAAAGGAGTCGACTTGAGAACTGTGCCTCAGTGCCACCTGCTGTTTGGCGGAGAGAGCTGCAGCACAGCGCAAGAGCGGAGCGTGACAGCGTCACACGCTCACGCCTCTCTCCTCTGTCTCTAAACTGCCCTTCCAAGGAGGAATGTCGAAAGTCACGTGAACACACTCGCTGTTAAGACTCAGAGGACTGTGCCAAAGCTGCCAAATGAACCCCCCCCCACCCAACCTCCCCACCCACCCACTCCAACCAACCCACCCACCGCCCCTCTAAATGTGCTTCTCTAACGAGCAGATGCTTCGACCCAAAGTGACTTATTGTACAGAGTAATTTGATCAGAGAATGGAGAGTTTCTGTGTTGCGGCTGCCTGCGGACTGTGGAGACAGAGGAAGAGACGACGGCTCAGTCGGTCTTGTCCATCGACCCCAAGTGATGAATCCTGCTCCTCCCCCCCCGCCCCCCCTTTTGAGGATAAACACAGCTGCTGGGAAACGTAGTTTGCTTCCCTTTTGTTGACTTGAACGTGTGCTACTTACACACAACCACACACACACACACACACACACACACACACACACGCTTAAAAGTCGGCAGAAATGAGAAATTCTAAGAATCTTCCGGATGAATTGCCAACGCCACACAGAAATTTTTGCAGGGTTGCGTGCCTGTGCTATCGATTTGACGCGAGCTTTGCTGTATCCAGACTGCTTCCACTGACACAGACACCTGACCTGTCTTCCTGCCTAACTCAGTGTGGTGTGTGTTCCTGGACAAGGCCTGACCTTAGAAACAAGCGGGTGCCTTCAAAGCACATATACATGGATACATGTTTGTACATAATGTGCGTGAGTGTTTTGTGCCGTGAGAGAACGACCATGTTTTTGGACACTAAGGCCAACGCACGCACACAAACACACTGAGCAATACCAGACAGGCTCGTAACGCTCTATGTAACACCTCTATCGAAAACTATCAGGTTCTCTTCTCAGTGGACTTCTGCAGATCGGTCAAAATGCAACTCAGACGACCCCCCCGCCCCTCCCCCTCCAACCTGTGAACCAACAGAAAGTGTACTACTGTCGACCGTGACCCTGTGTGGCAGCCCTTGTCTGGATGAAGCCGTGCATCTCGAAGGGCTTACAGAGTGTCATCTCCGTGTTCTCCACACTCAGCGAAGCTGGCCACAGATTTTCACTCCCCCAGGGTGAATAGGGAACTGCAATCAGTTTCTATTCTTATTTTTTACGCAGGATATTACGCTGATGATTTAGCCACAGCAGTAGGACTGTAGGACAACTTTCTACTCACAAATACATTGTAAATGCATTGATGATATCTCAAATGCAGTGGCACCCTGCAGAGTCTTATTGTTGTGTATTAACCCATGAAAAAAGAAAAAAGTATTGTATAGATATTATAGATTATTTAAAGGGAAAGAATTAAAACCTCCTCAAAGCATATTTAGACGTATAATCATGTTCAGCACCAAAATATGTACATAGAGCAGCTCCTGTACTCATGAAATCCCAAGACTGCTTCAAAAATATTTTCTTTTGTAATTCCTGAATTGTCCAAAATCTATATTTACACATAAAACGTTTGCTTTTCTTTCAATTGAGCACCTTGTTTGAATTGTGCTAATATGCTTTTGTAACTAGCATCATAGCCATTGCATAGTGAGACATGAACAACAAGTGGCACAGTCCTATGCCAAAAAATGTTAGTTGGTTACGAGGGTTAATACACTGGAATAAGACCAATGCAAAGGGAAACTTTGCTTTTATTTATTTCTTCTTTCTGGTTAAATTAGACACTGAAATGACAGAGATGGACTATCCTGACATTATGCTATTGTAATGAATGCCTTTGTACAGTAGTGAATAAGAGGCTTTTCATTCTCCTGTTTTGTAACGTATAGTATTTAAATGTAGGTATTATTATTATTATTATTATTATTATTATTATTATTATTATTATTATTATTATTATTATTGTATTTAGAGGTCTGAGACGACTGGCAATATTTTTGACTATTTAAAGTAATTTTGAACTCATGAATTAAAGAGGTACCTCAGGCTAATGATGTTCATAGATTGGTGAGATCGGTGTGCTTGCAAAGGAAGAGGATTTACCAAACGCTGGTGCAAATGGGTCGTGAGAAAGGAAGGAAAAAAAAGACACCAGTTGGTGCTTCAGCCAAACTAAATTCTTTGTTGACTTCAACACCGACCAGGCAAAGAGAAACCTCTGTGAACTGAGAAATGCTATGTTTTATATTCAAATACAGTACGAATTCTGTGTGAACAAAGTCTTTTCATTCTCTTTTATTTATTTATGTCCAAATTATAACACATGTAGAATTTACAAAGCTTTTATTTTAAATGCAGGGACAAGGTTGTA
The DNA here is from genome assembly GCF_046127955.1 of Nelusetta ayraudi. Lineage (NCBI taxonomy): Eukaryota > Metazoa > Chordata > Actinopteri > Tetraodontiformes > Monacanthidae > Nelusetta > Nelusetta ayraudi. The sequence continues at coordinate 249,678 of NW_027466230.1, forward strand.
AATTTCATCATTTCATTATCATCCGGGGAAAAAAAAAAGAAAAAAAAGTCGGGGTAAAGGCAAAAAGGTATTTTTAAGCAGTATGTTGATACACTGTGTCAAAATAACTGTAACATTTAATAACTCCTTTGTTTCAAGCAGCCGGAAGTTGTTCGATCGCATTTGTGTGTATGTTTCTGATGATCTTGCACTTCTTCAGAGGTTGGGCTTTTCCAGACGGGTCTTGGAGTGTTGCCTTAATCGGTACCAGGTGTAAATATGAAATGGTGAGAAGCAAACACATAAAAACAGAACTTTTGGCTGGAAATGTTTCATAAACTAGGCTACGGATGGGACAGTCAACAAAATGGAAAACTGCAGGCAGTCGACAACAAAGTGATTCAAGGTTATTTATAGATCAGTGAAAAAAACGTCACAGCAAATGTTTGCAAAGTTAGTCAGAGGACCATTTGTGACACATGTGTTACAACTATTTTGGAAGCACGTTGTTGGTTATTGTTTAGTGGAGAGACCTGAACCTCAGCAGTGAAATCCTTTGCCTGGCCAGATGTAAATACACCACATTTGCTATGATTTAGCTTAAAGTTAAAAGTCAAAATTCGCTTCCATGCTACACGTTGTTATAATTGTGGGACAAGATGTGCTGATGATAACGGAAGTGTAGAAGTGCCTCGGGTTTCCTCTGCGGGAAAATAATAACCTCACTTCAGCACTGATGTACTGTTAGAGCTAAATGATGGGAGACATCACCATGCTGGTTATTTATCTACAGAGCACAAAAAATAAGGTCAAGTGTCAACTCGAACCGGATTCAGCTCTCAGCTTATAAATCACGACTTTGCTTCATGCTTTTGCTTCGAGAAGTCTTTTTTGTTTTTTTGTTTTTTTTTTTAATAAAATGAAAGAAAAAACAAAACAAAATTCCTGTGCTGCTAAGCATCACACTGGTCCTCCTACCACACACTGGCCAGTGCCCTTATCCTGACATGATATTTGACCAGTGATTACAAGCAGTTTACAAGCTAATCCAGAATTTGTGCTACGCGTTAACAAAGTGCTGAAACCATTTTCTTTAAATGAATAACTTGAGACTGTGGACTACAGGCTCCGCAAGTATCGGTTGCGAGTGGCGTCCACATGTAAAGAGCCTTCTACTGTGTGTTTCTGCCCAAAGAACGAGGCGCGAAAAATGAGAGAGCGTGTAACGGATGCAAGGAAGATAGAAAGGACGGTGAATAAGACTGCGGGAGAACGCTGCATCAATCACCAGCTGCCTGCTCTCCAGCCCACGGTGGCTCCCCGCAGCGCTGAGAGAATCTAGCCGCCTACGGAGCATCCATCATTCCAACGAGCGTGACCGGGCTCTCAGCTCTGCCGTGACTTTACCACACAGCAAAGTTCAGGAAACACCGAGCAGGAGTGCCCACGCTTAAAGAGAAACGTGCCCTCCACCTCGCTAAAGAGAAGGGGAAAAAAAAAAGAAGAAGCCCAACTCTGCTCAGAGATGTTACAGGCACGGCGCTGCATGATGAGCCACAGCCAGCTCATCCTCATACCCGGATGGAGTGAGCAGATGGGTTTGTACACACTTCCTCACACAAGGACAAAGTGAAGGTGAACGTCTAGTGTTGACCAGAAGTGCGAAGGAGGGGCACGACTGCAGGAGTAACAGTCTCTCTACCATGTCTGATGAGACGAGCAGTGGCCCAGAAACTGACACAGGACACAGACTGGCTCGGTAAAAATAAACTGAGCAGAGTCACCATTCACCGTCCGGACAGTAAATGCACTGTAGCTCCGTGGCACCTGCTAACAAATTGATTTTTTTTTGTGTGTTTTGTTTTGTTATGGTAACTTTTTTTATTCCTTCAAGGAGAGTGAATAGCCGCAGCTTGAGCTTTAGTGAGACAGAAAATACACAACGCAAAACGTGGCATCGTTACAGTGGAATCACTGCAGAGCAGTGAATTCCACAGAGCCATGGAAGAGAAATAAATAAACACAAATGAAGTCCTTTGTGAAGGTGAGTGCATCATGAAACACAGGGTGGACCGAACAATGCTCAGTATGACATGAGCCCTGGAAATCACTACGCTTACATGCACACTAATACTGGACTATTCCTACCACAGTATTTATAATTTGATGAATCATTTAAGATGGAAATCACCTTTGGATTTTCCAAAATAGGCCTTTTTTTTCCCTCCTTAAATGTAGCGTTTTCCCATGAAGCAGCACGGGATAGGCTGATATCAGTCAAGATTTGGCAGCATTCTTTGGATGTGTAAACAGAAAGACTGAGGTTTGACAGCAGCTTTGCCACACACGCACGAGGGTGGCACCCGAGGGTTCCAGGTTTCTCTCCGTCTACCATCACACAGCCTCCGTCTCTCGCCGCTCTCACTCAGCGGAAGTCTGGATGTGGTCCGTTGTGACGTTAAAGGTGATTCGCTTCTCGTGCATAGCTGCGAAAAAAAAACAATGGCTTGAGGAGTGCAATGGAAAAGTTGCAAAAGAGTGATGACAGGGGTGCAGAGCAGGACAGTTTTGGGGGGGAATAGCAGGAGAAAATGGAGGTGAAATCCGTTTGTGGAGACTGCGGAAGCTTCGCATGCGCACGGTCGCATGTAATCGGGAGCGAGGTCTAAGATTCGTATTCATTAGCCGTTGAAACAACTTCATTCGGGATGGTGCGTTTCAGAATGGGGGGTGAGGGGTGCGGGGGGGGGGGGGGGTGCGTGGGGGGTAGACACTGAATATCGGTGTGCATGTAAACATAGTGACTGCCGTGGGTTTGACTGGTTCTGTTGTGTGAAGTTCAAGTGCACGACGCAGCACGCACGACTTGCCAGCGCGGGACAGTCCGTGCGGGCGCCACCCCTGCACACTAGCTGTCCCACTCGGGGCTGGCGAGCCCGTCGGAGTCGTCGGAGTCGGAGTCGGGCGACGCCTCCTTGATGCGGCGCAGCGCCTCGTGGATGCTCCTCGTCAGGGGGTCGGTGGGGGTCCGCAGAGCTCCCTGCTCCTTGCGCTCCTTCCTGGGCACGCGCCTCAGTTTGACTCCCTTGCGGATCTGAACCAGAATGCTGTTGGGGTCATCGTCGCCCTTGGTAGACACCAGGGTCCGCTGGTCCACCTTCCTCAGGTGGAAGCTGCCCCGCTTCAGGGAGGCCAGCACCTCGTCCATGGGTGAGCTCACTGCAGACGGGGGGGCGTGACAGAGAAAGTTTGAGAACCACTGATTTAGAGTGTTCAATTGACCTCACATACATGTTTTTGGAGTGTGGGAGGAAGCCGGAGAACGCCGGAGGATTGTTTAAAAAAAAAAAAAAAAAGAGTTAAAAAATAAGGGAGGGAGGAAGCAAGACTGTGTTTGGCCAGTGTAGATGGCCCATCTAATGAATCTAGCAACACTCAATGTTACCTCTTCGTCCGTGGGAGCTGAACTCTGGCGTCTTCCTCAGCCTCTTGCGGGCGCTCTCCAGCTGGCTGCTGTCGAAGAAGCGGGGGATGAACGGACCGAGCGGGGAGAGGGACGCCGGCTCCTCTGCCGCTGCCGCCGCTGCCACACTCCTCCCCTCTGCCTTCTGGAGCTGCCTGCCCGGGCCTCCACCGCCGCCGCCGGGGGAGAGCTCCTCCTTGGGCGGCAGAGGGGGTGGCGGCGGCGGCGGGGGAGGAGGGGAGACGGGCGAGCCCAGGAGCGAGGACAGGGAGCAGGGCGAGCAGGACGAGTCGGCGGGGTTGGGCACCGGCAGCGGGGGCAGGGAGGCCGGGAGGCGGGAGGCCAAGGGCTGGGTGGTGAGCGTGGAGCTGGGCTCCGTCTGCACGCTGGTGCTCAGACGCAGCGGTGGGCTCCGACCCCGGGCACTCATTTCACTGGCAAGCGGCTCCCTCTCGTCGCCGCCGTCGGAGCCTCGTCCGCGGTCCCTCCTCCGGCCGTGGGACACCCGCAGCCGGGTGGACTTCAGAATCACCTGGCCCGGATAGCGCTGAGGGAGGAAGCGAAAGCCATCTTCAATACCCTGCTTTCGACTGCACTCAGGGTCACTGTCAAAGTGCGAAAGCAGGGTGACACCCTGGACAGGTCGCCACTTCATCACATAGCAAGACAAACAACCAATTCGAACTCACACCTACGGTCAATTTAGACTTCCCAGTTCACCTCACGTGCATGTTTTTGGACTGTGGGAGGAAGCTGAAGAACCCAGAGAGAACCCACACAGAAAAGATGCAAACTCCACACAGAAAGGCGGCAGGCACAGAATCGAACCGGCAACCTTCTTGCTGTGAGGCGGCGGCGCTAACCACTGCTCCACCGTGTGTCAGTAGGAACATTTAAGAAAACAAACAAAAGTTGAGGTGAGGTGGTGAGAGAGCCACGCGGGCACAAACCTGCTTGAAGTTGCGCAGTCTGTCCAGAGTTCTCTGCCTCTCCTGGCTGACTCTGCTGTTCTTGCTGTCCTCGTCTTCCTCTTCTTCATTTCTCAGCTGGTAAAGTCACAGATTTATTGGTCGAGTAAGTCACTATGCAGGGACATGATTTACAGTGGCGGCGCAGCAAAGGCCTTCACCGCTAGCCTGAACAAACTCAGTAAATATTTTTCAGTAAATATGATAATTATTAAGTTATTCTCCATAGTTTGTTTTCTTCATGTCATATTATCCGTATGGTTGCACTGCTTCCATTGTTGAATATTACTGTAGAGTCCAATCATATTTCAGCTAACCAGTGTTGCCAGGTTATATGCAATCTACCTTCAGGCCTTCAGAATCAACATTACAGACTCCAAAAGGCTACAAAGGAAAATAATCTTTTAATTCTAATGTTCAATGAGTAGTTTGTTTCGTTATTGTCTCGTTGATGTTTCATACGAAACAGCAGCAATGTGCAGTTTATAAAACCAACTTGTTTAAGCTCACATAGCGTACTTGCTGGACAGTATTGATGGCATTATGAGGTGTATTAATTTAGGTACGACGTCACTGAAGGCCTAGATGCTAAATGCACGGCCCGCCACCGATGACAAACAGTATGATCCCCTACCTGGAAGACATGGTGGGGTATGGAGTCCCTGTGGATGTCTTGACTGTTCTGCTGCTTGTGCACATGGTTGGACACACAGATCTCCTGTCAGAGGCCGACAAAAAAATACTCTTGATTTGTTTGCAGTAATATTTGAAGGTACGTAGAATTGAAATGATCCAGTACAGCTAATAGACGTGTGTTTATATTTTGACTCATCGCATTTTATCACACACAAGGCTTACGAGAGTACGTTTAAATGTAATTGTTACTGATGCGCACGTACCCTCTTGTTCCTCAGGTAGGAGCGCTTGGCGGTAATGCGCCCCCTCCTGACCTCCAGCTGCCGAGCGCTGGCCTGAAGCCTCTGCAGCTCCTCCCTCTCTGCGGAGTCATCCTCTGTTATGTCATCTGCACTTTCAAAGGTGTCATAGTACACCACCTCATCCTGACGCTCTTGAAACACATGCACATGAATAGACTGACTTGCACAGGCATTCAGGGATACACTTTTTTTTAACAACATGCACCGCTATGAGCAACCGTTGGCTCTTTTTTTTGCAGGCTAGTCGACCACCAGAAGCATTGAAAACTTGCAAAAATTGTGAATATTTCCACAAAAACGAGCCGGCACGATCAATCAGGAACAAGTTGAGAGCAAAATAGATAAAAAAAAAAAAACATGGCCAAAGTACCTGTCATCTGTCTGCGAACGCTGTCTAACTGAGCGGTGAGAAGCAGCTCTTCACACTGTAAAATCTCAGCCTGGATGTCGTAGAGTTGCAGCTGAAGCTCGTAGTACTGAGTCTCCATGTGGTCTAAGATGACCATGGCGTCATCGCTACTGCACAAACTCTGCATCTGAGGGCATGGCACGAGACAAACATTAAAATAAAATGTATATATGTGTGTGTATATTTGTCATTATATGACATGTTGACAGAACAACTGATTTGATGTTTGCGTGTGTTTTGTGTTCTGCCTTGGGCCACACCTCCTCTCGCAGTGTGTGCTTCCTCTGGTCCAGGCAGATCTCTCTGGCTCTCTGGAGCTGCAGAGTCTCCTTGGCCACAGAGTAGCGGAGTCTCTCCATGCGCTCCACTGCAGCCGTCCAGGACGATTTCCCAAATTTACGCTGGTCCACCTTCATACGCTCGTACACTCCTGCAAGCACACAGAGGAGCGTTTAAAAAAAAACAAAAAAAACACTTTGGCAGTGAAACTTTCAGATTATGTACTCGAGTGAAAGTGAGTCATCAGCAGCCAGATGTAAATTCCTCTGTGGTACCACTTGTTTTATTCTGCCGTCATCATAAAATAAACAATTGCCTCACAGTCACAAGCTCAACAGAGACATCTACTGGTGAGATTTGGGTGCTACAGCCTGCTCCATTTCCAGTCTCCATTTCAAGCACTTGAAACGAGATTTTTTTATTTATTTATTTATTTTTAAATCTAATAAGTGTGAGACAATAAATGGACCAGTCAGTAGAGAAAGGAAATAACTCTGACAAGTAAGGGCACATGGTGCAAAAAACCAGGCAAGGCAAAGTGCTACTGGCGCTGACTGATCAATATGTTGTCCTTGTTTGCTCCCGTCGCTGTGCAGGCAGCGTTGTGTCCACTGCTTCATGAATACCAATTACATTAACCCCGCTGCTCAAAAACAAGTGCAGGTCAATTGCAGGCCAGCACTGCCACTGCATTTGCGTGAGAGTATGCGTACGTATTCACCCAAGCCGGTCACTTTTGACACACATTGTCGGCACACTCTTACCTTTCTGGGCCCTGGCAGTGATCTCAAAGTATTTGACGGTGAACTCCTGGATGTTAAGGACGGCCTCCTGAGCTTTTTTCTGCCAGTCCAAGTCTTCCTTTTTGAGCGCGTCAATCCGCCTCGGACCCATATAGTCATTTTCCAAGGAAATCTGAGGAGACAGTGTGAAAGCAAGCAAGTGTGAAAAGTGATCTACTTGACCCGCTGTCATAGGACAGGTTTTAGACACTAGACACGGTTCAGTTTTAGACTCGCTTCTTAGGACTAATTGACCCAAGAAGGGTTCCATGCTTGTCCGCTGTTGATATGGAACTCTTCTCCACTTCAGTCTTCAAAGTTCACAAAGCTTCTGCTCTCCCCTTTAAACCCTTCAGCCTCATAACAGCAGAGCCCTTTCGTCTCCTGCTGCCGGTGTTGGCAGGGTATGGATGTATTTGCATAGGATGTATTTTGGGCAAATCACCTACATACACTTATTGATTTTACAGCAAACAACAAGCAGAATGGAGTCAAAGTATGTTCCAGTGAAAGCAAGCATTTACCAAATGTGTGTATTTTACACTTGTAAGCACATTTTGATGTTCACTCTGCTTACCTAGAACATTATGACAACAGAAATTCAAGTAAACCTGAGGATGAAAAATTAATAATTCCCTGCAACCTATACATTTTTTGCATTTATCATGAATGAAACAATTTCCCCATTGCGACTGATTAACATCCGTCCTGAGGAAGTATAAGATAATTAACATGGAAATTGAGGTGTGAGTATACCACTGATATCAGTCTTTCCTAATCAACGTAGAGCATAACTAAATAAAACGAGATACAATTAGGAACAATCAAGAACGACGTGAAGCCCAAGTGATGAGACTGAGCCATCGGTGTCAGCAGACTTGCCAACCCCTGTCTGACCCCAAATAACCTCAGCGCACGCCTCATCTCACCCTGTCTGCACCAGTATCAGGTGGCACTGCAGCTTCCCGCTGTCAGATCAGCAGTGCAGCGTCAATATCTCCTTCGCTGCTTCCTGTATCTAATATCATTTTAGACCCTGTCAGGATGACTTTCAGTTATTTATTTTTTTTCCACACAGAAGCTAAAGCCAAGAGACATGAGACAAAGATGATGAACAATGGACGCATATTTGAAAACTCTGGACAATGTTATTGTCAAAAAATAGAGGAGGGGGTTGCTGAACAGATTCTACTCAAATGCGAGCGCTGTCACTGTTTTCAGCTGACTCCTGTAACACATTTCTTGATTTGTTTTGCGAGTATATGGTTAACGGGAAAATCCAATTTGGGGTTGAGTCTATGTGAGACGGCTGTGACAGGTGCAAGAATTCACGTGACGGTCTCCGCCCCACCCCAACAGCGGTTCCATGGTGTAATGGTTAGCACTCTGGACTCTGAATCCAGCGATCCGAGTTCAAATCTCGGTGGAACCTAGACTTTTTAGAAGGCACATTGCCAACCCGGTTTGGAAAATACCCCCATATGATACTGTAATGTAGATACATTTGTGGTTTTTAAGGGGGATTAAAAAGTCGTCGTATTTTGGCAAAAGCCGTTCAGCAGCAAAGAAGGTGGATTTACGTGACAGGCAGCAAGCACAGCAGTAAATTGTGAGTTGTTAGATGGATAAATACATTTTAAAAAATGATTTAGACGTTGCTATAGGGTCGCTTTCTGCGTCAAAGTCGTGAATAATTTCAGAGGGACACGTAAAATAAACCATTAAGAGGACGCGGAGACATTTTGCGACGATTTTAGTGCACAACATCCGATTACAGAAAACTACTTCCGTAGAAAACAAACTAATCGCCTGGGACTGCACTTTTTTTTTTCTTTTCTTTTTTTTTTTGGCACCTATGCGATTTTCATGGAACAACGTGTTACCGCAAAACGATCCTGCGGCACGAGCTAGTATCAGTTTAGTCACGCACACAGAACAGTACATTTCTGTTCTTGAGGAGGAATAGGATATATTTATTTTCTCACTTATTTTGGTGTTGTTTAGTTTGCAATTGTCTTTCACAGGCTTGTGAATGACATGCATACTATTGGTATTATGCGTAGTTTGGTTTCTCTGTGAAAATGATAATTATAACCGCATGACATTAAGGTTGAGTTCAACACTGGACTGACAAAAAAAAAAAGATTTGAGTCATAGAATTTCCAAATCTAATTTCTACTGGACTTAAAATATTGAGTTAAAAATGTTTAGCTCCATCTTTTTTATTTCAACTGAATGCTAGCGGACCCCAGTGTAGGTAAACCTATATGGCCACACACAACATAATTTATTTATGTTGGTATGAGACTGCAAGAAACTTGAGATCAATCAGGCTTCATTCCATCAGACAGTATTCTGCTTAACGCACTGCCATTGGGACACAAAAAAATGTTTCAGATGGAGAGGGGAAGGATGGAACGATCAAGATGGTGAACATGTTGAGCGACTTACTTGCATTGCTTTGCTATGTGTGTAGATCTGCATAAGTATTTATTCAAAAGCTAGTTCCGTCCAAGCTTTTTTTCTGGGTAAAAAAAGGTATCGCATGAAAGCTGCTGCAGAGTATGTAACAGCCCTCGTACTTTCAACTCTATGTATCACTGTGCCTCACAAAACACGGTACAAAAACCTGATTTGAAATTAAACATAACAAGACCCAAAGTTTGACTAAAACAACGTAATTTAACACAGACGCAAAGTTCTTCAGTATTCCAACCATGAAGTCTTTAGGCATCGTTCCCCTGACCTCATCACTCAGTGGCGATGTTCAATGAGATGGCTCGCCCTCTCATTAGATACAGCTTGAGCGTATGACTCACTGAGTTATATATATAATGTGCCTTGCACCACTGCATTTCATTTATGACCCATCTATTGTTAAGATGTCTCATCACCATTTCCCTTTCAAACCTTTAGTATGAGTCATCAAATCATAATATTCAATAAAATCATTCCATATACTGGGCCACAGTCAAACACACAAACACACTGAGTATACACAGAGCAGCCTGTATTCAAAGAGAAAACACCTGTGCTGTAGAGGCATGTGCAGTATGTATCACTCACATTTTCATATATAGTTATTAGGTTAAACAACTGAAATGTTTGTCAGCATGTAAAAAAAAAAAATGTTACCTTATGGTTGACAGTGAAGGCATGAAAAGATCAGAGCAAGTTCTTAATTTTTTTTCTGGGCTTGTTTATCCCTCAGATCATTTGGTCCAAGGACTGTGTTTGTGAGTATACTCACAAATTTCTTTTCTTTTTTTTTGGAAAAAGGTGAGGATGCTTAACACAGTTAAATAAATATGTTTTTGCACATTTCTGGGTCCCAAGCGATCGTCTATTTTTATCAGCAAAATGCTTTTAGTGAGAGCATTTTATTGTTCCTCAGGGGGAATCCACAGAGGACGATGATTCACTCCGTTCTGGGCACCCCCATTAATGTTTGCGTTTAAAACTTAAAACCTCAAAAGCCGCTGATTATTACCTTGATCTGCTGCCGGCAAAGCATTGCCAGCTCTCGCATGTCTCTGAAGGGCTGCAGCAGGTACTGGTAGAGCTGTGTGGAGGCCTCCAGCAGGCCTCCATAGGCCTGATCCTCCTCCTCGTACAGCTGCAGCAGCTCCACCATGCTGTCTGTGCCCTTGTGTTTCTCCAGCAGCTGCATTTCAAAGCACAAACAGTGTGTTCACTGAAAACCGAGACAGAATAGTGAGACTGAGCTTTGTTTGACTGTAAATAATACTGGAGTGTATGATAGATCAGCACAGTGTACTACACTGCTGAGAGAATGGAGTCATCTGCATGCGCTGCTGCTAATATGATCAATACGATCAACACACACACACACACACACACATACACACACACACACACACACACACTGGACTGAAATGAAGTACTGAAATAGACATTAACTCTGCCCTCAAATGCAGTGGTAGGATCAATAAGCTAGTGTTTGCGCACATGTCTATGTGAGACTTTAGAGTGAGAAAGGGCAGGCTGACAGTAGTAACTCAGTAACTATATTTACATCTTTAAGCCAAAAAGATAAGGTGGGCGATAAAGTATGACCTTGTTTGAAAACGTCTGACGCACATGCTTTTTCTTAAATGCAAAAATAATGAATAAATAAATAAAGCAATAAAGGCACGATTGTTTTATCAGCATCAATAAATGAAGTATTATTACTATTTTAGATATGCTTCAACTTTTCACCCCTTTGTGATGTCACAGGGGGAATGATATCTCAGTGATACTGGTCCCAGATAGTGACAAAATCCCCAGCCATGTGTAAAAAAAAAAAAAAAAAAAAACTCCCAACACCACAAGAAGGTAAAACAAGCATTAGTTTTGAATGAGAATGAATAAGACCAAATATCTTTGTGAGAAGGCTGAAAACATAGGGCTACATATGCAGTTACGTAATTTCAAGAGCTTTTTGGATAAATTATTCTGCAAAGTGGCTCTACTGATGTCTAGCAGCAAAAGATATTGGGGGTACTATATGGAGGCTGTAATATTTTGTGAAGTCCCTGAATCTTTTAACGAGGACAAAAGTAAATAGACACAACAAGTGCAGAGGTGTTTGAAAATTAAAGGTTTACAGCAAAACAATTATTATCACATGGCTCAGACTGAACTTGTATTCAGCTTGATGCATGCGCTTAATATTCATGACATTTTTATCCATGTTTTCCAAATGTCTACTTGCCTGTCAGGCGCAAGCCCGTATTTATGGATCCATGTTTCACAGTCAAATAAAACACAACTTTGTCTTCTATGCAACTGCTCTTACGTCAGCTTGTTGAAATGTAATATGTTGAGAGTCAGCGCTGCTCACCAGCAAGCATGTTGTTCAGCAATAATACTGCGATGCTATTTATGCTCTGATGACCTCAGGGGGTCTTCCAGCTTTGTCTGGCTCCAGACTTGGAGTCTACATTAAACTGACACTATTGATTATTAAGAGCCCAGTGAGCACCAATGCAATGTCTGTTTATATTAAGTGCAGTTAATCAATTGCGTGCAGTGGCTGGTGAATGGCAGGGACCGACTTGGTGTGTGACATTTTGGAAACGTAGCCGATCGCTGTCAGTAAACTAGCTGAATGAACTCATATTAGGTCAGGTTTTATTGTGTTCACCATCTAATAGCTGAAATATCAGCTATGACGATATCTTACTTTTACAGCTTTTACAGCCTTGAACCAACGAAGTACACGCATACAGAGCTATAAAGACGTTCTACAATATTAGATCAACCATGCCTGACATTTTATTTTATAACATTATAAACATGTGTATACATGCATGCGTGTGTGTACACATACATGCACATAGATTTTTATTTTTATTTTATTTTATTTTTTTGTTGGGGGGGGGGGTTATCTCATAGAGTACACATCAGAGTGTTTAGGGTTTGGTTTACATGAGATAAAGCCGGTTTGCTGAAAGGCAACCAATGCAAAGAGGTCAATCCACTCAAAGGCTATTGTAAACGCAATTAAGTGTAGGTGTGTAACTGCCTTCAACAATAAGGTGTGTGTGGAAATGATCTATATCTGAATGGTCTGAATGGAATTTTAATGATTTGGGGGAAATTATACCACTGAACCCCTCCACAGGATAGATTAACCAGACCCTCCTAGAAGACCACCTACAAATGACCAACTTTATAACTGTATAAGGACTAGAGAGAAAGTGAGAGAGAGAGAGAGAGAGAGAGAGAGAGAGAGAGAGATGTGGGGAAGTGGTGAGGTCACAAGCAGATGTTAGCGGGTGGGTGGTCGAGGTGCAGGTCCCTGCTGTCTGGGTCCACACTGCTCCTGTGTGCATGTACTGATGCGTGTGTGGGTCGAATGTAGTTGAGCATAACAGAGACTTTGGGAATGACACAAAACAAAAGTGCCGTTGAGGTGCGACGACACAAACTCCTCACCTCGTGCAGGTGTTTGTTTGCGCGGTTCAGCAACTCCTCGTGCCCGGACTGCCTCAGCTCGCTCAGACTCTCATAGTACTCATCCGGGTCGTCGTTCTCCGTAAACAGAACCTGGGAGAGAATCTTCCAGCCGCACGTGTCGAGCGCAAAGCCCAGGTATCTCCGCAGGCCGCGGCACAGTTCGTCCATCTCCGTCTCGGGCACTTCCGCCGGGCCAAACAGCACCGTCCACATGCCCGCGGGTTCTTCCGGAAACACGGGGAGACACGGCTCCACATCCGAGTTGACGGAGCACAGCTGCTGGTGGATCGCCTTCAGGTCCTGGAAGGAGAAGAGGCCGGCCCAGCTGCAGTCCTCCCGAGTCACAGCGTCCAGGTCGTCCAGCTCCAGGCTGTCCAGGGATGAGGACAGCGATGGAGGCGCAACATCAGCATCAGCCGCGGCGGCGGTCGCAGGTTGCACCATGACGGGACTGGGCTTGGTCGGCATGGCTTTCGGGCTGCAGCCTTTAGACGCAGCCTCCCTGGCTCCTCTCCCGGGACTCTTGGACACTTTCTCCCGGGTGGGACTCTCGGGCCATTTTGTTTTGTCCCCGTCCAGGCTGCTCTCCTCCGCAGCAGGATCCCTGCAGAAGCTCCTCCGCTGCACCGTCCTGTTGTGACACGTAATGGCAAATTTACCCTCCACCTCATTCCAGGCGACGATGAAGACAAATTTGTGCTTTTCCTTCTCTTCGAAGGCGTTGGGGCGGACGGCCACCCAGCCCGACTCCAGAGTATCCTCCATTGTGAAGGACATGTCTCCAAAGTGGGTTTTTGACAGCAATAACAACTACAACAACTACAACAACAACAACAACAGCAGCAACAGCTGATCACTGCAGCCAGACGTCAACCTGCAGTGTTTTAAAGGAGATAAATGTTTGAGTCAAAGCAGGATGCTAATAATTCCTCTCCGGGGTTTCTGGCCGGGGGGCTCTCCTCCTCCTCCCTCTCCTCCCCGACTCGAGCGGATGGATGTGGAACAGCCCTCCGTCGCTTCCCATCTCCGGCCCACCTGCCTCCAGCTCGGGTGTCCGCCCCGCCGATCAACACCAGCCTCGCCACCGCTCGAGTGACGCCACCGTCACCCGACGACGTGCGTCCGAGTGTTTACCAGCTCCCCTCGTCGACGCATCGCTCGCCGTCCTTCTCGAACTCTCGCCGTCTCGGCACCATCATCATCATCATCATCATCACCACCACCACCACCGTCACCATCCACGACCCGCTCTTACAGAACGACGAGGATGTTGACGACTGCGCATATGGTTGGTTGCCCCACCGTGTGTTCTTCGCATCCCGGGATGAGCATCCCTAGTCAAAACATTGCCATGTTTTCTCCTCCGTCTCCCCACCAAGCAGCGCTCACAGGCGACGCAAAAACAATTATGAGTCTTTGCGTGCGGCGAGAAAATGTCGGAATTTGCAAAGATCTGGTCACAAATGACATGTAGTTAGTTTCGCGAACCACCACAAAACATGAATACGGTATGCAACCACGCCCTTTTTCCTCGGAGAAAAATCATTTTGCCAATTGTTTGCAAAAACAACTTAAGAAAGGATTTGCACTGATGGAACGTTATAAAATTCGAGGTGCTCTTGAAGGCCACACCAGATCTGACTCGGGCACGTAAGGACGTGCTGACGTTTAGAAGTGAGGAGCTTGGGGTGGATGCTATGGAGGACTAGAAGTGCCAAAATGAAATAAATAAATACATCTTTTTGTTAAACGTGTCATCAATTAATTATGTGTGTTATTAAATGTGTCAACAATGAATTGAAATACCACTCCAGCTTTTGCTAAAAAAAAAAAAAAAAAAACACATGTAATTATTTTATGATGCATTTATTATTTATTAATTTCATTGTGTGTTTAATTATTCTGTGGCCCAGTGTTGCAGCGCTTCATGATTTTATTTTATCTATCAAACTCGCCCATCAAAGTCAGTAAGTCTAGATCCTATCACCTGTCTGGTTACCCTGCACATCAAGTCAAGGCAAATCGATAACAGATACCGGATCGACGCAGACCCAGTAAACATATTCCGATACACTGGGTGGCATGATCGGGGTCAGCTGGTCCTGCTCCCACATACTCTGCAAGATCCAAAATATGAAGAAGATCGGACGGGGCGACAATGGAGAGAACATCCCTCAAGTCTTGGCGTCTCTCAGGGTCTGTTTATACTCACCAGTGTTATATATTAGGATCAAGCTATTGGACGACATGTACAGATCCGTGAACATAAACATGAACTTTAGTCTATCTGGTGAAGGCCTGATCAGCCACAACTGATGAAACCAGTCAGTCGTGCTCTCACAAAAGAGACCGCTTTGCAGCGACCCGGTCATGTCCATTAAAAGAAATATCAAAGTATTATATATGTATTTTTTGGGATCTTTTATGGGTGCGTCTGAAAAACTTGGTGAGATTTGGCGAAGATTCAAGAATATTCATTGTATTTTTGGACTCATGGTAACTCTGGCAATTTCAGCGTGGTCTTTGACACAATGACTGCTCAAGTGTTCATGGGACCTAATAATGATACTAATATACAAACATGATAGTTCTTTCTTTTCTTCTTTTTCCCAATATCAGCACAATCAATTCTGTGGTTCCATGGTGTAATGGTTAGCACTCTGGACTTTGAATCCAGCGATCCGAGTTCAAATCTCGGTGGAACCTCGGTTCTTTAATTGTGAAAATATCCAACAATAGTTTTATACTAGCACATTTGTATCAGTTGTCATAAAAAAAACATACTGTAGATCAAAAAAAAAAATCAGCCATATGTGCTGATTTAATATTAGCCAATAATGTATTTTGAATGTTGGGAGGCTGACGATGAAGTCTTTTTTGTTTTTGTTGTTTTACGACATCTCAAGTTGCTTTTTCCATTTTGTTAAGACTTGTCGCGCTAATGCAAAGGTTATTGTTGTTGTTGTGGACCTGACTTGTTTTGTCACACTTTTTACAGTCTGAAAAAATGTCGAGGTCAAGTTGAGGTTCTGTGACATAATATCTTGGGTCAGTTAAATATTAAGTGTAGTATCGGAGTGGACTACAGCAGACTAAATAGTAGTAGAATATTTCTGAAAGGGAGTGTGTTATCTTTCTCCAGCCATAACCTGACCTTTACCTCAACTGAGTTAAATAAGTGACAGACAAACACAGGATGAGGCAAAACAAGACCATGTTCACATAAACAGTGAAAAAGTGATAAGGCTAAACAAATATGTCCAAAATAAATGAAACGTTTAGAATCATAAAAAAAAACAAAAACTGATTCAATTATTGGCAGCGACACGAGGACACTTGAGATTTTACCAGAACTTGCTGTGAATTAGCATAGTGGCACTCATACAAATCAGATAAAAAAAAGTAGTAAGTAGTAAAAAGTGTTAATATTTGTCTTTTAAGGGGGTGGGGGGTGGGAGAGGGTTATTTGTGGTCAGAAACACTCATTTTTATCACTTACACTGTGGAAACTTTACTCCCCGCTGCACAAACAAGGTTCAACGCATGGCCATGGTTATGCCTTGTTATTCCTACAAAGCTGTTGATTTCAAGGTTGTCATAAAAGCAGGTATGTATGATAGGTTATCGCGTTAGATCAACATGATCAGAGTCAAATGAAGATTGTTTATTGGTCTCATTATTAGCATTATTATTATTTGACACAGTCAGGCCTGCTGGTGTTACATTGTACAAGACCTTTAAAACACTTATTCTACAGTTGCTTTTTTTCCTGCTTTGTTTGAAATTTAAACACGCACTGATATACATATTAGTACAACTGCAAAGTAAGTAATAAGTATTAACACACAGAGAACCAAAACTTTACCAATGCAATAAATTCCAACATTTTAACAGCAAAGCAAAAACTCTGCTCTTTCAAAAAGGGCAGTGATTGCTTCCATTTTAATAGTCTAAATGGGAAGAAAATTTCTAAGAATTTTTTTTTAAATATACAAACATACTTTATTTATTTTTTATGGCCTTCACACTGCTTAGCACTGCTGCCTCACAGCAAGAGAGTCAGGGGTCTGATTCCCAGCTTCCTTCCACAGTCCAAAGACATGCAACTGAGGTGAATTGCAAACTACTTTACGCTATCAGTGATTCTAGTTGTCCTCCTTCCTCTTATTCATCCATCGGTGTGGCCATTGAGGGACATTTGGGACGACCAGATGCAGGCAGAAGCTTCTCCCAGTAGTCTCTTTGAGCCCTAACACCAAGTTTGGCAGTTAGTTCGGTGGTGAATTGACAGTTTTGCAGAAGAAATGAAAATCAAATGACATTTTTTTCAATTGTCATTTTTTTCAAATTGTAACTTCTGAGCAAATCAGAATGAGTGTCTCTTCTGGGTCTCACCTGGCCCTGACCCAGGGTTTGGTGTGCATCTCCAGAGCAGATCCCCAGAGCCCATGCTTCTCTGATGCTGGTGGGAGGAAGCCTCTCTCGGCAGCCAGCTCCTCTGCTATGGCTCGGATATGGTAGGGCTCGAATCCACAGCAACCGCCAATGTAGCGTATCCCAGCATTGTAAGCCTCTCTGGCATATTTCTGTATGTCCCAGCGGGTCATCGCTCTAGTTTCAAGAGCTGGGAAATAACAATAATATTAGGTCCAGCCAATGTGTAACAATGATCCAAAATAAATAACAGTGCTCAACTCATGTGTCCGGCTTATCTACAGTTCCAGCTATTGACTTAATAAAGCAAGGTTCGCCTTACTGTATGCCGGGTGGTAAGTGAAGAATTGCATAACCAACACACTGACCATTACAACAAATATTTCAGGTAAAAGGTGACCACGACATTTTATTTACTTCAGTGTTTCAATATAATGGCCCACCTGCTGGTCCGTAAAATAAGAGTCATTAATCCAGGTAAAAGGGGGGATATATGCAGGAAGGAAGGAGCTGCAGGAAAATGCAGACAAAGAAACACAACACTGACCGAATGGGAACTCAGGTAGGCTGAGATATCCACCAATGTTGCACTCAGGTGTGTGAAAGCCCAGTGGTTGGATCATGAGATGGGCTTTGAGGCCTGCTTTCTCCAAGCCCTCTTTCATTAACTTCACAGTACGGACACAGGTCAGCGGATCCAAGTGGCAATTTATTCCAACAATATCAGCACCTGCATAGAAGAAAGGACATGTGACACTTGCCAGATTTTGCATGATACATTACATTACCTTACATTAAAATAGACAAAGTCATTTGCAGAAAGACAAACAACCATAGAGCAAATTGAAAAAAAACAAGTTGGAGCTTGAATTTGTTCCTTGTCAGGAAGAAAGTTAGCAATAGGTTGCCTTCTATGGCAGTGCTTGAGTGCTGGTACTTCTACTACTAGAAACATTTCAGCACCACCTCAGCGTACCAGCTTTGACAAGCCTGACAGCGCACTCCCCAGGTGGTATGCCGGCTCTATCTCCATGAGGGGAGACGCACAGTGTCGCCCCCACTGGTTTACCACTGGCCTTCAACACCTCCACAGCCCACGCAGCCTCTTCCACATGCTCAAAGAACTGCATAGACATGGAAGTAGTTGATTCAAGAAATCAGTATAATTAACATGAACTATGAGCGTTTTGGAAAAAAAAAAAAAGAATTTGTTTCGTTGAATGACCATCAAACATTAGGCAAAGACATGCCTAATGCAAATAGCAAATCAAACACAAGCTTTTGGATGTGTAGTTGTAAATCAATCATTGCCATATCCTGAGAAAACACACATTATAATGAGTAATTTGTTAAAAAAAAAAAAAATAAAAAAAATAAAACGTAACAGGGGTAACTGTGTCTGAGCCCAAGTGTTATGTACTTGTTGCAAATGCCCTGTATCACCATCAGTGATTTGAAATATCATATATGATTCCATATGATTCGTGTGCCAAAATAATCTCATATTCTGAAAACGAATTGAACTTTGATGGAGTGAAGAAAATGTTCACTTCTGGGTAAAAATTGACAACTTCACTAAATCTGAAATCGAGCAAAAGCCTCTGAGTTGTGAACATACTATACCAACAAATTAAAATGAAGAGAAGGAAATTAGAGCATATTAGAGAAATTCTAATATGCTCTAATAATAATATAAAATATATTTTACAAAAAAAAAAAAAGTAACATATTAGTCAGGCATTCAAGTGATCTGGTTCGTTATACCTCTGCAATGAAGAAATCAATGTCCTTCTTCAGGAAATCATCCATCTGTTTCTTAAAGATGGGCTTGACCTCTACCTCGCTGTGAGTCTGCAGGTAACAGGGAGTCTGAGACACACCTCCAGCAACCAATGCATCGCCCTCACTGGCGACCTCCCTGGCCATGTTACAAGCAGCATCGTTGATCTGGGTCCCCTGGATCACAGAAGAGAGCAGATTAAAATTAAAAATCACACCAGACTTATTGTAAACAAAGTAGCACAAACAAATCTTTTGAAGTTGGCTGTTGAGGGTCTGTACTGACAGTGATGTTGGTGACGTTGCCACTCAGCTCCAGCTTATCCTCACTGCAGTAGAAGGTGAATGTCTGCATCACATTGGCGCCGGCCCTCAGAAACTCCCTGTGCAGCTGCCGCACTGTACAATAGAGCAACTGTGAGCACACAGAAGGCAATGGAGGCAGGGTTTATGACGGTGATGTCTATAAAATCAGTTAGGGGTTAGCTTTGTCTCTCTTTGCCCTTAAACAACCCGTCGTAAGGTCACAATCAGAGGGAAAGAGTAGGGAGAGCTCGGTGGGTTCATACATCATCCAGATTTCAAGAATAAGAATGCATCATTAAATAGTTAGACCATAGTTTCTTCTTTTATGGTACTTTCTAAAGATCTGTTAACATTATCACCTTGAGGATACACATCAAACTCAGTAGTCGGATGTATTTATTTACAGGTTCCCTTTAGCACCATTCCATTCCAACTGAGCTAATACTAAAAATGATAAATGATTAAGCATTTTTTAGTATTGTCACATGTGTTATCTACTTTTTGTCGCCTGTATCATGTACTTTTTTTCACAGCCCATTATCAAGACCTGTTACAACAGTCCGGTTGCTCCATAACATACTGTATGGAATGTACACCGTCATATACTGTTGTTTTTGTCGGAAGTGTAAACCAAATGATGCTGTTCACAGATCACGCTCTTCACGGATGAACAAAGTTCAGTGAATTTGTTTTGCCACACCATTCGTCTGGGTCAAAACTTACTTTGACAACTGCCTGTTAGCTCTCAGCCCACAGTACCAGTGTTCATGGTATCAACAAGAGAATGTCATTGAGAAATTCTCTAATCCTGAAACATTATTGTTCAATAACATGTTTATAGGTAACTCACAAAACATGTCGTACACGTGTTATGTTTAGATTAATGTCATCCTACATCAACATTTTGCTTGCTGAGACAAGTCTCTGGAGCCATTCTCAATTCTTCTTGAAATTCAAAGCAGAAGCTGACTGATCACCCAATACAAAAGATGGCTAAAAACCTTTTTGACTGGAACTTGGAAGGATGGATGTGTGACTTTTGACATATCTGTGATTCAGCTGCGTTTCCACACCAATGCAAATCCTACCATGGTGGACAGATTTGTGTGGTCGTTTTCATGGAAGTAAAAAAAAAAAAGACCTTGCCCTTTAAAGCTGAATATTCCAAAAATCTTTATACCTGCTTCAGGGTGTTCAACTGCTGCTTCAGGTGTCCAGTGGCCGGCCTTAACATAACCACGCCGTTCAAGCTGCATGACGTATCCTCCATCTCCAACGACCACTTCCCCAGCATTAAGTCTCTCCAGGATACCCTGAAGATTCAAACACATGTCTTGTCATGCCTTCTACACAGTGTGTTGCACACATTCCCAGAGTGATACACAGAAATGGCACAAACTGACATATCAGGATGAACGTGTTTTTGCAGTGTGAAGGAGAAAACCGTGTCAGTAATTTTTCCCCTGAGGCACAGAATAAGGAGGAGGGGGCTTTTGTTTCAGCACGTCACACATATTCCTATGAAGTATCTGTGTGTAGCCATTGACACAAAATGAATTCATTTCAAAAATGTAACCTTAAAGTAGTATGCCACAGGGTACACAGGGAGCATGTGAGTCCGAAACTGATACCACAAAACTATGTTGTTGGTCGTTAGGTTATTCTTTCATACAGCATGCTTAAATCCTTTAAAATGTACATTTTGGATCGGTCACAGCAAGTACTAAAACTTAGTGGTTTGTGTCCGTTTTAGGACATTTTTCTAAAATAACTTTCTCCTATGCACATTTAGCCCATTTGTCTTGCAAATACACGATTCATTTTTAATTTCATCTTCGATCCTTTATTGTACTTTTATTTTTAAAAACCCAAATTGCCTGCACTACACTGTGAGTGGCATGTAGTGCATATGTGACGCACTACACCCTAAACCAGGAACATTGCAATCTCTTTTTATAAAGAAAAAAAGAAAGAAAGAAAGAAAGAAAAGAAAATTGCACAAGATTTCAAACGCATGAAATGCGCGTGACTTTCAAGTCTGTAAATCGTTACTTTTACATTTTACTTTGAAGTGCCTTCACACTCACCCTTCTCTTCTCCATGGTCATTAACAATGTCGCCACAGTCGTGCAGAAGAATCGCGTCAACAAGTTCACGTTGAGACGCCTCACGGCGGTCTTAAAAATAAATCATATGCAGATTGCGCGTTCGAGGGGCGCGGCCACGCTGCTGACCAACCAATGGGGTGTCAGCTCGTCCTGGGAGTCAACCCAAACAGCGCGTCTGACTTTGGAAGCGAATTAACCGCCTCACATATATAGACAGAACGAGTAAATGAAGAGTTGAGATGTGCATGACTTGAGTGAGTGAGTAAACATCTCGCAGCAGCGTCACTGCTTTGTTTAGTAGCCCTTCTCTCCCAAAGGACAACAGCAAACAAAAGGCAAACATGCTAATTGCGGATCAAATCCCTGGAACGTATCTATTCGTCTTTTTTTTTCTTTTTTTTTTAAGTTGTAATTTAAATGTCAAAATGTGATTTACTTTCCAGAACCTGGATCCTGACCCACACCTGATAATTATGTCTATGGTTAAATGTTGACAAGTTATTCACTCACTTACACTGCTTAAGGAAATAATGAATGAGAGAAGGCAGAGTCTTGTGTTGTGGTTCTGTTGATCGGGATACAGCACAGACAAGGTGCCTGTGTTGGAGAGCACTGAGTTGAAAATGCAGGTGCTGCATAGATAAGAAGGGACTATTTTGCATGCAGGCCTTGAAGGGCAGCAGGCTAGTAGTTGGTCTGGGGCTTAGCCAACAGCAGACCTTCAATGCTGCAGTCTGGCTGAGCTGAAATGATAACAACTTGCGATACTTTGTACACGACACCCAAAGGGCGTACTCACAGAAGGTAACACGGTAATAATACAACTCTGCTCACAAACAGCCCCCACAAATGGTAAAACACACAGAGTCACCTGTGGAAGGACCGGCGGCTCGCAGAGTGCTATCGTGCATCATGTACATAGAGAGTTGGTTGGATAGGAAAAGTTTGGAATAATGTGGACAGCCTTACAATCAATGAGCGCAAACTGGATGTAGTGCATGAAGAGCCACTGCACACAGACATGTCCAGGGAATGGATTACTAGTGTCTCACTTGTGGTGTGCAGTCTTCTTTTCAAATGGACTATTTGAATTGAATTATGTAATCAAGGTCTAAATGAAGAGTGAAGCGGTATATCTTTTTTCCAGCAACATTTTAATTTCCTGACACGCACCTGTTTATTACAGTAGTCAAGGGCAATATTTACTTTTCAGCAACCAGCGGAAAAAACATTGAGCCTGTCCCGCAAAGAACTTCATTGAAACAACACTCTACCATTTTGCTGTCATAATCTTTGCATTTTTATTTAATTGTAGGAAATAAATGAATCATTTAATCAGACAAAGAAACATTCCTCTCAGTCTGCCCAGACCTTTTCATCGCCTGGGACGGACATGGATGGACATTTGGGACGTCCCGAGGCAGGCAGAAGGTTCTCCCAGTACTCTCTTTGAGCCCTAAGACAAAGTTTCATTGGTAAAGTTGGTCACGTTTTTTTCTGCAAAAATAAATTATTAAATAAGTAATAATAATAAATCAGAATGAGTGTTTCTTCTGGGTCTCACCTGGCCCTGACCCAGGGTTTGGTGTGCATCTCCAGTGCAGCTCCCCAGATCCCATGCTTCTCTGATGCTGGTGGGAGGAAGCCTCTCTCTGCAGCCAGCTCCTCTGCTATGGCTCGGATATGGTAGGCCTCAAATCCACAGCAACCGCCAATGTAGCGTATCCCAGCATTGTAAGCCTCTCTGGCATATTTATGTATGTCCCAGCGAGTCATCGCTCTAGTTTCAAGAGCTGAGAAGCAATACAATATTGTTAAAATATTCACAATCTTAATGAGTTTTTTTTTCTTTTTTCAATCAGGGTTAAATCAAAACAGACTGTCTCAGCAGATGCTTACCAAAGGGATACTCAGGTAGACTGGTGTATCCACTGAGGTTGCACTCGGGTGTTTGGCAGCCCAGTGGCTGGATCATGAGGTGGGCTTTGAGACCAGCTTTCTCCATGCCCTCTTTCATTAATTTCACCGTGCGAATAGAGCAAAAAGGGTCCAAGTGGCAATTTATTCCAACCATGTCAGCTCCTGTAGAACATACACAAGTTTACAAACAGTCCTCAAAGTGGATTTTTTTTCACTGTGGCCACTGTGCCTTATCTTGCAGAGATAATCTTTAGCTCTGGTCAAAGCCAGCCTCTCTCAATATAACCATATATAAAATCGACCATAGTCCATGCCTTATAACCATGTACTAAAGGTGAGAGTTTACTCCAGACTTCAAATGGTGAAATGCGTCAAACAAAAGTTATTGTCGGAACTAACAGCGTGTTGCATAGTGTACGGCAGACCTCATGCTCATGCACGCTCTGTTTTAAGGACAGGAATGAGATTTGACCGTTGATCTCAAAAATGTGAGGCTATAATAGGCAATTCTACTCTAAAAATTAGAATGAAAAAGGTACCGGCTTTGACCAGTCTGACAGCGCACTCTCCAGGTGGGACTCCCTCCATGTCTCCATGAGGGGAGATGCACATAGTTGCTCCCACTGCTTTTCCGCTGGATTTCAGCACCTCCACGGCCCACACAGCCTCTTCCACGTGATCAACGAACTGCAAGTGATAACAGTGCATTGTTCTGTAGACGTTCGGCTCCAGGGAAAAGAGGCTTGCCAAATATTGACAATATCATCCGTTGCCTTTATAGCACAGCATTACCTCCACAATGAAGAAATCAATGTCCTTCTTGAGGAAATCATCCATCTGTTTCTTAAAGATGGCCTTGACCTCCGTCTCGTTGCGACTGTTCATATAGCAGGGAGTCTTTGACATGCACCCAGCAACCAAAGCATTGCCCGTGTTGGCCACCTCCATGGCCAGGTCACAAGCTGCCTCGTTGATCTGGGCCCCCTGAATTGCACAGCAAAATGAGACCACGTCAGGATACTTTTCATCTGGTACGTAAAGCAACTTGTGCAAGTAGCAAAACCCCCACTGACGGTGATGTCTTTGACACTGCTGCTGATCTCCAGCTTATCATCGCTACAGTAGAAGGTAAATGTCTGAAGGACATCGGCTCCTGCTCTCAGAAACTCCCTGTGCAGCTGCCGCACTGAGAAGAGACACACACAAAAGATTAAAGAGCAGATAAAATTGCACTTTGTAAGAATGACTCAGCATCATGGATAAAAGGGCAAAGTTGTACCTGTTTCAGGATGTTCGACAGCAGCTTCCGGAGTCCAGTTTCCTGCCTTCACATAACCACGCCTCTCCAGCTGCAACACATAACCCCCGTCGCCTACCACCACCTCGCCAGCGTTCAGGCGCTCCAAAATTCCCTGAGTCAAGCGGGTGACATACAGTGACATGCAGTGCCTTGGACAAGTGGTTCAAGTGGATGACCAGTGCATACTACTATGTTGAGGAAAATACTTACAACTACCTGAAACCTTTACCCCTCATAAGATTCTATGTTTAGTGCCTTCTTACAAACACTTATATGCACTTAAATGACAAGTATAGCGCCTTGATGGTTTTAAACTGTAATATGATTCAAGACATCACCAATGTTAAAACACATCTATAAATTTAACTTCATTTATGACAACATGAAGTGTTTAGAAAGAATTGAATTTGACCAAAAAATATGTTTTTGCTATGTTAACTTACAACTTTAGCATGCAAAGTCATTAAAACTTAAAAAAAAAAAAAAAAAAAAAAAAAAAATAGTTTATATAACATTTCTGTGCTTACATAATTTCCGCACAAACGCTACGTGGATTTGACAAGTGTGTCAAAAGTTAATTTACCACACTTCAGTTTGATCGTAAATCATAATAATGACCATGCAGGCAATGTGATCGACTCACCCGTTTCTTTTCATTCCCCATCCCACACCAGCTTATCTACAATGTGTCCTGAGAGCCGGCGGTAGAGCGGTACCTCGAGTGGTACGGCCGGCAGTGAGCTCAGGTCAAACGATAATCCCATAAATGAACGCGAGATCAAACCCGATAGTTAATAATTTACAGTTTAAAAAAAAAAGAAAAAAGAAGAAAAAAAGATGAACCGATTAACTTTAATAGCCACGTACCGACTTTGATTTGATTACTATGCAGTACAAATGTCATACAACATGGTATATTAACACGCTGACCTATTTCGTAAGAACGACAAAACCGTTATGTCTGCCTTTTTAACGACCCAATCTACAGTTCTCTCTCGTTTAATCAACAAAGTGTGGATAAAAGCTCGGGCTTGTGAAGACCAACGTTGCTTCTCACTATGAGCCTGCAGGTGGAGCTGCACAACTTTTTCGGAGTCGGGAAATTGAACTGAGGCATGACGCCATTTCCCCCCGGGCTTTTGAAAGCTTCCTGGTGTTCAAAAACTAAAACAAAATCGGCGCTTAGCGCATTCTTACTCTATATTTTTATATCGAGGCTTTTTTGTGTGTGTGTGTGTGTGACCACCGGTATAGAGTTAGAGTAAAATAAAGCCAGCGCTCGAATTGACATTTGTTGACCAGCTAGCGCTAACAACCAGCCGTCCGCAGAAGGGAGAGGATATTTATTTTATGCTTTTGAAAGACTGAACCCCGCCACCCCCAGCTGGTTTTTACTCAATAGTTACACCAGGTATGTTTACAAGTGAATCCATATTCTTCTCCTATGTCTAAATTAGGACGCTTCCATTTCCAGGTTGTCGACTCGGACTTTTGTGTTGATAGTTTGAAAGGAGAGCGGAGCCACCACGTCTGCGTCTCCAGTTTTGCCGTAGCTTTCTGCGCACATACAATACTGTATACGTAAATACGAAGAACTGTCAGTATATTGTATGGTGAAGTTGTGTTTGTTGTATTAGTTTGATGTGCACGTTTTACTTTCCGGTTGGCATGCTTGTCAACTTTATAACAATTTCTTTGACAAGTAATACTTGTTTCTGTGTACTTTTCGTTGACAACCTAGATGATTTATTTAGCATCAGAAAGCCTTTAAATGTATATTCTAAATTAAAATTGAATTACTTTATATATGTGTGTGTGTGTGTATATATATATATATATATATATGTATATATATATATATATATATATATATATATATATATATATATATATATATATATATATATACATATATATACATATACATATATATACATATGTATATATATATATATATATATATATATATATATATATACATATATATATATACATATATATACATACATATATAAATATATATGTATATATATATCAGTTTGGTAATTTGTTCAAATCCACAAAATCACAAATATCCTGCATAATTTTTCCCAAATAATGTCTTGGGACGATACATCAGGAAAGTTTGTACAATGAGAGTTCTTCTTTCTTGCAGATATTTTTCCAATGCACAAAGCCAAGTTATGTAATAAAAATCCTCCCTGTATTCCTCCTTAGGCACCCACAGTGATTTATAATGGATCCATCTGAAGATGTAGAGAACTTAAACCAGGGAGTGGATGCTGTGGTACTGAATGATGGCCCTGACCATGACAGCTCCAGTGGACAGAAGGACACCACAGCTTCAGATATGCTGAGGTTCCTCTACAACTCCTGCAATAACATTTTATGTTTGTTTTTGTTTTTTGTTTTTAAGATGCAAATATTTAGCCGTTATAATTGTTGAAATGGCTTCCTTTTCAGAATTAATCAGCAGATGTCCAACCAGTGCTTTGAGATGGCAGTGGAGCTTAATACTGGTATAAAACTGCTTCACTTAAGGTACACATATTAATATACAACACTGTACACAAACATATTTTAATGTCACATTTATTTTTATAGAGAAAAACAAGAGCTCTTACAGTGGATCTGAAGCTGAGAGAGACTTGTGAGTAAAGTGGTCCACTGACTTATGTCTCAAATGGAAACAATGAATAGTTCTAATTTCTAAGGAATCCTGTAAACAACCTTTAATACCTGTTTCAGGCCAGACTACGTCAGTGAGGTGGAGAGAGTCAAGACACTTTATTTTAACAGTACAGTAACGCTACACAGGTGAGTTTAAGCCCTTCAACTTTATTTATTTTCTTTATTTTCAACAGTAAGTTGTAATCCTTGTCTTTGGCACTTTATGATTTAACTCATGTCTTACAGAATGCAGATTTGGCATGCTATTGGAGAAAAACTACAACAGAATGATCCAAAAGCAGAGTAAGGCCTAATAAAACTGCTATGGCCACTGTCATTTTTCACATTTTACAATAATTTCATATACTATTTTTTTGTTTTATTTTTTATTTTTTATCTCCAGTGCCCTGAAGGCTGTGAGTGGTCGCTGCCTGAGTCTTTGTTCGCAGATCAAACAACTTCAGCAAGTCAGTAACGGTTATCGGAATGCTTTTTTTCTGCACTGATAGTCTTATCAGGGAAACCATATAAGATTAAAACTCTTTGATGTCAAATGAAAGAGAGCAATATTTTTTAAGGTCTTCAGTAGTGCTATTACTTCTGATAACAGATTATATTATTAAGATGGGTGTGAGAGGTGTTGTAGGTATATGGCCTCAGTATTGGCTTTAGTCTTTATCTTACTATTAAAATGACTTGTTCTGTGTTTTCATGCACGGTTCAGCTTTAACTCAATGTGTGTGAATGGAATTATCAAATGAGCAACTTTTCAAAAAAAAAAATAAAAAAATGTATTGTTCCCTCCACAGGAATCAAGAGTTTTAAGTGATGAAATTACAGAAAAGCAGAAAAAGAGGCTTGGTATGCATTTTTTTTTCTTCACAAAAATATGTAAAAGTGTTACTGTTCAGTTTTTCATACTTTAATTTTTGGAATTTTTGTGCTATTGGTGGGTCTAGAAATGAAGCGGCTTATGCATGAGAAAATGAAAGACATTGACGACTTGATGAAGAAAGAGCACCCTGACACAGAGAAGTACAAGGCTGTATTGGAGAAAGGCCTGTCAAACTTGGAGAAACGCAAGAAGATTGCTGTCATGATACAGAATGTCCTCAGGGTAAGTCATGCTGGAATTGTTTAAAGAAAAGAAAAAAAGTTTTTTTTTAAAAAAATGCTGTACTTATAAAAGTGTCACTTCTCAGGGTATGATCTTGGCCTGCAAAATCAACTGGATGGATGATCCCAAACTTCGAGATATCGCCATGACTTTGGAAGAGTTACCCATATCTGACTAGATGTAGATTTTCTTTTTTGTTCTATATTTATATATTTTTTTTGTGCGTGTGTGTGTGTGTGTCGGTTAAATAAAAAAAAAAAAAAAGTGCCTGCGCTCACACAAGTGGTTGTTTGTGGTTGGTGAAGGAGAGTGTAATGCAGTCAGTTGCCACTAGAGGGCGAGAGAGGGATGTAGGAAACGTTTCGAGCCTGCATATTTGTCGGCGAAGAAACGGTGGATGCTACACGTGTTTACCAAGCTTGCTGAAGGATTTTTTTAGCAGTTGTTAGTAATTTTTGGTGTTCGGTTTTGAGGCGAAATAAAGCAGCGTGAAAATGCCGAAGGTTAAGGCGGAGAAGAAGAGCAGACAGCATCAGGAAGTCGCAAAACAAGGTACCTTTGACTGAAGACGGAGTTAGCCTGAGAGCTAACCCCTAGCTCAACTGAGACGTTGGCGTGTAGAACTATGAGGGGATCTTTAAACAGGCAGCAGCTTTCAGGCCTGTCATATAAAAGTAAAATACTTGGGAACATCATCACAGAACCCACTGTCCTATTCGGTTACAACTGAAATCATAATTAAAACGTTGTAAAAACAAGTGACAAATTGAGTTGCTCTGATGACTGCTAGTCGCACTGACCTGTGATGTCATGTAAAAGGACTTTCAGTCCTTCACAGCTAACAACACATTACTCTGTCGCAGGGATTATGTTTAACACGGGGATTGGGCAACACATCCTCAAGAATCCGTTGGTCGTCAATGCGATCATTGATAAGGTATGTTGTTCTGGTGAAACCTGAGAGGAAGCAACTTTTTTTTTGTTTGTTTTAAGTTGTACTAATTGTTCTCGTTTTGGACATGTTGCTCAGTCTGCCTTGAGACCAACAGATGTGGTTCTGGAGGTTGGTCCCGGTACCGGTAACATGACAGTGAAACTGCTGGAAAAAGCCAAGAAGGTGAAGTGACAAGCTGGCTTCTGGTTTCTAAGCCTTAATTTGTGGACATACTTGTATTTTCATCATTATTATTATTATTATTTTTAATCGTTCAGTCTTAATTGTTTCAGGTGGTGGCCTGCGAGTTGGACTGCAGATTAGTGGCTGAACTTCAGAAAAGAGTCCAGTGCACGTGAGTGGAGTCCGCAGCCCCCATTTTGTTATTTGCCACGGGAAAAAAGTATCTCATCATGTTTTGCATTTCTTCAGACCTCTGCAGACCAAACTTCAGGTTTTAGTTGGCGACGTCCTAAAGACGGATCTGCCCTTCTTTGACATCTGTGTGGCTAATTTACCATACCAGGTAAAGATGCCTTACGGCACACAACACACACCAGTGTCGCCTCATTCCACACGTCTTTCTCAATTATTCTTTCAACAAAATCTTTTTTTTGACAGATTTCCTCACCGTTTGTCTTCAAGCTTCTGCTGCATCGGCCCTTCTTCAGGTGAGAGAGACAGAGGCCTGTTGTTACGACCTGTGCCACGTGCACCCCCGCTCACCCGCTCAGCATTCATCTCTGCTTGCTGCGCCGCCTTGTTTTTCAGATGCGCCGTGTTGATGTTCCAGAGGGAGTTCGCCATGCGACTGGTTGCTGCTCCTGGAGACAAACTGTACTGCAGACTTTCTATTAACACACAGCTGCTGGCTCGAGTCGACCACCTCATGAAGGTCCGGGAACAGTGTTTGCTATTTCGTACTTGACTGTAAAGTTGTGATTCCTGTCTGGCTACAGTCAAGTTTTTCCACGTCTTCACCTGAAACAGGTTGGAAAAAATAATTTCCGCCCTCCTCCGAAAGTCGAGTCAAGTGTTGTGAGAATAGAACCGAAAAATCCTCCACCTCCAGTCAACTTCCAGGTGAGGTTTGAATAATAACTATAATTACTACTGTTTGTTGAAATGCAGCTGACCTGATGATATTTATTGATGCAATTTCTGTTTCTGTTCCCCTAAAAGGAGTGGGACGGCTTGGTCAGGATAGCCTTTGTGAGGAAGAACAAAACCCTCAGTGCCGCTTTCAAGTAAGTGTCCTCCTTTCTTTCTTCTTTCTTTCTTTCTTTCATTTAATAAAAAAATAAGAAAAACAAAACAAAAAAAAATTATGCAAAGTAGTCCCCCCCCAAAAAAAACCTTGATGGTCTTGTCAGGAGGATCTCCCGAAACCAAGATAAAACAAAATGAAGATGCAAACCATTATCCAAAACACACGCAACAAATTCATAACCTCTAGGATAATAAAAAAACAGTTGAACACAGATCAGGGATCAAGACACAACAAGGTGCAAAAATTAAATGTTAAGTTTCTTGGTTACACAGCATGCATTTCACAGACTTTTTAAATACAGATTGAGAGAGTGTAAGAACATAAGAAGGAAGTGAATTCCATATCTTAGAACCTCAATACGACATCTTGAATTGGTATGAATCAGTTCTTGATTGTGGGGGCCGAGGCTGATATGCTTTACGGATTGAAAAGTTGAACATTTTGGAGGTGGTTAAGCTGATGGATATCAAGGATAGCAAATTTGTGAAACCAGGATGAAGTATGGGACCCCAGAGAAGAAAGAGCAAAGATTCTCACTGCTTTTTCTGCGACCTTAGAATTGGTTGCAATTTAGTTTGATGAGTATTAGCCCAAGCAATGTTGCAGTAACTCATAAAGAGATAAATCATGGAAGCAATAAAGATTCAGGGAGACTTTTGTATTCAAGAGATGCTGGATTTTCCCAATAATTCCAAGTTTTTTTGTTTGTTTTTTTTGTTGCAATTTTAGATGTGATTTGTGAAATATGAGGTTTTCAAGATATTTTTTCCATCATCAACACACCAAGATAACGGGTTGATTTAACATGAGCAATTCACAGAACACGCTCACGCTAAACCACATTTGATAATTCTGCCTGGGTTTCATTATAAATCTGCAGGTCGTCTGCAGTGGAACAGCTGCTAGAGAAGAACTACAGGATTCACTGCTCTGTACACAATGTGGTGAGTCACAGCTTCCTTGTGCACATGCACTTACAGTAACGGCCAGATCAGCAGTGAGTCATCAGGGAATGACTGAGTAATAATCGCCATCGGGCGAGTCTATTCATTTCACTGGCCAGTTGTGCAAGCCTGACCACAGTGATGTGGCTGTAAAACCAGAGGCTACCTCGACAGCCAGGCACCATCAAAAATCATGCCCTCTGTCATTTCAGGAAGTGCCATCAGACTTCAGTATCAGCAAGAAGATTCAGAGTGTTTTGGAGGAGGCTGATTTCTGCGAGAAGAGAGCCAGAACCATGGACATAGACGACTTCATGGTGTAAGTTGATGCTTCTTGTCCATTTTTTTTTTAAATCCTAAATATCTAGTTGAATGACTGATGTTGTTTTGTTTTTTTTTTCCACTCCTTCGCAGGCTGCTGCATGCATTCAACTCTGCAGGGATCCACTTTTCTTAAAAGGCGGCAGACAGACAAACAACCTGCAGAGCTGATTTCAGTGATGAGTGGCTCCACGTCAAGAGGGAAGAATTGGCCTCCAGTTGAGTCAAACCGAGTGGTTTATTTATTTCCTCGTTTTTAAAATAATGGAATATTTAATTGTCACACGTACAATGAATATTTTATATACTACCATACTTTATAAGGAACTCATATTGAGTTTTGCTATTTTCCCATTGTGAGTACAGACACAGTTGGAATGATTGAAATCTGACACAATGTTTGAACCCTGCCTGTGACCTTGTTACTGGAGCACATCAGTTAAGATCCTGATTGATTAACACACTTATGTAAAAATAAATGTGGGTTTGAAGCAAATCTGAGTTGTGAAAATGTTTTCCAGGAAAATAAAATGCCAACTTGTGATGAGATTTTACATTCTGTCAGTCTTTTGGTATTAAGTTAAGAAATATAACTTTCTATAAAAGTGTATATACATTGTTTAAAAAATAATAAGATTATTATATTTGTGTCATTGTTCATTTAAATGAGTTGATGTGATGAACCAAGGAAGCAGACGTCACTCAGATTACAAATTTTCTCAAATCAATTAAACATCAATTTATGTATTTTTCCCCCCTTGATTTTAATGAGATGAAATGGAGGGGTTCTTAATGCAGGGGTCTTAAAAGCCATTCCATTAGTTCTGTTCCGTTAGTACCGGAATTAAAAAATTACTTGTGATTGTTTTATGTTTTTTCACTTTCATATTATATTTATTTAATGATAGAGCTATTTACATACTTCAGACCTTAGATTGCATTAAAATGTAGTGTCTGAATCTGTTTTTACTGCAGACTGGACTTGAACAAGCTGCAGAATGACATTTCATCCTTAATCTGAGTTTAACCTCCACTCGACTATGTTGGACGCTGCTTCAGTTCTTCCCAAGATGCCATGGCCCTGCCATTGCTTTGAACAAAATGGAACAACACGGTGAAATAAATATTTTAGACCTTTTAATTGTTGCAGACAGAATTCAAGTGTTGACAAACAAAAAGTGTGCCGCTTCCTAGAGGTGAATGATGTCGGCATTGTGAAGACTTGAGTTGTGCCAACCATCCAGACTTGGTTTCTGTGGGTGCCACTTAAACCTCTTGAGCTCCTAAAGAGCACATCACCACTTTGGATTAATTTGCATGCTGGCTTGCTCCTCTTCCTGGAGTGCAGAGCGAAAAGACTTGACTTTATCTGTTTGGGGAGGGGCAAAATGGGAAAGGCCTTTAGAAACCGGGTGGGGGGGCATCAACCCCTTTAATGTGTCGTGTTTGCGTAAGATGGTGAATCTTTGTGTTCTTGTGACGTGCGTTTACCTCTGAGCACAGAGAGACTCTCAATCTTCTGGCCGAGGATCTGTTCCAGTTTAGTTGCATATGAATCCACATCGTAGTCCACCTCTTCCGTCATCTCCAGCAGCACCTTTTCATCCTCCAGCCATCGGATGGACTCCTGCGCACAGAGGAAAGTGACGCTTACTGGATACAATGAGACGTATAAATCTTCTCCAAGTGAGGTGAACTGAGAAAGTGATTTTTTTTTGTGTCCAACGTTCAGACCTGGAAAACAGCTCTGTGGTCTTCCATGACCTGCTCCTCCATCTCCACTAAGTGAGAGACTACTTCATGAAAGGTAAACAGCTGGGGAGACACCTCCTCCTCCTAGAATTTAGATGTGTGGCCGGTCAGTCGGGAAAAGAAGAGTTGAGTTGACATGTTAATTGGTCATCAAAAAACAAGTGCACTCTGTCAAAATAGGCTTTTCTTCTTGAGCCACAAAGTTCTCCATTGACAGGTAAACAAAGTGCTTACAATTTGCTCACAGAGCAGCTTGAGGTCATCCCTCTCTCTAGTGGGGATGACGGGTCGACCCCCCTCCACCGCTGGGTTGGGGTCCACGGTCAACTCCTTCACCCTGAACAGAGGAGAGAAACAAAATCCCACGCTGGTTAGTCACAACTATCAGATGAAAGAAGAGAAATTTAAATGGATCAACTTTGGTAAAGCAAACTGCTCAAGTTCACACAAAGACGCCAAATCCACCATTTCTACAGACAGACAGAAAATAAAAACCCCTTCCCACCTGTTGGCATAACGTAGTGTGTTGAGGGTGTTCTCACAGGACGTCATGCCGGGAGAGATTGTTGCAATCTGTGCAGAAAATAAACACCATTACACACACACACTCACAATATACCAATTAGCAAAGGCATTGGAGCCAATGACTGAGGATCCAGGCATCTGTGTAATATTTTATTTTCATAGAAAAAAGTGGATTATAGTATTTTCATGGAAGTTCTTCTGAACGACAAAAATAATGGCCAGTATATAGCCATGTCCTCAGGCTGTCTCTAAGCACTTAATGGGGTGCAGTAGTATGGATGACCCTGCAGGGGGGGAGAGAGGATGGATGGATGGATGGATAGAAAGATAGAAAGAGACCTGCAGGGCTTTATCAAAGATTAATGCGGCATCTTTATACCTTCAACGTGTTTTAGTTGATGGATGTGTCAAGAGGAAAACTGACCATGCAGGTGCGAGAATTCTCCCCAATGAAGGAGTCTCTCAAGACCTGGGTGAGTTTACTGGCTCTGAATGGATGATGGGGCTTGTTGCGACCGAGAGCCCTGATGCACTCCTGAAAAACAGAACAAACATCGCACACTCTGTGTGGACATAATGGCAGTGGTATGTGTCTGTGCTACCGCCATGCAGCCCACCGACCTTCAGGGCGAGAAGGCTCTTGTTGATCTCGGCCCCCTCCAGACGGGTCTGCCGGTCAGCGCTGGAAGTGTCAGCCCCTCTCTCGTTCCCGGCGAGGTCGACGAGGGAGAACTTGCCGTGCATTTCCCCGTTGGTCCGGAGGATGATCTGGAAGATGGCGTGGCTGCGGGAGGAGTGGGGGTTGGCGGTAGTCTGCCCTGATGTTCTGGCAAAACAAGAGAAGAAAGAGAATCCAAGGTCAAGGGAGGGGGGGAACTATTTTGTACTATTTTGGAGCAGATTTCTCTGAATATCTAATGAATTTGGTGCGTATACGGTTACCAGAAAATCTAATGGCATTGCAAACTGCCTCATTTAATGAAGAACCAAAAAAGTTTGGTAGACAAAAAAACAATCTGGTCTTAAGAATGCACCACAAAATCAAAATAACAACATTACAACGACTTCTACCTGTAGCTGTTGCCAACTTCTATGAGTCTCAGGACGTCTTCTGTGCAATTGACTTCCTTCTCTTGAAGCCCAACCACCTGCACCTGCTTTTCCCCGTCCTCCAGAACCCGCAGCTTGGCTTTACGATTCAGCAGGTCAAACACCTGCCAACGCGAAAATTCATTGATTAGACGTTTGTTTTTTTTCAATGTCGTTACTTTTGAAAAAAGCAACAAAAAGAAACAAACTGCCACTTGCCTTTCCGCTGTATATTTCAAAGAAGGTGGCGTACACTTCTAGATCTAACTTCCTGTAGTCTGGTTTCTTCAACATGAGAAATACATCCCGAGCTGCGATAACAAAGTATTGCTTTTTGTTTGGTTTTTGTGCGGAAATGAATGCTTTGAAAGTACAACAATTAGAACAACGTCTTTGGACTCACCAGCTAGTGAGTAAATTCCTTTTGAGAAATCTTGGTTCTTTCCAGAGAAATCTCCACCCATAGTCTGAAATACATGGAGTTGCATTGATGGGACAGCAGGTCGACGAAACAGAGCGCTTACATTTACAAGGAAGAGCTGAATTTGTAACTCACGTGTGTTTTCCCGCTGCCTGTCTGGCCGTACGCGAAGCAGGTGGCCATGCCTCTGTCAAAGATGGTCTCCACCAGAGGTCTGGCTGTGAACCTGGGAGGTCAACAACATCTCAACGTTACTTGCAAAAAGAAATCGCCTTGGCTCGGCGCCTCTTTAGCGACGTCAGCTGCTGAACAAGCGGGCGGCAAAGGTGACCGGCCCGTTTGCTGCACACCTGTAAACCTTCTCATTCGTTACGTTGTCGTCGAAAGCGTAGTCGAAGCGGAAGGTCTGGTTCTCCAGGTAACGGGTGAGGTCGACTTTCTGTTTCGGCTCGTGAACCATCACCACGTCTTTGCTGGGGATGGTGATCACGTCCAAGTCCTTCATGGACAACTCTGGAAGACATCAGCAATCACCAGGCCCCGTTAGTCTGTCGGTCAGATTAGTATCACGGGGGGGCGGTGGTTTGAATACATGTTGGCGGTGAAATACCTTTTTTGTTGAGGGGACGTTTCCGCACGCAAACGCATATTCTGTGCTCCTCAATCTGGGCACAGCGGCACAGAATGTTGTCACATCACTGGTTAAAGGCCCCACGGTCTTACTATGGGAAGCAATGCGAGGCCTGCTCTCCTGAACTCACCTCATCGGCCGTGGTGAGGGGTCGGTAGTCGAGACTGGCTCGGAAATCTCGGATCATCTGCACGATCTCGTAGTTGGGGACGGTGGTGTCTACTTCCTGAGACGGCGGGGGAGGACGGGCAGGGACATCAGCTGGGATCACAGCCGGAGGACGGCTTCACAAAGCGGACGTACCTGAGCTCTCTTCTCCCTCAGCTCCTGCTGCTGGAGCCGACGCCTCTCCCTCTTCTCCTGCAGCTTCTCCACCTCCTTCACGCAATTTGACTTCTTCCTTGCTGCCATAAAGCCATTGATTGCAAGATCAAACAATTGATGATTTGGGGTTACCTTATTTGTCATTGCCCTTTCTAATGCTGCGTTGTACTGTGGGTTCTACATATTAAGCGATGAGCTTCAATCTTTTCAGTTTCGGGTTAAAGCCTGTGACAAATTTTGTGTGACGTTATTTCTGTTTCATGGGATGTACACAACTGAGCTGAACTTAAGAAATGTTGTGAGGACCGTTGAGTTACAGTACTTGACATTAGTCTGTCAGAATGTGCACCATGAGAACATCAACGGGGCCGGTTAACAGACAGTCGAAGAGGGATTCACAAATGTCTCCTGGTTTAGCAGGAGTATCAGGTTGATAAAAACCCTTTCCAACTATTCTATGCTCTATAAAAACTGTCACTTGGCAGCAAAAACAATTTGGACATGTATTTTATCACATCTACGACAACATCTCAATCACGTTACGTTGTTGCTGCTGTGCTGGAGGTTGAGCAGGCTGCGTGTTCTGCTGGGATGGAGGCGGCGGGGCAGGTTCTGGTAGGCGAGGCTGGGGGGGTTTGCCCCGGGTTGGACCTGCAGCAAACACCGGGGGGCTAAGATTAGTGTCACCTCACTGGCATGTCGGTGATATGTCGCTCATTGCGTGCTGTTATGTAATTGTCATGGCGGTACGTTATCTGCAAGGACCAAGAAATTGAATGACATGTTTTTGGATTATTTTGACTGAGTTCTCCTCATTCACACACCTTTATTATCTTTGGATGGAGTGTCACTCTTAGATGGTGCCATCGTCCGGCGGTTCTGCAATAAAGGGCAGGTTCAAAAATACCATTTCAAAATGATGTTCTATGATACAATTGAAAAAAATGATTTTTTTTCCGGAAATAAATGATCTGCTCAACAAAAAAAAAAAAAACAGCAACCTTCTTTCACCTAATTTCTACCTTCTAGCATTTCTCAGAATCACATTGGGAAAGACCAAATAAGACTTTTCTTCTTTTTCTAGCACTTCCGTTTCTACACCATGCACCCATGCACAGGCGTGTTCAGCAGATGAAATTTGTCGGTTTCCGAGAAGGTTGGGTGTCGGATCTTTAGCAGCTGTTTCCTGCCAGGGAGGCAAAGTGACACTCACCTTAGTGGTTTTGTTGATCTTGGCACACGTGGGTGTAGGTGGAGGTGGAGAGTCGGGACAGGGGTCAGCTTCTTCATCCGGGGGCGCTTCTGGGTTTAGTGCAAACGTACTGTCCAATTCAACCTGTTCAGAGAACAGCTACACGTTCAGCTTCACTTTGTTCTTTGGATCATAAATTGACATCAGCTTGCTCTCTGCACACTTTTATGTAGTGTTTACATCACCAAAATTCCTCGAAAGATGCCAAACCCCAAAAGATCCCAGCAACCGGCTTGTAACAGATCATGTTTTCTGATCTGTGAATACGTGTTTTTTTTTTTTATATATAACTGCAGACACATACAAGACCGATGCATTTTTTGCAATGAAGTACTTGTAATATTACTTAAAGCAGCATTTCTCAACTGGTGGGCCGCCGCCTAATGTTTAGATTTAGACACAGCTTTGTGGGCATTTTTGTTTTTTTTTTGTTTTAATTAAAAATAGATATATAGGAAAATGTTGACTAGTTGAACTTATTTTGCAGGACACAATTAAATTCAATAATTTCATTCATTTATTTACTTGCCATGATAGAAAGGACAGGATGATAGGGTGAGAGTTTTTATTTCTGTAAAACAAATTTTAGTGCTGTGGAATAAACTTGGGACATTATAAAAGGAAATGAAATGTGGTTCCTGAGACTCCACCAGTTGAGAAACACTGAGTTAAAGGTCAAAGGTTAGTGGGCCCCGCGGTTTAGGTGTGAGTGTACACAGGCGGGCAGTGTGTCATACAAACACAGACTGGAGGGATTTCTTTGAGCCATGGAAAATGAAACACAACATGCTGACGTGCAATAACGGCTGCTTCACCTCTTTTCCTTTGAAGTCTCCATTTCCTATCCACTCCATTGTCACACAGTCTTTGTTATCATTCAGTGAGGTCACCATGGCCTGGTGTGTATGTCCTGTAACACACACACGCGCACGCACAGACAGGTGGAGCACGTTGCTGAAGCTGTGCAGCTCGATTCAGTGGTCTAATTGTTCTGGATGAGATGTTCTGCAGACACACAGGAGGGTTAAATTCACCATCGCTGCGCTTGATCTCCACGTAAGCACCTACGACAATCTTTCCGAACCCTGACGCCATTCACTACGGAAAGCCGGACGGCCCCCTCGGTTGAAAACAGCTGTCCTTTACATAGGGTGACATACGGGGTCAGTAACTTTTAGCTTTGGAAAAAACAAAAACCAGCCACAAGTGACTCAGCTGAGCTCTACCTGAAGAAGGTCGTGGTCTGATGGAATTTTCACCGACAGCGGCAGATTTGTCAGTAAGAGCAGCAGGTTA
Organism: Nelusetta ayraudi; assembly: GCF_046127955.1. Lineage (NCBI taxonomy): Eukaryota > Metazoa > Chordata > Actinopteri > Tetraodontiformes > Monacanthidae > Nelusetta > Nelusetta ayraudi. The sequence goes on from NW_027466230.1 coordinate 288,853, forward strand.
GTTGTTTATGTACATCTGAAGTTGAAGTCCTTTTGTTGTCCTGAAGTTAAACAGCTGCTGGCGTTCAGATTGTTGCATTACCGCCACCCTCGCTCCCAGATCACCTGCAAGTTATTAATTCTACCATTTAAAGGCACGCTCATAGACAAGCATATAACACTTTGCCCTAGACTTTGATCTACAATAAAAGCCCATTTGTTATTTTATCCTTAAACATTCTATGTTGGCTCAAGAAAAGGCGGGACCTTCTCCTGGCCCTGAGACGTACATATAAACAGTATCTAACTAGGCTGTTTTTGATACTAATAAGGGCATCCGGTTTGATGGGAGGAAGAAGAGAAGAGTTGAAGGGCAGGAGGCGTTAAAAAGGAAAGATTTGAAGAATCTGAGGACTGCAGAGAAGTTTTCATGAGCAGGAGATACAGGCTAAAGTAGGCTGTAGGTTTTATTTTTGTACCTTACAAACACCAAAGTGGTCGACAGTGTTGAATGACGTGACTCACGGTTTGTGTCAGTGACAGAGTTCCCCTCTGGAACATCCCTCCATTAATTTCTCTCCTCACTTCCGCCTGAACTCAGGGTTGAGAAGGTCACACCCTGGATGAGTTGGCAGTTCAGTGCAGGCCCACATAGAAAGACAAACATACAAGCGTTCACACTCAAACACACACCTGCGGTCAATTTCCAGTTCCCAGTTGGCCTCACAGGTGTGCTTTTGGCCTGTGGGAAGAACCCGGAGAGAACCCACGCAGACACAGGGAGAACATGCAAACTCCACACAGAAAGGCCCCAGGCCTGGAATTGAACCCACAACCTTCTTTATCCAAAGACGGTAGCCAAGGAGTCTGACATGTGGTGCCAAAACGTCACTTCTAACCTCAACCAACAAAGCAGGGTGATTTTTATCTGGAGCGACAAGTGCCTCAGAGGAAAGCGGTCCACCAGTGGCTTCCTTTCACAACCACAAACTGTAGAAGGGTTAACCGGCGACATGGCAGTAGTGTAAAACAGGGCGAGGCAATAGGAAGACAATACAAACCTTCCCTCCGCAAGGTAGGCGAGACTGTTCACTGGTGGAAAGCATTATCCAATACTGCTGAAATGTATTGTGGGTTGGAAAGTAAAGCTGCTTTCACTATCCTGGGAGAGAGCCAGCAGGGAGAGGAAATGAAAATCAATTTCTAGATGCCGTTCAATCCGCATAACTTGCCACAAAAAAAAAAAAAATCAATTTCCAGGAGACACATAAGCCTTTATTATTCTTGCAACATCATATCTGGTGCAAACATGGAGCAACGGAGCCGACTGTTAAGTCAGTGGTCTTCACTATACATATGTAGTAGCAGTTTTCTAGCGTCCTTCTTATGTTTTTTTTTTTTTTTTTAAGTCAGTCATGTGAAATCATGTTTAACAGGAAGAGACTTTAACACTGTCGCCACACAGTCACATGGCACGAAATGAAGCAAACTACGTGATTTAAAAAGGTGCATCCGGAAGAAAAACACAAAGGGAGAAGCACAATGTGGTTTAAGACGTTTTTTCCGAAATACTTCATTTCTTTTCAATGCTCTGAGAAAGATGGGAACCACAGAGAAGGTGGAGCGTTGCTGACTGAGGAGCGAAGGGCACGAGAGGAATCGGTTGGGGTGTTGGGGTGTTGGGGTGGTGGGTGGCTTCCGCACGCGCACATGCAAGACACGTCGACCGGAGCGAGGCAGACGACAGAAGACGGGGTTGGTGTGGTGCGTCACGGATCACGTCCAGCTATGATCGCTTCTTCTCGGAAAGACTGGAGAGAATGTTGTGCAGGAAGAAAGTACAAACAAGTATAAAAGAAAATAATTTAAGAAAACTAAGAGTAAACATCTGCCATGGAAAAAAAAACAAAAAAACTACTAAAAAAGGACATTAGTCGCTTTCCTTCCAAACGCCGTCGTCGTCGTCGTCCTTTTTCTTCTTCCCAATGAGAGCATGGTGAGGGGCGGGGCCAGTTTTGTTATGAGGGATCATTAAAAATGCAATTCCATGAGTCCAGTGGAACATGAGTCTTTTTTTTGTGAGTGTGTGATTATCCCAGCGGTTGCAGACAGGCCGAGTTGTGCCGAACATCTAGTGGTTAATTTTCTGTGGGCTCCACTTAAAACCTCTTGAGCTCCTAAAGAGCGCGTGGCCTCTTGGGGTTGATCTGCTTACTGGCTTGCTCCTCCTCCTGGAGCGCCGAGCGGAAAGACTTCACTTTGTCTGTGAGGAGGGGAAGGAAAAAAGTAATAATAGAAAAGCGAGTCACGTTTGCAAGATTTGTTTTTATTGTTTTTTTCTTCTTTTGCCGCCCAAATACCTCGGAGTTCGGTGAGGATGTCGATCTTCTGATCCAGGATCTGCTCCAGCTGGGTGGCATATGAATCCACGTCATAATCCACCTCTTCCGTCATCTCCAGCAGCACTTTCTCATCTTCCAGCCATCGGATTGACTCCTGCACACAGGGCAGACTTCTACCATTACTATTATTACTCCCTGGAATTGGTTTGTTTTCAATCCGATATACTTCTGCCAGTTTTGCCTTTAGTTGGCTTTTCTTTTCAATACATTGCAACAGATAGTGTGAGCTCTTTACTCTTCCGCTGGTCTGGAAGGTGGCGTCGCCACTAAATGTCCCCTTTGAGCAAAGAGGGAAACGGTGAAATAGTCGTCTGACCTGGAAAACCGCTCGGTGGTCCTCCAGGACCTGCTCCTCCATCTCCACTAGCTGGGAGACTGCTTCATGGAAGGTGAAGAGCTGGGGAGACACCTCCTCCTCCTAGAAGACGCATTCACAAGCACGGAGCAGAGAGTGGATGAGCGTTTGAGTCTGCATGTACTCACCGAGGAACTGGACTTGACTCTGGAGGTCAAGAGGTGGAACTATTCCACCACCTGCAGACTCATCTCACGAGAACAGCGCTTGACTGCTGAAGATTTCTACAGTCAAGTCGCACTCAATGAAAAATCACTTTTGCCAATCAAATGACTTGAGTTTAGCCCAGGCGTGGGCAAACTAAGGCCAGGGGGCCACGTGTGGCCCTTTAAGCTTTGTAATCTGGCCCGTTGAACTTGAAGAAATTATATGAAGTTCTAAAATAGCCGTATTTCATCAGGTTTTTCATTTTTTCAGGAGTCATTTCAATAAAGAGCTAAATATCGTGGCGCTGCAAAGATACTGATTTTGTTGCAACGCTTTTGTTCTTTTTTTAATTGCACATATATATATATTTTTTTACATATGCCATGTTATATTTTTTCCTCCTATGAGGTGGGTCACCAAAGCACTCCATCCAACTGCTCCTGCTCCAGCCCCTCTGTCAAATTCTAGATCCCATTGTGGCCCCACCAGTCAAAAAGTTTGCCCGACCCTGGATTAGCCCCTTCACATCTCTACATTTCTGGGTCCGCATCTTTATGGTTGCAGGGTAGATGCCTTTTTTTGGTCCAGCAACCAAGCAGACATGACAACCAGTAACCAGACCAAGTCATCATTTCCAGTGGTTCCTCCTTGCGGCGCAAAGACAAACCAAAAATAAACATGCAATGCCCTTGGGACGATTCAAGCACTCACATTCTGCTCACAGAGCAGTTTCAGATCATCCCGCTGAGGAGAGATGCTCAGCCACTCCATGTTCAAGAGGTCCATATTGTTGACGCCGTGCACGTTGGGTCGCCCCCCCTCCATCACCCGGTTCGGATCCACCGTCAGCTCTTTGACCCTGGAGAGGGGGGGGGACAGTGCGCTGGTCAGGACCAGGGTCAGCGACAGGTGTGGGTGCTCTGGGGTTTGATGTTAAGTGCGGGGTCACACATGACAGCGTGGAGGAACTGAGGGCGGCAGTGACCTCATGCATGAGGGAAAGATGACGACCGACTGGCTCGAGAAACTTTACGCACATTTTCTCTTCGCGTTTCTGTTTCGTTTTAATTTCACAGGCATTTTAATCCTGTTGGTGAAGCCAAACTGAAGCCGATATCTAAGAAAGTTGGGCCCGGAATTGCTCTCAATCCATTCAAGTCCATTGTCTTACCCCGGATTTACACCAATAGCGTCTGCGGCGTGTTCGCGGCTCTGCTGCAGAACGCAGCCATTAAAGTCAGTGCAAAAGAGTAGAATCGTTCAGACAGGAAGTCCGGTTGATCTTCATCATAGTATACAATGTGCTGGATTTTACTGTGAAACGTCAACGTTCAGCTCGGCTGTCCAATAATAAAGCAGATTTAACTTTAAATCTGAAACTAAGATGAACAAAATCCCCGTATACTTTAAATACCTGCATTCTGTTTGATACCAGCAGTGTGGTTGAATACTTGAGACTGGGAAAACGTGTTTGGTGTGAGACGGTAAGGAGCGGTTTCCATGCGGCTCCGCAGACGCTTTTGGTGTAATTTGGGGGTTAGACAAAGACAAGAAGACACTCAGATACATCCCACCTGGCAGAGAGACGTGTCGGTTACGTTACAGGAGCCAGTTAAAGACTGCGGTGAAGGAAAAAAAACAAAAACATAATGAATGCACAAGACAAAAATTAGGAAGGGGAATGAAGTGTTCCAAAGTGCAGGTACGAGCCAAAAAATAATATGAAAAAAAAAGAGGAAAAAAAAAGGACCAACCACGACCAACTGATGAAGTGGATGAAAGCAGTTGGAATGAGCTTGTGAATGCACAACATGGTGTTACCTGCGTCAGGCTCATGCAACTGTTTTTGTTTGTGCGTGTATGTGTATGTGTATGTGGTTGTGTGTGTGTGTGTGTGTGTGTGTGTGTTGCTGTGCTGTGGCAAGCGCTTGACCTGCTGGGAGAGGTCGCAGCAAAGTCATCGTACTCAAAGGTACTGGTGGGCGATAGGTCAGGGCGACTTCCCTGACTGCCCTGGGAGAAGGGGATGTCCGACGGACTAATCCCAAACTCCTTCACTCTACGGCAGCGCGCACGCAGGGAGCGGCGGGCGGGCGGGGAGAAGGAAACAAGGCAAGGGGGGACAGAGAAGGAAGACATGAGAGTCAGACTACAGAACCGCTGCGAGTCAGCAGAGGAATTTACATTGAACAGCGAGAGAGAGAAGCTCTTTAGGACAACACCACGAGGAGGAGCTGCTGCTCAATAGAGCAGGCGAGTTATGCATTTGCAGCACTGCGTGTTCTTTGGTTATTCTTTATTCCAGCTGGTTACCTGTTAGCGTAGCGTAGCGTGTTGAGGGTATTCTCGCAGGATGTCATACCAGGAGAGATTGTTGCAATCTGAGTAGAAAAACAAAGTGAATATATATTTTTAAGGGGGGGGGGGGAGTGTTTACCAGTCAGCAGCAACATTCAAGCCAGAGACAGATCAGCCCTAGGATGAGTAAACTGTATCTATTATATCTATATTGTATATAAGGAGACATAACTATACCTGTTATAGCTTTCTATATAAATATATACAAATAGATATATAATATATTTATTTTTTTCCTTTTTTATTTATTTATTTTTTTTTTTATTGTTGATGGCCCGGCCGTGTCGGTTTTATGAATACATCGATCCATCTATTATAGCTTTTTTATTTTTCTGATATCATATATTTAATTTAGCCTTAAAATTATTAATATATTTGAGCCCAGGGGTCGGACTAGATAAGTTTGCACTTCCTCCTACCCCCTTTCAGACATGAGAAACATGATTGTTTCTTTCGCTGTTTGCTTCAGTTTGTTTTTTTTTGTCTTTATTGATTTTATTTTATTTTTACAATTTTGAAATAAATAAATAAAAAAAATACAAACTCTGATCTCTGTTGTGTAAAGTAAACATAGGAAGGCTGTAATGATAATGGGTTTTTCAGTAAGTCACCGTAGCACGGTGGTGGTCACTGCTGTGCTATTTAGCTGCCCAGGGTTTCAGTGTTGAAATTTGGTGCACACAGACAAAATAAAGTCAATGTTACAAACTGACCATGCATGTGCGGGAATTCTCCCCGATAAATGAGTCCCTCAGGACCTGGGTGAGTTTACTGGCTCTGAAAGGAGTGTGGACCTTGTTCCGACCAAGAGCCCGGATACACTCCTGGAACCAGAAAGTGGCGAGAAAACAGGGTTATTGAACGTTTGCAGTCCCTTTAAAGACCTCTACAAAAAAAAAAAAAAAATCAATCAATCAATCAAAACGCCAGCGGACGAACCTTCAGTGCGAGAAGGCTCTTGTTGATCTCGGCTCCCTCCAGGCGGGTCTGGCGGTCAGCGCTCGACGTGTCGGCCCCCCTCTCGTTCCCGGCGAGGTCGATGAGGGAGAACTTGCCGTGCATTTTCCCCTTTCGCCGCACGATGATCTGGAACACGGCGTGGCTGCGGGACGAGTGGGCGTTGGCCGAGGTCTGTCCTGATGTTCTTGGAGACGGGAAGAGAGGAAGAGCCGGGGTGAAGACGGACGTGCAGTGGACTCGCCAGGCGCGGAAAACTTCACCGCGGCCCCCACGAGCCGGCGACTGTCGCCGTCGCAGCAGGAAATTCTACGACCACGCGTGAGCAGGACTTGACATCTACAACAGCGGTGCCAAACTCAAAGCAAAATACGAACACTTGGACAAAGTCTTGGGCCAACAATGAAGCGGCAGTGAAGCTTTTTCTTTATCAGGACCCCAAACAAATTTTGCTTCAACCTGAATATGGAACAAGCAAAGCTTCATACTAAACAATAAACAACTTCATACAGCACACATGAAAAATCGAATTTAAAATAAATTAAAATTGCATGGCTCTTTTTTATTTGCAGACTTCTGATTTAAATTTCCAAAGTAACCTTTTTCCACGGGCCAATAATAGATTTAATAATAAAATAATAATAAACCAATAAAGTCATAATAATTTCCTTCAATTGAACATTCTGTCCTGATTGACGCGCCAAAATACCAACAGAGCATTCTGGGATTTGTAGTGTAAGCGATACATGTACTGTATAATACCAGTGGACCAGCAGCTCCAGTAGTGATTTTGTATTCCCGCGCGGGCCAAATATAATTACACTGCGGGCCAAACCTGGCCCGCGGGCCAGAGCTTGACACCTATGATCTGTGAGGTGTGTTGTTTGCTTGCAGGCCCCAGAGGGGAGCATGAAAAATACCACACTTTTCTCGTCACAAGACTTTTAATTCTCAATTTATGTTCTGCTGTCAACATTCTAGAACATACTTTAACTTGTGGGCTTTGAGATAATTTTATGGAGATTTAAGTCACAACCAGGACACTTGTCTTTTTATTCACCAGTACATTTCAAGGGTGCATCCTGTCCCCAAGTTCTGTTTGTTCTGTACTCACTACGTGTCTCAGCACTTTTTTTTAAATATTTTTTTTTTTTACATGAATCACTTCACTGTTGTAGCTTATTGCATGTTGACTCACCAACCGAGTCATATTGTCAGCTCAATATGCCAAGAGGAAAAATTCCTGCACACCTCATGCAGCAAACATTCACGGTGAGATGCAACATAGCGCCTTATGAGCACCGACAACAACTGAGCACACACAATAAAAGAGAGAGTTACCTGCAGCTGTTGCCCACTTCAATGAGTTTCAGGACATCCTCTGTGCAATTCACTTCCTTCTCTTGTAGACCAACAACTTGAACTTGCTGCTTCCCGTCCTCCAGAACCCGCAGCTTGGCTTTACGATTCAGCAGGTCAAACACCTGCCAAAAAAAAAAATGTTTTATTTAGGGAAAAATAGCGCAAAAGGAGACAAAACAAAAGAATAGTTTAATAAATAGCACTTGCCTTTCCGCTGTATATTTCAAAGAAGGTGGCGTACACTTGCAGATCTAACTTCTTGTAGTTGGGTTTCTTCAACATGAGAAATACATCCCGAGCTGCAGCACAGAAGACAGCACTAAACATCACAGAGCTCCTCGACGAGGAAATCAAACCCTTCATTATGTAAAATGTGACTATTCGACTCACCAGCTAATGCATAAATTCCTTTAGAACAGTCCTGGTTCTTTCCAGAGAAATCTCCTCCCATTGTCTAGAAAACACAACAAATGTGATTGTTTAGGCCATGTGCATGAGCACTTGAGAAGTGCAAAACCCTTTAAAGATTAGCAAAAAAAACAACAACATTTGACCAGTAGTGGAATGAGCCCAGTTTAGGACATTATTGCGACATCAGTCGTAACTCACGTGTGTTTTCCCGCTGCCTGTCTGGCCGTACGCGAAGCAGGTGGCCATGCCTCTCTCAAAGATGGTCTCCACTAGAGGTCTGGCTGTAAACCTGAAAAGAAGGCAGAGCATGTTTTGTTTTTTTTTTTGCTATGCAGAAACAAAAAAAACAAAAAAAACAAAAACAATAACACATGGAGTGTTTTTTGTTGTGTCACACATTCACGGATACAGGTCATCCTCTCTGCACATCTCTTGCAAAACAAAAACGATAAATAGAAAACTAAATAAGGGATAAATATATTTGTAATCAAAAGAGGAACTTTTTGTTGTTGTTGTTGCTTTTTTTTTTTTTAAATCTCAGTAACAGCAACAGAACATTCTCACATCGCGTCGACACTGCTTGTAAGAGCAGGAAATGCCACCGGGCAACGCTGGCCACTCGTTAGCTACTGCTAACGCAACGCTAGCGGCTCAGCACGCGGCAGTGGGCGGCTTGTTTCTTGCACACCTGTAAACCATCTCGTTGGTTGTGTTTTCATCGAAAGCGTAGTCGAAGCGGAAGGTCTGGTTCTCCAGGTAACGGGTGAGGTCGACTTTTTGTTTCGGCTCGTGAACCATCACCACATCTTTGCTGGGGATGGTGATCACGTCCAAGTCCTTCATGGACAACTCTGGAAGACATCAGCAATCAACTTTAAGAGCGTTTTAGTCTATTAATAAGAATATTATGGCAAATATTATGGAAAAAGAATAGTTAACAAGTCACAAAAGTGCCACCTTACCCTTCTTGTTGAGTGGACGTTTCCTTACACACACACATATTTTGTGCTCCTCAATCTGCACAACACAGAATATTGCATGTCACAGTGTTTTGCTGTGGTTCACCGTCTCAGAGCAGGCAGAGAGAAGACGCTGCATTCTCAGCTCACCTCATCGGCTGTGGTGAGGGGTCGGTAGTCGAGACTGGCTCGGAAATCGCGGATCATCTGCAGGATCTCGTAGTTGGGAACGGTGGTGTCTACTTCCTGAGAGGGCAACACAAGCGCGGTCATACGTCAGACTTTCCAACAAGTGGCAAACGTGACACCACGCAAGTTAGCATGCAGTCGCGATCAAAGCCCAAGGCTTCACAGTGCTGACGTACCTGAGCTCTCTTCTCCCTCAGCTCCTGCTGCTGGAGCCGACGTCTCTCCCTCTTCTCCTGCAGCTTCTCCACCTCCTTCACGCAGTTTGACTTTCTGCGCGCTGACATCGAGACAAGAGGGACGGCAGGTTTAACACACAGTTATGGTGCGCGTTGAACGGCTGTCCTCTCCGTCCACCAAAGCCTTTCAATGATTTGCTCGCCGAGGTTCCCGCTGGGTCTGAAAACACTTTTCTCTGCCGTAGCTTCCCTTGGACTGTTTCCAAGCATGCCGATTTACAAAGCTGCTCAAGCGCAGGTCATCACAGAGCCTCTAGTGCGCTTAACTGTGCCCGAAACCTGCTTTATCCAATTTATCCTATCAGTCACAACTCTACAACATATCTAAACCTTCAACACCAAGAACATCAACGTTAGATCAGAGGTTCAAAATGAATTTGTTGGGGGAAGAAATTATGAAAAGACAAAAACCCAGATATTTTTAATGTCCCATCACAACAAACCAGCAGATTAGTCCTGCGTCCCAGCACATTAGTAATCATCTTCAGCAAACACAAGTTAGTAAACCAGCATCTGAGTTCACAAAGCCAAGTCTCGACTGCTGGCTGCTCCGGGCCCAGCCGAGCCGACGACCATACGGCCGATGCTGAGGCACTGTGACAGTCTTGGCTCCCGTCCTCAGACCAGGGGAACAGCAGAGGATTAATAATTTGGCCTAATCTGAAAGGAGAGGAGGGGCTGGGCCGGGCCGGGCTGGCACGAGGGATGAACAACTATCCTCTTGGTCGAGCACTAGCGCTGGTCTTCTCCTCTCGGGAGAAGGGATGGATTAGTAGAGCGAACACGCTGCTGTCTCAGCCTTGAGGAGTAACACACACTGCTGCAGGCTTTTCTCTGTGTGTGTGTGTGACTCAGCAGCAGCCAGACAGTAACAGGAAGGCGACGGCCGAGTCCAAGAGCAGCGCCCATATTTTTTTCCCCCTCCTTTTCCCCACCTCCCCTCTAATGGCCAGGAAGCCTATCTGCTCAGTGGATAGCGTCTGAGACACGACACGACTACACCACAGCTCTGGGACAGTAACTGACCAGACTTCTCAGAAGACTACTGGGATTATCTGAAGGGAAATCTAGAAGAAACACCACAATGCACAGAGACCAGCAAGGAACTTCTGGGTTATACATACAAAGCTGTCCAAACTCCTTTCGGGCGACTGACTGATGTGGCGAGTCTGTGATATATGTGATCAACACAAACAAGAAACATCGAGAATGTATAATTTGACTATGGTAAAAGTAGAAAAATGACATGCAATTGTTAGGGCTTTAAGTGTCCAACACAAGTTTTTTTTTTTAAAAACAAAAAACAAAAACAGCATCAAATAACAACGACTAGGTTGATATTAACAACAATTTTGTTGCGACCACTTTACCATTCTGCAGTTGCTGCTGCGTCTGAGCTTGAATGGACTGTGCGGTTTGCTGGGGAGGAGGCGGTGGGGCAGGTTCTGGTTGTCTGGGCTGAGGGGGTCTGACCCGGGTAGGAATGGCTGCACATGGAAGAGGACATAAACGTAATTATAAAAAAAGAAAAACTCTGGGTGGCATTTTGATGATGCTGATGCATTACCTTTAAACCTTTAACTAAACTGACCTCTTTAAAACACATCTGAACTGTCCTTGATTATCTACAAGTATGTATATTATGTTATAAAAATAGTTTTTTTGGCACTGCATTTAAAAATTGCAACTAAACATTTTAAAATTCAATAGTATCACATTATCAAGTTGAATCATCTCTCAATGTTATTATTAATATCAGCATTACTGCCACGAGGAAGGTATTTTTAGCGGAATAGATTACTGTTATACCCAGTGAAAAGTTGAGTTTTTTGCAACAAATGAAATGAGCTTGAGTCTTTTTATTACCACTTTAGCTGTTTTCCGCAAAAACATTTACAGAACCGACCTTTATTATCCCTGGATGGAGTGTCACTCTTGGAGGGCGCTATTGTCCGGCGGTTCTGCGAGACAAAGGGTGGGCAGATATTAATGGCTTATTCGATAAGATAGCATTTTAATATCAAAAACCCTTTATGAAAACTTGTTATACACATTACATCATGGATTATTTTTCTTTTATATCACAGAGAGAAGCTAGAGGAGGAAAAGTGACTGATGAGCCATTAGGCCAGCAGGCCACCGAGAGTGCCAGGAGTTTTATTCTGCACTCTGCAGCCACATGTTTTTTTTTTTTTCTCCCTTTGAATATGTGGCAGGTACAAAAAGCAGCATCGTTAGCAAGACGATAAAACCCTGTGTTGTTGCTCAGGAGTGTAAACAGAAAGCTTAATACTGTTTAAATAATTAACAACAGAAGCTTCAATGGAATCTAGGATGAAAAATACATTTTTGAGGATGAGTATGTAACAAAGTATTTTTTTTAGTAATATAAATTCTATAGCTGGACAGAGAATGATGTTAGAAACATGCTACTGCTATGCCGAGATACAGAAATAGACAAAGCCCGAGAATCAGATTAGTGCCGACTGAGCACAGAGGCGCCTTTCTTTAACACCGGTGCTCTTGATTACTTTGCCAGTGCACAAATTGGACCTTGTTCAAGTTGCTACTGTCTGTAGCTCCATCTAGTCTTTTGTGAGGATGCTAACTGCCCAGGATACAGTTGCCCAAGTGTTTGGCAGTGAAAGAGAAGTGAACTTTGTCACTTATGAAATCACAGGTGTAACGAAAATGAAATGATCCCTGTGTTAACATGAAAATGTGTCACTAATCTGCTGTGCACCATACACACGGTGCTAAGTACTAAGTACTACAGCCCTAATTAGTTGGTTTCCTTGCAGGATCTGGTGCTCCAACAAGGCGCAGCAAACTGCAGCTGGAGCTTTAAAATACTGCAAATGCACTCGAACAGCAACACAATTATTTTTTTTCCTTTAGAAACCAAGCTCACGGATGCTTCTGCCAGGACGTGAATGCAAAGTGATGCACACCTTTGCTATTTTGTTGATCTTCACACATGTTGGTGTGGGTGGGGGCGGAGTCTCTGGACTGGGGGAAATTTCTTCATCTGGAGCCACATCTGGGTTAAGTGCAAATATACTTTCCAAGTCAATCTGTCGGGAGAAAAATAAACGCCCAACAAATGAGTCTTTGTTCTGTGAGGTCAAGCAATGGAACAAAATTCAGGTGAATTGAACAATGGATATATGACTGAGAATGTAATGTTGCATTGGAAATTGGACGTCCCAATGTAAATACAACAATACAAGAAAACACAGCTCGCTAAAGACTAAAACAATCCTGATTAATGCAAAGACAGAAAGAAGAATGTTTTTATTTCACACTATTAAAACCCAAGCTGATACGTAATTAACGGTGCTTCACCTCTTTTCCTTTTGTGTCTCCATTTTCTATCCACTCCACTGTGACACTCTCATTGTCGTCATTCAGTGAGGTGACCATTGCCTGGTGTATTCGTCCTGTAAAAAGCATCGGAGACAGGAAGAAACACAAACATTAGTAGTTGAGTTATGCAGCTGGGCAACGGGGGGGAAAAAAACCAACCACGGTCCTCCTGAGGAGCTACAATGCAAAAGAGAACATCAAGCTGAGTCATGACTGCTCACTGGTGGTGAGGAGTTCAGAGATCATGAAGAATCACGACCTGGTCGGCACCTTTATCACGTGAGAGGATGAGACAACAGGAGGGGGACAGAAGAAAAGTGTTCACCCTCTCACCAGGATGTGTGTTAGAGTTGACACAGTACATAATCCTTTTAAAAAACCAAATGAGTTGATTTAATACTTAATAAACTTAAAAGCATGTGCTGAAATGACGACGGCAGTATCGGACAGCAGACAGTCAGTCAGTCTGTGAGTCAGTCACTTGAGGCCCTTACATATCACAGCTACTTTCCACTATCATACACAATGAACATTTGACTTTTTCCTCATCACATGAAAAATGAAAGTGGACTGGCTAATCTCTAGTATGCTTTAAAAACCACCGTCTTATTCTGTGACTTTTAAAAGGTTGCTTCAGTGCATTTTCACTTTTGCCTATCACACCGTGATGCACCATTTAAGTTATAAAATTAAATCAACCGGCAGACTTATTTCTATCTCTATACATATCTGAAAAATAACAGCGTTGGGTGACTTAAACTAAAACAACAGCCCAGCATGGTGACAGCAGTAATTTTTAAATTTGAAATGTTTTCGTCTCTAGATGCAGGCAACTGGCAACATTCAAACTAGTAAAACAAAAAACCAAGGCAAGTAACCATTTAATTTTCCTTTTTAAATCAGTTCGATATACAAGCCTGACTACCTCTTGCACACATTCACAAACTAATAAAACAGCTAGCATTAAGACCCCCCCCCCCCCCCAAGGGCCTTTCTTAACCTCTTCATATGATTTTCTGTGACTTAATTCTGAACCCTGCGTGTCCCACTTTTATTTTAAAATCTGGCTAGATGTGTATACTGTGGCCTCCCTGTAGTCAGATGGGCTTAAGAGGGGGTGCTAAGCCTGAGGGACAAACAAAGCCTTAGAAACATCAGTTTCACCACACAAACCAATGCATCCATTAACATGAAAGTGTGTCATGTCACAGAAACTGGGGGAAGTACACAAACCTTGTTTTTTCTTGCACCGCACATTCAAGACACATAAAAATATTAAACAAATAAAAAGATAATATTTCAAAAAAACAGAGGGAATCAAAATACCAACTGAAGGTCAAAAGCAAAGAATTAACCAGGACTGAGAGTGAAATAGAGAGAGCCATATAAAGGCAGTTGTGGCAGAATCAAGGGAGATGCTGCAACAGATGGGGTGGTGGCTAATAGCCTGAATCAAACTTGAACCAGCCACGCCACCCGCCCCCAGAGAGAGGGCAATCCCTGCTCTGGATGGAGCACCAACCAGCTGGGATATGGACACAACTGTTCCTTTCTCTGGCTCTGGCCAATTGTCTACATTAAACAGAAAATAATCTAATAAAGACGAACACATCTGTTGGGTAAAAAGGAAAACTGACACGCACAAACAATGAAGTTGAATTACATAAATAATAAAGTGTTTGTTTTTTGTTTTTGTTTTTGAAAGGGCTTTAGAGATCTATGGTTGTTTACAAAATTATTCTCCAGCTGAACAGGACATTCACGAACACACACCCAGACAGAGCGCAGTCAACGAGCAAGCCTCTCCCCACCCGTGCACATCGGAACCAAAGCCATGGCGACGGGAGTAAACCCGGCTTCGTTCCAGTTGCACTTCATAATGTGCATCACGTCAGTGTTCCAAGCGCAGGGCCACGGTTGAACGTTTTTACCAGCCAAATGCGGCAGTCTGCCGGTCACAAGCTCACGTTGCTCTCCCAGAAACATACATTTAACGTCAGATAGATTAGCCTAGCCTAGCCTAGCTACATTTCAACAGCATTTTGAAAATTGGATTATAGTGACGTAATGGTTTGGCGCTACAGTTAGCGTTTCAGTTTCGCCGTTTCAACAGTTGAAAGCCCACAACCTTAGACATGTTGTGTTAACAGCGACAGGCAGCTGCCGCCTGAATTCGTCGGGAAGCTAACAGAGCTAACAAAGGTGATAGCTCATTCAAAGGCTTTAGCAAATGCCGTAGAACTCCACCCTGACAGCTAACTTGACGTTACCGAGTGAGCGTTACAATACGCTGCCAGCGACAGCGGTTGCCGTCTGCAAAAGCACTGCGGCAACAACACGTCTGCAAGCAACTCAAGCGGCGAGACGACGAATACTATACGAGTCGAAACTCACCATCGCTGCGTTTGATCTCCACATAAGTACCAACAACAATCTTCCCAAAACTGGACGCCATTCACTGCGGTCGGCGAGCCGTCTCTTGTTCCTCCTTGGCCAAAAGCAGCTGTCCCTGGATTTAGAGTGATGGCCAGGGTCAAATACTTTACTGTGATTTTCACTTAGATAAGACAAGATTCGTGTGAGTAAGACCAAGTCCTACCTGCGGAGAGCTGCGCTAAAATAGGAATTATACGCGAGCCACAACTACGCTGGAGCTGGCGTCAGCGTCAGGATGCGTTTGTTGGCGACAGGATGCATGTGTCCACTTCCGGTTTTTCAAAAATAAAGTTACAATAATACGTGACATGAGACGATGAAGGACCTTTTGGATTGATTGTTATTCCTAAATCGCGTATCGTCCAACTTTGATCTGAAGTGAAATGGAATTTCCTACTAGAATTAGGAGGCGGCATAGGTTGGGTCTTTTTTTTCGTACATTGTTCGGGAGATATAAATATATTTTTTTTTTTGCGTGGCTATTGGAAATAATAATTAAAAAAATTACAAAACCATCCATATGAATTGGCTTGTTTTTGTTGTTAAATATCTTTTTCTTTTTTTCTTTTTATTTACAGTAATGGTAGAAATTGAACGGTCAGTCCACATTCTCATGACAGGACGACAGAGATCACAAAATCGAGGCCATCATAAACAAAACAAAACAAAACATTTATTTTCATTGTCTTTGATTACGCATTTGACACAGTAGGTGATAGCACATCAATAATAACAATAAATAATAATTAAAAAAAAAAAAAAACTGTTACTGTATTGGTTTGACGTATGTGTTAACAGTTTGTGAAGCCAGGTATTTGCTACGTTACTAAAAGCGTCGTCAGGGGGCAGCATTGAGCTCTTTTTAATTTGTAATTATTAGGAATCAACGCTGAACGCAGAAGATAAAGATGATACTGCTATATATACAAAAACAAAATATGTACAATGAAGCATCAAAGTAATGAACAGCAAAGCAGATCCTGCGTCAAGAGTCACTTTCATCACGCTCTGTTCATGGATCTCCCCTTATTAAAATTGTATGGCAAATATTTAGTTAATAAATAACAGTTACACTTAATTTACAAGATAAGGAAACAAAGACAAGAGAAAGAAAAAACAACAAAAACAGCGTCTATCATGCAGACAAGGTCACTATCATCTCAGTTCCTCATTCAGTAAAGTCACAGTTCCTCAATCTTATCATGTGCAAACTAGTAGAGTTTCAAACACCTCAAAATGTGTTTACTGTCAGGAATAGGTTGTTTATTGAGAGGAAATTAAATCATAATCTAAAGGGATTTTTACACAACCATGAGTTTGCATATGATGTGATAATTTGGGCGGCCCTCATGTTTCCTCAAGCCTTCATCCTGGAATTTAATTTAGCTGAATATGAGGTTAGGGTAGAGCATATCGTGGTGAATGTTAAAATTAGGATAACGTTTCGGCATAAGATTTCGTAAGGTAGAGAAACAAGTGTGTGTGTGTGTGTGTGTGTGTGTGTGTGTGTGTGTGTGTGTGTGTGTGTGTGTGTGTGTGTGTGTGCGTGAACGAAAAGCATAGCAGGTCATTTCCACTTATTGTTTATGAACATGCAGCTACAGCAGATAAGCTTGTCATGCACAAAAATGTAAGACAATTGCTCTTGACAAATGAATTCTCTTAACCTGTGACGTGAACCTAGGATCACCTCTCTTTCCAGAAGCTACCAGGTTTCTCTCGAGTCTGACAGCTGTCCCCCCGACAACCCCCCTCTGCCAACACTTGGGCATCAGGCATTTGCTGGTAAGTTCTCAGCTGTCTGTGTCCTAAAATAGAGCTTATCAGGAACAGACCATCCTGAAGGGGGTCTCTTGGAAAGAAACAACAAGAAAGGACACTTTTTGATTTCATATGTAAAGGATTTGGATAACAAAAAGACACTTAAGGAACATTTTGAAAAACGCAAGTTGCACTTGTTGATGGGTAAGCTGCTCTTTGTGGTTCAAGCAGTTTTTGAATGAACCTTTATGTATAAGGGACAGCCCACTTTGGCTCTGTCCCACTTCATTGAGATCCACTATAAATATAAACTGAGGAGCAGTTTGCAGGAACTTTACAGAAGATATTTGAAAGAAGCACATTGACTGGAGGTCTAGATTGTCTGCACCTAGAAATTCACACAGCACTAGGCCCTAAAGGTGATGTAAAGCTTTATTCCTCAGTTGTTTTTTTCCTACCTTTTTCTTTTAAAAACAGGTTCTTGAACAGGACATTTGGAAAATGGGCACACAGGTGAGCAGCAGGAAATGTTGTTTGTTCATTGAAAAGTGGCATGTGTTGCAAAGCTCTGACTGGGGTGCGAGACCATGCCCAAATAAGGCCTGAGAGGAGGCCATTTAAAGTTAGAGATAGCATGTGCGTGGTCCTTTTGCTACTTAAGAACCCAGGGAGCAGGACACTGACCAGCGGCAATGGTGAGAATGAAAACATTTCCAGTGGTTTTTGAAAATATTTTTACCCAAATAAGTTTGAGAAAAATGGTTGTATCTCTCAAAACTTAGCATGTGTTCTACGCTGTTCTTATAGTGTTCTCCTGTTGAAATGGATTACAATTCCCCCTACCACAAAATGTTTACTTTTCGTAAATTTGTTGACTGATGAAAATATTTGACAATGTTGAAAATGTGTCATTTTGTTGTTGAAAGACAACAACTACATTGAATTGTGCAACTGAAACTGATATATTTTTGGGGGGATGGGGGTGGGGAAGGGCGGTTGAAGCTGTACATAAGGTGAAATGAGTAAAACCATTGACTGTCCAGCTGTGTTGTAAAACTTCAAAGTTGTATGGCCTACAGATTGAGTGTAATAACCAACAACCCCCTGCTAACAGATGGGAGACCCAATCCAGTTAAAGGAGGAGGGAAACAAATATTTCCAGACAGGAGATGTCGACAAAGCTATTGAGTGCTATTCCAATGCCGTCAAGCTGTGCAAGGACAAGAAAGTGCTTGCTGTCATTTTCAGGAACAGATCTGCATGTTACTTAAAAAAGGTGAGCAGTTTGGGCAAGTAGCCAGAGAGCAAAGTTTAAGAAATCCATTCAAATTCATTCAAGTTCCTGTCCTCTTACAGGAAAGCTACGCCAATGCAGCATCAGATGCATCTAAAGGTAGATGAATATATGCATGATTGTAACAAATACAACAATAAACACCTAACTCACCTAATATTTTCATGGATGATCCTAAGTCTCTGTCTCTTCCACACAGCCATTGATGTTGACGCAGCAGATATTAAAGCCTTATTCCGGCGCTGTCAAGCTCTGGAGAAACTAGGCAAACTGGACATGGCTTTCAAGGACGTGCAGAGATGTGCCACCCTCGAACCAAAGAACAATACCTTCTTGGAGACGCTCCGCAGGCTGGGAGCAGACATCCAGGCCAAGGTGAACTTTAAACATGTTGTGGATCACTCAGTCAATATAAGATTACACAAATACGTTATTGATAATTCCCTAACATTAAAAAGGTCCTATTGGACCTGCTGTTAAATTAGTTGTTTCACACATTAACAAAGTCCATAATCTGAGATATGATAAAAATAATACCTTATGCTGTCTACAGCTCAAGACGACATTTTCAACAGATTCAAGGGTGCAGAACATGTTCGACATTCTGCTTGATGATGAAATGGATAAGGAAAAAAAGGAAAAGGTAAGTAATTCCATTCTATACTTTGGGTTTGCAGGGATTTAAGTGCGCAAATTTTTCTTGACACTAGTTTTATTTTATTTTTTTTTAATCTCCTCTTACATTTAGGCCGCCAACAACCTCATTGTGCTATCCAGAGAGGACGCCGGAGCGGAGAGAATCTTCCAGAATAATGGTGTTCCTCTGCTGCTTAACATGATAGAGATGGGCAAAGCAGAGATGATCCTGGCTGCTGTTCGCACTCTGTCAGGAATGTGCACAGGCCACAAGGCTCGGGTGAGCAATTCATGGCGATTCAGATCAAGCAACCATGTCAAGTGCGCAGCCATTTCCAAAACGTTTCAGTCCAAATGTGTCATCTCTCTCTCTAACACTCAATCAGAAATAACCCTTTAAAATGTTGTTTCTCATAACGAAAGCACCATATTTGTTTCCCACCCTCCCCTTGTTCAGGCTATGGCTATTATTCACATGGTGGGTGTGGATAGGATGTGCAGCATCATGGCTGTTGACAATGAAGAGATTGCTTTGGCAACCTGCAACTTCTTCCAGTGCGTCAATGACTCCCTTACATGCAGAGACAAAAGGGAATATGGGAAGGAGGAGGCCTTGGTTTTGGGTGAGACACACAGGCAGATTTTTAGTTTTCTACATTCTATAATCTGAGAGATTACATTCAAATGATTTATTTGATAGCTTATCTCCTCCTAGTATACCAGTCATACTCAATAAAGAATCTGTTATCTCTGCAGATACATCCAAAGACCTGAAAACTATCCTCCTTTCTCTGCTGGAGATGGTTGGCAGTAAGAAGGTGTCTGGCCATGGCAGAGACCAGGCGCTCAACCTCCTGAGCAAAAATGTGCCTCGCAAAAACCTAAAAGAGAAAGACAACTCCAGGACTCTCTTCACCATCGACCACGGTTAGCTAGAAAACAGATTGAGTTTCATTCCTGAGTTTCCAGTTTACACATTGCAGATTCTCTAACATATGTAACATATGTGTGATATACACTCATAATGCCTTTATTTGCAGGTCTGAAGAAGATCCTAAAAGTGTGTGGTCAGGTTTCAGACCTACCGGACCAGCTCCCTTTAACAGAAAACACACAGTTGATTGCCAGTGTGCTCCTAAACAAGCTTTATGATGACCTCTCATGTGACCCTGAGAGGGACAATTTCAGAGATATCTGTGATCAATACATTAAGTAAGTCTGTTAAAAAACAAAACTAAAAAAACATCCGTTTTGTTCGAGGAAACTGGACTCAAGCACATGCAACATACTTAATGTCATGACTCTACAGGGTCATGCTAAAGACGATGAAAATGGGACCTATGACCTCCCTGCTTGGCATTCAGTATTTGGGATAGGACTTGAGGGGGTTAGTTAGATCACCCGGTGTTTCCACAGCACGTCACTACTGCTACTCACCACAGCCACTCAATGCTTCGTCAGGGGATGGGTCAAAGGCGGAGGAAAAATTTCACATCCTTCAGTGGGACTTTAACCTTTAACCTTTATTTCCATTAGATCCAAAATTGACCCCAAAGACATGGATAAAACCATCCATGCCATCAACACCATCTCCGGCCTGCTTCAGGGTCCATTCGACGTTGGCAACGCCCTGGTTGGCCATCAAGGTATCATGGAGATGATGGTGGCACTGTGTGGCTCAGAACGTGAAGTAGACCAGATGGTCGCCGTGGAGGCTCTGATCCATTCGTCCTCAAAGATGAGCCGCGCCAGCTTCATCATCACAAACGGCGTCTCTCTGCTCAAGGACATCTATAAGAAGACCAAGAATGAGAGGATTAAAATACGCGCGCTTGTGGTGAGTGCGCACAGACAACAGTGGAAGGAAGCGCACCTCTGACTGATCGACTGAAGGAAAGTCATAGTCACTGCTGTGAATGATCATTCTACAATATGTCTGTCTTCCTGCTTATGTTTTTGTAGGGTCTCTGTAAATTGGGTTCAGCTGGCGGTGATGACTACAGTATGAGGCAGTTCGCTGAGGGCTCCACAGAGAAACTGGCCAAGCAGTGCCGAAAGTAAGCATTGACAGCTTTTATCAGTCATAACAATTTTGGCACATTAAACTTGTCTGTGAGTAATCAAGCACATCCAGGAGTGAAACCATTTCCATCTGACTGCAAACCAATATGCAAAATGTTTTATGGATATCAGACCTTTCAGTCAACTATTAATTATTATTTTTTTGCCGATCTACATAAATCTTTTAAAACCACTATCGGCTTAATATATCTTTTTCCATGCAGGTGGCTATGTAATCCTAAAATTGACACCAAAACGAGAAATTGGGCTATTGAGGGTCTCGCTTATCTAACAAATGATGCTGATGTGAAAGATGACTTTGTTGAGGACGAGGCTGCCTTGAAAGCTATGTTTGAACTGGCAAAGGTATGGCGAACACAAATACAACAGATCATCAACCCTGACCCAGACGCCGTGAAAAAGCATTGTCTCTTTCTTTTTTCAGTCCAAAAACAAGACCATCTTATATTCAGTGGCCTGTACCCTGGTAAACTGCACCAACTCCTATGAAAAGAAAGACATCTTACCTGAGCTGGTTCAGCTTGCCAAGTTCTCAAAACAGCACGTGCCCGAGCAACATCCCAAGGTAGAAGATTGAAGAAGAGAAAAGATCTCATACACCTTCCTCACGATCAACCACAACATCCTGAAAACCGGTTTCCCTTTTTGCATTTTTGATCACATTGCATAAAATGTAATTTCCTCTTTCCAGGACAAGAAGGACTTCATAGAGAAAAGGGTGAAAAGGCTGCTGAAAGCAGGAGTCACGTCTGCACTTGCTGTCATGGTCAAAGCTGACAACTCCATTCTGACAGATCAGACCAAGGAGATGTTGGCAAGGTGGGTGAGCAATGATGACTGGATTCACTGTCTTTGCAAATAAACAATAGTTGACTGGAGATCCTTCCCTCAAGCCCCTGACCTATCACACGATGATCATTATGATTTACATGTACCGATGGCTTGACCACAGCTGATTCCAAATTGTGCTATTTGTAGTTTTCAGCTGTGGCTTTCCAGTTTGATACTGTACATTTTTTTTTAATATAAACAGAGCGGCTCCAGTTTATTTCTTAGGTTTAAATCATAATGAACAATGATCTTAAAGTAACTCCAGCATTGCTTGGACTTGTTTAAACTATTTTACTTTTTCAACTTTAGGATTTTCTTGGTCTTGTCGGAGGATCCCACTCATCGTGGCACAATTGTAGCCCAAGGTGGTGGAAAGGTAGGCAGAGTTTGGTAATAGGTTCTCTCTACTTAGTCATCACATTAAACCAAAATAACTTGAATGATGTGTTTTTTAATGTTGTAATTGACTGTGTAAATATATAATAATATATAATACCAATATTTGTGTTCCAATTCAGGCTTTAATACCACTTGCTCTGGAAGGGACAGAATTTGGGAAGGTCAAAGCCTGCCATGCCCTTGCCAAGATCGCATCCATTTCCAACCCAGAAATTGCTTTTCCTGGAGAGAGGGTAAGCCTAGCTGCTTAAGTTCCTTCGCTTGCTTCCTTGGTTGCTTGTTGTGGAAGAAGAGACTTGGAGAGATTTATTATCTAAACACATCCTTTAAAATGTTTGTGACACGATACATTTATCTTCTTTTAATTTTCTAGCGCTCTGGAAAAAAGTAATTCATGATGAACACAGTCATGGTGATTCTGAATTTTACTGTCTTTTATGTTTGACAGATGTACGAGGTGGTGCGGCCTTTAGTAAGCCTTCTCCAAACAGATAGGGATGGACTGCAGAACTATGAAGCTCTGAGAGGTCTCACCAACATGGCTGGTTTCAGCGAAAAACTTCGGTATGTGTAGAATACTTTGCTTGAATGACTAAAAAGGAGTTTGGTTCCAGGAGTTAATCAACTTCATAGTCTGTCTGTCAGAAAAGAGGAGCCGGAATCATAGATTACAGTCAATGATATTGTTTTCTTTGAGGCATGTTTGACCTGCTTTGTATAGCAGTCACACAGACAAACAAGCAAACAATAAATAAGATGAGGAACCAAGTCTGCTCTTTGTTCTCGAAGTAAAAAAGAGAAGGCACAAGCCCCCTTCAAGGCAGTGGTGGAGTGAGGGATCATGACTTTTTTGGAAACATTGAGAAAGAGTGAGAGAGAGAGAGAGTGAGAGAGAGAGAGAGAGAGAGAGAGAAGTGTATCGAAGACAGCATGTCTGTCACGCTGAGGTTACATTGTGACAAACATTCTACTTTGAAGGGTGAAGATTGTGAAAGAGAATGCACTGCCAGACATTGAGAACTACATGTTTGAGGACCATGAGCAGATCAGACAGGCTGCAACTGAATGCATGTGCAACCTCGTCACATGTAAAGAGGTAAGAGTAGACAAATCACTAAACCACCATATAACACTTGGAAATGTAACATCCACAAACACTTGTTCAACTTGCTCAGTTTGTGAAAAAGTAAACCGCTGTGGGTTTAAGGTTCAGCAGCGTTATATGGCGGATGGAAACGACAAGATGAAGCTGCTGGTGCTGCTATGTGGCGAGGACGAAGACGATCTCCAGGTAGCTGCGGCTGGAGCTCTGGCCATGCTGACTGCAGCACAGAAGAAGCTCTGCACCAAACTGACCCTAGTGGTGAGTACAACAATGTTCAACTGTTCTTTTTCTTTAGCACGTGGGTTAGTAGTGTGCGCTAATGTGAGTGACGAGGGAAACATAGCAGTGCACCAACAGTCAGATGCAGTTTTTTTTCCCACCCAGAAGCATGAAGTTCTAGGATAAGTTTGGCTTTGTGATTGATGCATCTTTTTAAATTGAGGTTGGCTGGCTGAATTCTGCCCACAGACTACACAGTGGCTCGAGATCATGCAGCGGCTGTGTCTTCACGACAACCCCAGTGTGCAGCAGCGAGGCCTTGTGATCATCTACAACATGCTGAACTCAGGCGACAGCGAGCTGGCCAAAAAGCTCATCGAGAGTGAGATGCTGGAAATCCTCTCAGTGATCGGCAAGGCCGAGGACAATCCCAAGAGGCAAGAAGTCATCGATGTGGCCCGCACATGCCTGGTCAAAGCGATGGATCTTGGCCTCATCAAGCCCTTCAATGCCCCCTCTTGAAATGTCATGTCTTGTTTTAATATAAACTTCGGCGGCCTCCTTTTTTTTTAAACTTATTTCTCGCAATTATCCTCCCAATAAAGTATTGCATTTTTTGAGCTGGAAATAAAATGTGTCAGGTTTGTCATTTCTCCATATGTACAACATTATTCTTTACAAATGTATTTGTCTTCAAATGGATTGTTTTGATCTAATGTTTTAAAATTTGACTTGTTAAAATTTAGTTGTTAGCTTATGCTGGTATTCTGATATAAAATTAGTTAAAGATATATTTTATAAATTATAATTCTGAATAAGACATCACACAAATTCCTCTGCCAATGCAGGGCATATTTCTCTGCCACCATAGTCCCAGTCTGTGTGTGATAGCACTCTGGGGCCCCTTTAGGCAGGACACACACACACACACACACACACACACACACACACACACACACACACACACACACAATAAAGTCCGAAGAATGCAAGAAAACGTTTGTGCCTAACGACAGCTCTTCGCTGGCAAAACAAGATTAACGGAGCCTCTTGTTTCACGTGTCTTTGTGACCGGTGATGTAAGAAATAACAGGAATTTCCATTTCCTAGCACAGGAAATGCACCGCCGCGGACAAGACGTCACGGTGTAGGCAGCATCATCTTGGCACGTCCAATAGGATCGCAGGAGTTTCTAAAAAAAAAGGAGTGGCCAGATGTAGAGCAAGGCCATTCGTGGGTTGATAGACGGCCAGAGCGGAGAGACGCACCAGAGAGGTGTGAGTTTTAGTTCCGACTCTAAATGACTTAAATCAGTACGTTTACAGTGTTTTCGTTGCACAAGTATCCGTACTTTTACTTCAGTTCAGAATATGAATGCTTTAGCCACCTCTGGCTGAACGGAATAAAACCTCACCTAGATCTTGCGGAGTGACACTGTGGCTCATTACCAGTGTAACGGATGTGCAGGATGGTTGGTTTCAGAGATGACTCGAGGGCTGTGTTTTTCGTCTTTTATTTGCTGCAGAAGACAATAAAGGACATTTAACAGTCTTCTGGCTTTCTCTGCAGATACATCCAAAGACCTGAAAACTATCCTCCTTTCTCTGCTGGAGATGGTTGGCAGTAAAGAAGGTGTCTGGCCATGGCAGAGAGCAGGCGCTCAACCTCCTGAGCAAAAATGTGCCTCGCAAAAACCTAAAAGAGAAAGACAACTCCAGGACTCTCTTCACCATCGACCACGGTTAGCTAGAAAACAGATTGAGTTTCATTCCTGAGTTTCCAGTTTACACATTGCAGATTCTCTAACATATGTGTGATATACACTCATAATGCCTTTTTTTTTGCAGGTCTGAAGAATTTCCTAAAAGTGTGTGGTCAGGTTTCAGACCTACCGGACCAGCTCCCTTTCCGGGGTGTATCAGAGAACACGCGAGGGGGCGGAGTTTAGCAGAGAGAACGGGCATATAAAATGAACGGGCAGAGAAGATCAGAGAGAGAGAGAGAGAAGCAGTGCTTGTTATTTCGCACGTAGTGAGAGTGGAGGACATATATACAGGTATGGCTTCATACTATCAGCTATTTTCTCGCCACAAAAAATATCGAGGTATTGCCTCACTTTCTTCTTATTTACCTAAAAGTCATTGGCACTTTTCTGTTTCTGAGACATGGGTTTTTCATTCATAAAGCGGAGCACTGTGAGAGCAGGGGGGGGGGGGGGGAAGGTCACGGTCCATTCGCAACCTGCCGCTTGCTATCTGACCTGATGAAAGTGACTGATCGCAGAGGTGCTTAATATTTTTTAGATGCGGACTAAAAATGTATTTCCAAGTGGGTTTACACAGACTTTGATTATGCC
This sequence comes from Nelusetta ayraudi, assembly GCF_046127955.1. Lineage (NCBI taxonomy): Eukaryota > Metazoa > Chordata > Actinopteri > Tetraodontiformes > Monacanthidae > Nelusetta > Nelusetta ayraudi. Next base: position 314,692 of record NW_027466230.1, read on the forward strand.
ATCAGATGAACCTGGAACTAGGCTGTACGGGTCAAACAACCCGGCAAGCGACCCGGGTAATAATCCACTCCGATCGGCACTGCACCAATCGTCCTGCGATGGAATTGGGACACCCGGGACATCGCCACATTTTTTCATTTGTTTCATTATCATTTTTCATAATGTTGCCGCGTACATCAAGTACTGATGCAAAAGTTTTCGATCACGTCCTATCAGCGCTTGATAATTGTTCATTGTCCCCTGGCGTTGTCACCATGTTTTCCGGGTGACACGCCGCTGGGTTCGGTCCGTGGAGATGGGACTAAAAAATGCCGATCGATTGCGCGACGTCCCGCGTCCAAAACACATTGGCGACAACGCGCTAATTTTTTAGTAGAGAAGAGGCTCCTGTTTCCGCTCTCTTTCCCGCCGGAGCCTTGCTCCGCACGTGGTAAAAGTCTTTTGGCCCGCATCCACGCTGCAATGAAGTTATGCAGAGTAAATGTTTTCATAGATTATCTATTAATAGCAGACGGCAGACGTATGTCACGCCCAAAAACGCGCAAGCTGACCGAATTAATGCAAAAATCAAATGCCGTGTGTGACTGAAAGAGGGCAGAGACCGAAAGAAACTCGAGGTTCATTGATTCATTGAGGAAAAACCTGGTCCCGTAACTGACCGAGGGCTAAGTTACCTCCCTCCCTGAGTGAAACAGGGAAGAATAACAACAACAACAACAACAACAACAACTATATGCTCTGGCTTCCTTCCCCAGTCCAAAAAGATGCATGTTTTGTGGAGGGCAAATGTTTTCATATAGATGTGTCTCAGTCTCAGAGACCAAGGTTTATAAACACTTATGTGTGTCGAGCAAAGAGCAGCTCAAACCATTGCTTTTTACTGACACCTTGCCCCTCACCCCTTATGCCCTTGCACAGACAGTGTTGGGGAAATCCACCTACATTTCAAGCCAGGCCTGACTGAATCCAGCCTTTCTCTTCACAGGATCATGGAAGCCCGCAAGAAAGCTTTCATTGCACTGATCTACGCATTTGAGCAGCTTTTATGTCCACCGCCAATAACTGCACGTCAAGGCAAGTCACAAGTTTGTGTTAACTGTAATTTCTTGACAGAAAACGATTGTGAGAGATAATTTAGTTCTCCCCTGTCTGTTTGTCTTTGACTCAGATGGAAACATCACCCAGAAACTGTATCACTGCAAGGACCCAGGATGTGCCCAAAATGTGAGGGAAGTGTTTTGCGAACGATATTTAACCCCTAAACTCCCCCTACGATCCTGCTCAGGCCCCCCTCCACCTGGAGAAGTCTGCCAATATCATGGGCGGGCTTTTGTTTCCTGTGATGACCCTGACTTTGAAAATGATGGCCATATGAACAAGGAAAAATGTCAAGGTATTTTCCAAGTAAATTTATTTCATATCCTTTGTTATCCTGAGTTTTACAGATTCACTGTTAAATAAGAAAATCAACTTTACTCAGACTTGTGGTTTCTCATCTGTAGGCACTGCATATCCTTGTGACTTTAAGGACGGTAAGCTTCTCTGGCAAAAACCCCTCTAACATCACCATGCTTTGCAAGATTAGTGACCATAAAATTCTTGTTTTCTACATATAGACTATCCACCAAGATATGCAGAATCCAAATCCACTGCTATGGAAGCTCCATGTAAGTTCAGACAAATGTGAACTTTTTCTTTGCTTTTGATCTTGTTCTCTTCTCCCCCATCTTTTCAAACGGTGGTGCAGCGTTTTCAAATCAAAGTGGTAGTTCACTCAAAATTTAACATAGATCAAAACCCCAATGGTATACGATGACATTTACAGTTCTTCATTCTTTGTGACGTTCTCAAATAGCAATGTGGATCACAATCGGTGAAATTGCCCTTTTGGGTGAACTATCCTTTAAAATTTAGCTTAACTAACTCTCTCTTTTTTTTTCAAAAAGATAAGAAAGGCCGCTCTTTGCTATCATACCTACTTGCTTTTCCCTTTCCTCCTCTTTCCTTCTGCTTTGGCTAACTTTAGAGATTGAACTGCTTCAGTGGGGTGAGCATAAAAAAGTAGAATATGTTGAATTTGTTTCCTGCCTCTGTTATTATCTTATTGTGCAACTTTTGAATCCATAGGTGGTGTGGCTGTTCTGATCCTGATTGCTGTCTTTTCCTACATTTTTTGAAAAAGAAAATGCTTTTATTCATATTCATATGTGGTGCAAATAAAGTCTCATGTCTCTCACTCACAACTGCTCGTCTCCGTGTTTGCAAACTTCCTACTTTTGTTATTTAAAAAAAAAAAACACACGCTCGTTCAAATTCTGTTGAAAGTGTTTTACTTTACTTTTATTGAGCACAGACACAGTGGCGCAGTGGTTAGCTCCCACCAATTTGCATGTTACAGCGCTTACGTCAACTGTTTTAATTGATTTTAAATGTTATAGAATATTTAGTACTGAATGCAACACTGTCAAATCAAACCCCTGTCGATCAATTCTCGATTGACTTCGAAAGCTCAACTCAGCTCTGAGTCGAGACAACCAAAGCAGTGATAGGGTTTCGATACTTCATGAAGCAGTACACTGGTTTATACGTCATCAACCATGTGATTCTTTCTAACCAAAACAGCACTTCTGACTGTATCGTGGAGGTATAGAAAATTAGGATTTTATAGGAATTTTCTGTTTGACTGCACTAGATGATTGTATGGTTTCCAGTGGATAATAATAATAATAATAATAATAATAATAATAATAATAATAATAAATCAGTACGTTTACAGAGTTTTCTTTGCACAAGTACCCGTACTTTTACTTCAGTCCAGAATATGAATACTTCAGCCACCTCTGGCAGAACGGAATAAAACCTCACCTAAATCTTGCGGAGTGACACTGTGGCTCATTACCACCAGAGGGCGACATCGGATCTTGAACGTGTGCAATGGCGCACTGAATGACCAGTGTGTCTGTATGTAAAGAGGCAGGGCAGGGACACACGCAGTGCACTCGGCGCAGCAGTGACTGCTCAGTTGTTGCCTGACTGGGGGAGGTGGATGTTAGGAGCTCCGACACTGCGTCTTCTTTCCCTTCGCCGACCGCATTTTCCCCGGTGCAGTTGATCGAAGGACGATCGACTCCAGGAGGGGCTTTCCCCTGACCGCGAGGACTGCATCAACCTCAAGGAAAACATCATTTTCACACGACTGGGAGAAGACAAGTGGCTGGTGAGCTTTCTGGGAGTTGAGTGTGAAAGGGGCAAAAATACTTCACTTATAATATGTCAACACATTTGGGTTATTTATATAGCCTTGGTTAATGTCTTCACAGAATTGAGATGTTGCGGCAGGTTGGGGGGAGAAAAAAAACGCTATTGAAAATTTTGTTTTTATTTTTAATTGGGTAGGTTTCATATTCCCCTTCAGAAATAATAATTAGGCTAAATTAATCAACTCATGCAACTACACGTTGCAAAATGAGGCATTTCTGTCGCACCATTCTGTCACTGTGAGGCAGCCAGACAGTGGCAGTTGTTTGGACCCATCAGCATTTACACGAAGCTGTCGTTTATAAAAAGTAATGAGGAAGTTTGTCATTGTGTGTATGCGTGTGTGCGCATATGTGTGTGTGTGTAACTCTTGTCTTGCAATACTTGGAAGTCTTGTTGGATTTGAAATGCGTCAATTCCACTGAAGGTTGTGTAATATTCAGAGGAAGTATGTTCACAGACACTGGTTCAAAATTGTGAAAAGCACCCTTCTTGTAGTCTTGGTTGAAACAAAAAACAAACAAACAAACAAAAAAAACAGCATTCGCAACATGGCCCAGTATAACATTTTGTCAGCTACGATGCGCAGGAGCTGCTTCATGTGAGCAGTTAACACCTGATTAAATCACCTGAACACAATACCAGCTGCAGGTGGCAGGACATCATCAGATGCTGGACTAGTCTTTGATATCATCACCTTCCTGGAGTAACTGGCCAAGTCATTTTTGATGGAACCCCCCCCCCCCCCCCCAAAAAAAAAACAAACAAAACTTGTTCCTGTTGGTGTTGTTTTTGTTGTTTAAACCATTCGAAATTCAAATCATCTTGAGATGATTTGGTTCAGTTGTTAAAAATGACTCAGGCTATCATTTCAAGAGGTTTTCAATATTCTTGGTTCAAGCCCCAGCGTGTATCGGTTAATTCTTGTTCCTTCTACCACCTGGCTGCCTAACAGCAGGCAGCTGGACGGGCCGGTGGGGAGCCTTGCCAGAGCAAAGAGGACAGCAGATAGCAGGTTATCTTTGCACGATATGCAGCGCTAATAAAGCCCAAAGGCGGCAGCACGCACACACTTCTCGGCTTTGACAAAATACTTTGCTGGAATGACCACAGTGTGGTTTCACTTGTTTACAAATGAGAAGTTAAGATTCAAGTCTTCCCAACATTCACTACATTCACAATTTTTCGCTCCGCAAGGTGTTTTACTTGTCGAATCTGTTTTTAGCCTGCCAGTGAACTTGTGACACATGAGAAAACGCCACCTTACTTCTTCTCTTCTGCGATTTTGGAACGCATGTGCTAGAACACCAGGTGCTCATTCCACCCTCTTAGACTGCCCCACAGTCACCTTGTTTTTGTCCCGTCTCAATATGTGGAAGGTCCAACGAAGAATTTGTTTTTTCAGGAAGCTAAATGCATCTTTTGTCTGAGTCCTAAAATAGCATTTTTTTTTCATCATTAATGACGCAAGGCTACTTCACTGGCGTACATGATGACATTATACTGGTCTCTAAATAATAAAAATGATTCTAATATGGAACACGTTTCCACAGGTCTCGACCATATGGCCGTGTCCAGTGAACAAAAGCCACGCTGCCTTCTGAGTTCGCTTTCAAGTCAAACCCTCCCACAAATCTATTTTAGCTACTTGCAACAACACAATGTAAAGTCCACGAGAAAATGAGCACAAAATGTGGATGTTCGTGTAATGAATTGAGACTGGAGTACATCAAAGATCGTGAACGACGGGGCGACGAGATTTCAAACTTCCCTTCTGACCCTCATTTGACTGGGAGAGGTTGGGAATCGTCCAGCTGTGGAAGTGGTGATCAGTTTGCCGCAGAGGATGTTTGAAAGGAAAATCAGCTCATGCAAATCGCCCGCGGGCTCTTCTCCTCGGGACGAACACCTGAGCTCCTCTGCCCTGCTTTGCGCTCATCTATTGCTGGTTAGAGTGAGCGGCAATTTGTGTATTATGTAATGTTTTCCCGTCTGAGCAGAGGCAGAAGTGCCACATCACCGTAGTGCCAAACTCCTGTCCACACAAATCATGTTTATTCCCTGCACTTCTCGGGACTTTACTGTGGTCGGTCACAGTCTCTGTTAAATGAGCGATTAAAATCGACGCAATGACTAGTGTTAATACATTACCGTAAAGATCTTTTTTTTTTCATTTCAGGCCAACGTCATTATATCCTCTTCCTTCCCTCTGCTGCATTGGCCCCCTGTGAAGCGTTGGCGCAGCAGTCGAGAGCCAATGGTGTTTTAAGTGGCGTCTTGTGATTTGGGGTCGAAGAGCACTCGGTGTACCATGGGATTCCAGTAGTGATAGGACCAAAATAACAAGCATATGAGGCTTATTAAGACAGTTACATAAGTCCTGTGCAGTGGTTCTCGGCTCTCAGTCTCTCCGTATAGTTCCTGGTAATGGGCTGACTGACCGCGCCTTGTGTCCACACACTGGGACAGGACAGGGCCCCACTGTTTCGGACGTTTAAGATGTCCCGATAAAAATGCCTCGCAGTGTTGTGATAATGAAATGCTGCACCTTCTAGTGTGTGTGTGTGTGTGTGTGTGTGTGTGTGTGGCTGTGCATTTAGCATGGCATCTCTTCCTCCTACACCCACTTGGCGCGAAGAGAATCCCATCTCGCTAGCCCTCCAGCACTTGTTGTCTTATGGGTCAAAGGTCAAAGTACTTGTGCGCCACCTCCCACTAGAAAGTAAGTCATTAGTGGCTGCTTTCTCTTCAGATTGTTTGACAGCTACGAGGAGCTTTCAATGCCTCGAATCCAAAACCCCTAAGATACTAAGATACTTTGTTCTCTCCTTCGGACCGTCGGTATATAAAAAGTGAGTCTGAGCTCTTTGGTAAGATTTCCCACAGAGGTTATTTTTAGCTTTCCACTTTAACATAACAAAACATGCAATGTTGCATTTAGGTTTTTTTTTAGCCACATTTGACTGTTGCGTGATTTTTTTTTTTAGTTACCTTTGTACAATTATGTGAACTCACTGAATTACACTAATCAAGTTACAAAGGCTTATTCTAATCCTCAGAAAAAACGTTTCTATTGGAGCAATAACTGTAACACGCCGTTCCTGTTCCTTTACTAGCATGTAACATGTTCAGCAGTACATTGGGATAATAAGGGACGAACCTAATCTACTGTTCATTGTTTCAAATGTGGAGTCTGTGCACCAAAGCTCTATTGAGAACATGAAATTAACAGTCTAATGGGGCTTGGTCTTTGGGGCTGAGAAGCAACCTTCGGCAGGTCAGTGGGCAGTTCGACACACACGCTCCATTGATCAGTTTGACCCCAACACCTCTGTTTGGTCGGGTTGCAAAGCGTGGGCCATGCTCACAGTCGCCCTTTTTATGAGTTTTATTGTCCTCATTCACTGGCCAGGCAGCTCCCATAGTCAGCACATACCACATAGCAGGCCCGCCGATAGCTGCCAGCATAGTGTAGTGGACTTTCTGTCTTGTTATGGGCACGTCGTGGTTGATGCTTCTACTAGACAACAGGCATTTTAAAGGGATTCAAAGCAGTTAGCATATTGTTTCTTAGCAATAACAATAAGAAAAGGAGCGAGGCAGATTAAGGAGAGAATTAAGAAATAAATGAAAAGTTTGATTTCCCTCGTGAAGTTCAGTCTCCAGCCTGAGTTTCTTTAACTTTGTATTTCAGTGATTTTCAGAAATAACTACTTTATTCTGGCTTTTGATTGGTCAGAATGTTGATCATTCTTAGAGGTTTTGTGCACGCCTGACACCTGATACACCTGATAGTCTGCGTATATGTTTGGATGTGGAGGATTAGGGAGATTTTTCAGAAATATCATTGCTTTGTACAGGGATTTTTTTCTCAACAGAAGTAGAAAATGTGTAGTTCTAAGCTTGTCCCTGTAACCACTGTGTCTCTTCAGTCTGTGTTGCGTTGTGTAGGGTTAGGAACCCACGCACACTGCAGTTTCCGATCACATTTTATTGCCTGGGTTAGACACGAAAACCAATTGTTCAGTCACGGAAGTCTCTTTGAAAGCTCGTGGGCATAGTTATAAAAAGTAGGGTAAATATTAACTTTGCCTTTTATCTTAACTGACGCTAAGGTTAAATGTCTCAGCAAAATATGTGTAATTTAGCACAACAAAACAACAAAGTGTTTGTAGGTCCTGTGCCTACCAGTGAGGAAAATACATTTTGTTTTTGGATGGACTTTTTTAGAGAGTGAGTTTCAGAGAGTGCTTATTTTCCTACTTTCTTAATTGAGCACATCAGCAATGTGTTCTGCCATTCAGTCAGGCACAATAGCTGTGTCACTATATTACATTTTTGACAAATTTGGTGGAACGCTAACCCTGTAAAACCAAACGTGGGCACAATCCTCTTGGACTGTCAACGCTCTGCTGAATTTAAGATGCCAGAGAGACCAATAAGAATCCATGACATCTAAGAAACTTAAATATGATTGATTCTAATCCTGCAAGTGGAATTAAAATAAACCTCCGTTTCACAAACATATGTGTGGAAAGCGGCTTAGTTTCCGAACATCTTGCACTCTTCACCCCGCATGTGGATTGTGTTACTAGATGTATATTTGACAAGAAAACATGCATCTCTACTGCGCTAATGTCCTAAATTTGTCCCCGTACCAAGATTAGATCCCGACTCTCAATGGCGGACAAAGTCGGCGACCGTTGGAAATTGAGTTTATTTGCTTTGCAGCAGCTGATTGTGGATCAAGCATTTCCCAGCCTTATCGTCCTGATCTTAATGACCTTCACGTTGAAGTTCCCCTCCCCTCCCCCCCACTGCTTCACTGCAGTCCTGCAGAGAAGCCCGTCTGAAAGGGGCCCGCTTGGCTCACTATTGTGCCTGCCTGTGCAACGATTGGTCGGGTGCAGGCTTGCAGGCAACGATAGGTTGGCAAGCACGCAGGAATTCAGATTATTCGTTTGTTGTTGTTGTTGTTGTTGTTGTTGTTGTTGTTGTGGCTCTGCTCAGCCCTCCTGCCCACTGCCTTGGTTGTCAGTCCTGGTGAGCAGAGTGAATGCGTGGGATGGAGATATAGCAAAATCTAAAGGTCAGACAGCGGGGCAGCGAGGGGTGGGTCAAGCGTGACGTCAGGAGACACGAGTTAGTGCGTCACGAGCTGGAAAGATTCCCCATCCGAGGCTGGCTAGTGGTGTGACATTTCTACAATCTTATAAATTAACAGCAAGCTACAGTGTGTGACACAGATAGGGTAAAAAACGGAAAAGATATGAATTTGACTCGGTGACGATTGCACGACGAAGCGGCAAGCTGGATAGCGGCCTGCGAGAGTCGCGCGAAGCGGCGTAGGGAATAAAACAATAGAGCAGAATAAAAAGTCATCTGCTTGATGAAGCTTTCAGCTGCTGCCATGTTCTAACATGGCCATCCTTAAATTCATAGCGAGCCGTCCGTGGCTGCACACACTGGGACACAGGGGCGCCGATGTAGAGCCAGTTGTCATCGTTCCTCTGCGATGACGATAAAATCTCGGCCTCGCTGCTGTGACCATCTGCTGATGGAAATGCTCGACCTTCAGCTGTGCGCTCAGCAATATGCATAGCTAATAAACCTGCGCGGACGGCAGCGCGAGTCGACCTTTGTCCTCCCGAGCAGTTCCCGGCGAAAGCAAGCGGGCCCGTCTCTTGTTTACTTCCCTGATGCGACCGTCGTGTTTTTTCACAGGCCGTGAAATCAGACGGCGAACTTGTGTCGATGTGGCCGTTTACGTTACGTAAGAAGTCTCATCATCGTCTTTTAGTGCCCGTCACGGTGTAACGTATGGATCCATCACGCTAATGTTTGCCGGGTCTGTTTTTTGTTTTTTTTTCTTCCTCCGCTGATTCCTTAGTACCTCCCCTCACCCTCGCTCTCCACGCCTCCCTCCCCTCTTCCCTCAGTGGAATCATGTGACTGTGAGAGACACAGAGGGCGACCTGCCCCTCGCTGCTCCTCGTGCACAGTGGAGCCAGAGTGAAACGCCCTCTGAATTCCAAATGAGCGTACACTGTCCCCAAGTTTCTCAGGGAAAAAAAACAACAAAGTATTCAGTCTCTCTCGCTCAAACAGCCGACTTGGAACTTGGAACTTCCTGCTGTCGAAATTCTTTGGCGTGGAGTGAAACTTGACGCCCGTTTTTGGCGAAATCGGACAAGTACCCGGCGAAATATCTTGTCGTCTTGTCGCTGTCTTCGTCGTTTTCACCGTGTCCTTTACCAACATTGAAAGGTCACGGTTGCTGTTTTCCTCTCGCCCGTTGTCCCTCTTTTGTTCGACGTTGACAAAAGGTCAGATGCTGTCAACAGACAGCAGGTTGGTCGGCGATGGCTGGCTCAGATTGGTCGATCTGTCTCTGACTCGTCTGTTTGTCGGAGCGCACCCATTCTTCTCATTCCTCACGATGCTTTCGTCTATCGTGTCCACCCGTGATGGGAAAATGCGGCAAAGCGTCATACTTTCAAAAACGTCAACGGCAGAGTTTTCACAGGCTAGTGGTAGGAAAATATGTTTCTGTAAACCGTCCATTGGAGAAAAGCTTTGCCCAGAAGGCACACACTATCAACACAGCGAATGTTGTCCTCCTGGTGTTAGTGTAAGCCGCTGAACATCCACAAGGTTCCATACGGGCATAAATGATTTGTTTTGTTCGACGTCCAGTGTGCAAAGCAACACTTCTTAATCTGGCTCTGCAGTGCTGCATCGCGGAGATCTCCGGCTTGTCCCCATTCGGGGCTGACAAAAACAAACGCACCTCTGGAGTATTCAGTGAGATGCGTGATAAAATCCAAACACTCAGAAAAATAGTTTTGTGCAGTTTAGCAGCTTTCTCATCTGGACACCCATTGGGGCAGAGAAAACGCAAGGTGCTTGCGCTGGATTTGGGACTACCTGCTTTCACCTCAAGTCATGTTAGAACGTCATGGGCTTCACAGGCTGTTGGCTTTGTGTGTGTTTTGTGTTTTTCTTTGTTTAGAGGGTTTGTTTGACATTGGTGGAATCATCCCTGTCGAACTAAATTGGGTGTGTTGACATTTTAATGTTTACCTAGGAGACAGATGAGCAAATATGCCAATGTTTCTCAAAGACATATTAGCCCTGCTCCTGTCCTCTTTGTCGGGTCGGTGCCCTCTGAGCTCCTCCTCCTCTGCCTGTCTTGGTATTTGCCTGCTACGAAAAGGAAATGTGTTACTCAAACAGTGACGGTGTTTTCGAGGCTGGAGAGGAACGCACATCATTTGTCTGCGATGATCAGTTATGTAAAATTTTTTTTTTTTTTTTCGCTCGTCAATTTTCCCAAAGTCACATGATCACGATGATAATGCAAGACATTTTTTCCGAATGAAGTAAGATTTCCGACAAGCATCAATGCAGCTGCATTAGAGGTGAATTGTGCTTGGTTGGGGGTTCCGGCAGGCAGCATGTCCAAGATCAGAGCAGTTGAGTTGCTGATGCTCTTCTGGCTAAGCTGCCTCTGCATGCATCTTTTTGATTGTGTCCTCCCAAGCTGAGGTAGAAATTGGCGATTTAGAAGGTCATGGAAACCCAGCAGCTGAGTATTCACAGCTCTGCCTTGCTGGCCTGCTATTGATTCTCCATTATGTCTCCACTCTGCTGCAGTAATCCAATAGTGTCAGGGGACTGAGGCAAAGCAGAGCGAAAAGGAACCTGTACCGTGTTGTATCTGTGTCCTGGTGCCTCCCAGGAAATCTCACAGCCGTGTTACGGTGACACTCGATGCTTCAAGCTCCCCTCGGTTCCCTTACGCAACCGTTCTAATAATAAGGCACAGTGAGGTATCATTTGTGCATTTAGTGTAAAAATGTCAGATCACGTTGACCAGCTGATTCACCAGAGACCACCAATGAAGTGGCATCCTGGCCTGTCTATTCAACACTTGATGCACTTGAGTAGTCTTTGTATTCAGACTAGGGATGCAAATTATCGATTCATTCATTAATCGTGAGTTGATTGACCTTATTGATCGATTAACGATTAATTGATAAGTGGCAGTTTTTCCTGAGAACTTAACTTTCACAATTGAAAATGTGTAACGAAGACATTGTTATTATTTTACATGAGAGAACAGTAAAAACACCCTAAACATTGATCCTCTGACTTTAAGTTGACTTCTAATGGGTCACATTTCAACCTTTTCTTTTCTTTTTTTTCTTTCTTAAAGTTTTTTAAAAGTAACTTGTTCTAGGTATATTATGACCATCACGGTATCTACAGGTGAATTGCTCTTTCCTGCCACTACACTGTTATAATGATATTAACTACCAGTGTAAAAAATGTTTTAAATTTAAATTGTTTAACATCCCTAATTCAGACATAGAAAAAAAGATACAATTTCTGCTATCTCTACCATTCCTTCATCATTATTCTTTGACAAGATTTTGCAAAGACTACCAAGCCTCACCGCCTGCCGTGCTCGACCCGACCAGTGCGAAGATGTCACCAAAGCCACTTAGACTTTTTTGACAGTTCAGATGTGGTTGGCCTGTATTTTTAAGGTGCCAGATGGAGTAGTTCTGCTCTCACCAGAGACTGCCTCTGCTCACGTCAACTTCCAGAGCCGGCGGAGGACACACGGCACAGACAGCCTTTCTACGTACACGTCTGTGTTTGTTTTGTAGGTGGTAGTGTTTCTGACCAGGGCACCTGTTGGGGCAAGATTAGTCCAGGGACCAGGAGACTACTGGCAGGAATGGCTGAGGAGGTAACGTTTTATAGATTGACGGGGAAAGCAAAGTGCTTCACAAGCAAAATGGGAAAAAAAAACACTTTTTGCCAGGGTTGCGGTTATGTTTTTTTTCCCTGCCCATGTGTCTGCCAGACACCTTCTCTCTGGTCAGCAACTTGCATGTGGTGTTTCTTTCCATGTCGACTTTCACCAACCAAGGCACACAAATGACAGCCAGCGCAGCCCCGCCCCCCAACCAGCCCGAGACGCAGCCTTTGTATCGGAGGCGCACCGACGTAATTGTGACTTGCAGGTTTCGTGTTACAGGCGCGTTGCAGAATGCGTGCGCTCCCTGCATTTCCTCGTCACGCTCGCTTTATCCCTGCGGTATTTGCGAAGGGAGTGTTTGACAGTGGGTAAGACGCGGCTCGCTGGGGACGACCCATCCTTCCATTTCCGTCCCCGCGTCCGGCCGCCTGTCCGCCGCCTCCCTTTTGTAGGGCAGCGAAACAACAGACCTGCCGTTGTTCGTCGCAGCTGCGGGCCTCGCGCGGATTGTTCTGGAAACAGTTTGTCGGGCCGCTGGCCAGGCCGTGTGATCAGGTGAAAGAGAGAGGAGCATGGAGAGGGGTCCCGATGCCAACAGAGTGGCAGCCGGGCCGCCGGCCTCATTAACATTCCTCGGGCTTAGAGCAGGCGGCCAGTGACACAGTGTAATGCCTCAGGTGGCTCAACATGTCATTACCATGCGGTGAAGAGAAATATTTTAATGGGTTCTAATGACTAATAATGATGAAGGAAGATTTGGAGTCGTCACTTGAACTTTGGCTCGCTTCTAGTCGAACGCGGCTACTTTTGTATCGTTTCGAATTGAACACAAGTCCTTGTGCTTCTTTATATTGAGGAGTGGAATGAAATACACATGTATAGAATAATAATATGTAAACACCTACGATTAAGGATATCAATGGAAAAAACGTACTGACTGCTTAGCAAAGGCGTGTGTCTCCAGATAGAGCACGTCCACACAGCTGTTGCTGCCTTGTTTGTAGCAACAGTGGAGCTGGTCAACAGATAAGGTCCCTTATCGCCTGGAGATGTGAGCGTCTCCTACGTTCTTTTAATATCCCAACCCATGTGCATTTGCCTATTTTTAAACACGGCGCCGTCGTCATCATGCATTTCTTGACTAGATATTTCACCCCTGTGGCACTGTGTCACAGCGCTGCCGCAAGCGCAAACGCCTCAAAAAAAAATGAAGCGTTGAGTGCTGTGATGCGGATACGCACCAGTTTTTAAAATGCTGTTAATGAACGTGACGACTTGCAGAGCACTGGGACTGCGAGGCTTGACGCAGGTAGACACTGTGCAACGGTCAAAGCTCTGGGACCCGCAGGTGCATTTATATTCAGGTGGAGTGGTCACTGCAGACTGAACTAAGCTTATCAGAAAAGGCTCGGAAATGTTCGCTCGGCCCTCCTAAGTATGAGTTTTTTTTTGTATGTTTCTCTGCGGTGTTCTTTTTTTCTGTGTTACTCTTTTAAAATAACTTAAACCAAACTTGAGCCTTTTTAAAAACGCAGCAATCTAAAATGTACTTTACAGAAGTGAACATATTTCTCAAAGACGTTTTGAGAATAATGAGAGAAAAAGAGTTGAATAATTATCCAACAAAATAATACAGAAGCATTCTGCCATCTGTGTATCCTCTTTTATTCAAAACAAGCCCCTGCCATGCCTGAGAGTCCCACTAATGTAATTTTCAAATTATATAGAAATGCAACCAAAATCATTTCAGGCCACGTGTCTACAGAAAGGGTCGACACTGTGTTTTTATTAAACAAACAAAACCGGTTCAGGTCTAACATTGATCTCATTTACGTAATTTAAGAATCTATTGTCTAATCGAAAGCGTAGTTCTGCTGTGTTGAGAGGGGTGGGCCTGAGGGGCAGCTCTGCTGTCTTGACACAACACGCGCACACGTGTGCTCACACACAGCAGGCAGAGAATGAGGAGAACAGAGGAGAAACGGAGGTGACGTACGATAAGTGAATGGAAAATGTCACAGTAATGTCACGCCGACTTCAGCCACCTGATAAACAAGAAAAAACATCAACGTCATGTTGTTTGTCTATCTTAACGGTGCTCTTTTTGTCACTGCATTCATTAAAAAAAAATAATAATGACAAACTGAAAAGTATGAATCAATTCTTTCCAAGCCCTCTGAAAATAGCGGAACATGAACACTTCTGTAAGGTATTAATGCAGTTCTTGAACGACAAACACGCCTCAAAGCCAGATGAAAGGCAGCAGCATTCTAAGACGTGCTTTAAGGCTCCGCTGGCTGCTTGCAGGGACACTCTGCCTGTTTACGTCCCTGTATTTCTTTTTTCTCTCAAATATCTTCAATGAGCCCCCCTCCCCCCCCACCTTTTTTTTTTTTTACACGAACATAACGTAACAAAGCAGAGCATAAATCATTGGTGTTTCTACCCGCTGACTCCAAGGACACACACTCAGGCGCAGTCGGTGAAAGGAAGGAATGGAAGGAGTGCGGGGGGGGGAAAAACCATGTGAGGAAATGAGACGGACTCGTGTTTTTCGTGCTTCAGCATGGACTTATTTGAGCGGTAAGCCAGGCTGTGCTGGCAGATTGCTTTCAGCCGAGGGGGACTGCGCTGCGCCTCAGTCATACACACTCCGCTGCTCTGCTCCTTTATGAGGTTGTGTTTATCCAACACACACACACACACACACACGCATGCGGGTGCACACACACACACACACACACACACACACACACACACACACACACACACACACACACACACACATATGGCCAGGAATATGGAAGTCATTATGAAAATAAAGGAGGCAGAGCTGAGAGGAGGGCTGAAGTGTTTAAGACTAGTGTGCGTTTGACATCTGTGCAGATAACTGCAAGTCACGATTTTGTTCCCGCAAAGCACGACTTGTGACAACAGGGGCCCGGGATGGCCGCCCGTCGCACACTTGCATTATTACACTCACCAGCCGCGTCAAAGCCCAGGGCGTTTTCTTGCCAGGCAGCTTAACGGCGAGAGTCTAACGCCACATGTCTCGACCTCAGCCTCAGCGAAAGAAACAGAACGGGTTTTAAACTTGCAGTTAATTAAGGAATCGTCGCTGGCAAACGCGTTCTTTCCAGCCTGTCACTGCTGCCCAGGAGCAACTTTTTACCCTTTGGCTGCGGTTCTTCGTTTTGCTGCCATGTGATAATCAGTGTTGTTCCCTTACAGAGGAGAGGGTTCCTGACGGCGGCAACCCTCCCGATGCGTGCACGAGCTGACAATCAAGAGATGTCACCCTAAGTCCCTGGTCTGGTACAGCTTTTCACTGAGGAAGGTATGATAATCTCATGATGTCCTGGCTTCAGGAATTATCAATGCTCTTCTTTGAAGTCTCACTAAACAGTGTTTTCTAGCTTTAATGTGTGTCTCCAGCCAGCCGGCCAGCCTGGCTTCAGTTCTCAGAGACTGTGTACACAAAATCAAAATCAACCCTTTGTGATGTCATAAAGGGCACATATAACGTGCTGACACTTGAAGTTCCTTATTTTAGTCCCCTTTTTAAGCATTTAGGAAGATAAAACTGAGGAGGAGGCTGTAAACAGAGGGCTAAATATGCTGATTTCTGGTGCTGTATGAGTTTTTTTTTTTTTTTTTTTTTTTTTAAATAATTGATCACATTTCGGATGCTGCACTGGAGTCTGACAAAAAATAAAAATCTGAACATGAGGATAATACGGGCTGCTTAAGGTGCAACATTTGCTGCAAGCTGTGACCCGACAGCCGTGTTTATGCCGCGTGTGTTTCTTTCAGATGTCAACCACAATGGAAAATGGGATGGGAGGGTCTTGGAACACGAGCCGAGAGAAAACATACAAAAAGGTAAAGGCCAAGCCAATCCCCTGACACACGGCCTGACCGTGTTCCGGTGAAATTAGTCTCAAAAGATGCAAATGATTCTGCTTTCCTGCCATTTATTCTGAAAAGGCTGCCAGTTATAAGAGGCCTGAGAGTCTCCAAGAGTCCCTACAAGCGTTCTTCTATAGCACTTCATGTCCCGACTCCTGCCAGGGCCGCCTGCCAGAGATCAGTCAAGTGCTCCCCACACTGGCTTTCTTTTCTTTCTTTTTTTTTTGCCCGCTTCGGACGTCACTGCTTATGGCAGCATTAACACCATTACAGTGTTTCCACAGTGGCTGTTGGAGTTAAGACCCAACGCTGGTCAAAGCCCTTTTTGTCTCGGCCTCTGACATCACGGCGGCTTTGCTGTGTTTGTGTTCTGGTCCTGGACTTAGTAGTGTTTGGAAAATTGTGCAATCAAAGCAGCCGGCTTTTATAACGTCTCTGCTCTTTCCAATTAATTCAGGAGTTTGAACTGTAAAAAACAAACAAACAAAAAAACAAATGCTCTTTCTTTCCACAAATATGAAGCCGGCCAGTCCCTCACACTGTCCTCGCCACTGTATAACTTCTCCCATTGTTTGCTCGTGACCCCCGTTGGTGAATGCAGCGGGGACGGCAGTGACAGTAACAGCCCGACCCACCTTCTGCCTTCTCCTCTACTTTCCCGATCCAGACCACGTCATCGGCCTTGAAGGGGGCCATTCAGCTCGGCATCGGCTACACAGTGGGGAACCTCACCTCCAAGCCAGACAGAGACGTGCTCATGCAGGACTTCTACGTGGTGGAGAGCGTCTTTCTGCCAAGGTCGGTGCCACGCACTGCCAGCCCGCGTACACGCCGCCGACTTGAAGTAGAGCGAGGCTCCTGCATAAGTCTGCGTTTGTGCCAGTGAATCAGGCAGCCGCCTCACGAGAACAGATGACGGTGGAGGTGGAAACAGGCTGTTCCCCCCCCCCCCTTGCAACCGTTTCCTGTTGAGCCGACTGAATGCGAAGACTGTTTGCCCACTCAACCCCGATCTGTCTGAGTCTAGCTACTTTTTTTTTCTTGTCTTCAAATTAAATTAAAGTTATTCTTAACAACCTTGACTGGAAACGGAAGCTGCTCGACCTTCTCATCCAGCTTCTACTGCGAACCGCCGCCGTCATTGTCAAGTCAAAATTGTGATGAAAATTATTTTCACGCGGACAATCGGTCGGGGGGGGGGGGGGGGGGGGGACATGAAATCAGCTATGTGTGCACATCTTACTGCCAAAGAGCAAAGCACGGATTCTTTGCAAGTGTGACTCATGTATTCCCACGTTAGTTAACACATGACATCACCGGCCATTCGCCACAGATAAAAAACTTTACAGGATAATTCTAGCTCGTAGAGGTCATATATATTTGGATGAAGGGTGTGAAAAGTTAATTTTTAATATGCGAGATGTACTTTTTCTTGTCATACTGCGCGAGAAAGAAAAGGTCAAAGGTCACAGCCTGTCAGCCAAACACCTCGCCCCCCCCAACCCCCATCCCCCTCACTCCTCTCCAGGCCACAGGAAGAGAGCCGGGATCCTGTCTGGGAAATTCTTTGGTTTGCTATGGAGATTTCTCCGGCAGGATATGCAAATCCGGCGTTGTTTTATGCAAACATGATCCTGCCGCGTGCAATTTCAAGAAGCCGTTCAACACAACAGCTTTTTAAGTGCTGTGCTTTTTGCTGAGTTGGTTTAGGTTCACGAGATATGAAATGGAGCACTTTCCACCGACGTCAGTCGTTACAGTCATCATCGGGGCCTATAAAAACACCCGAAACCTCAGGGTGAAGCGAAAAACAAAACACCAACAACAACAAAACAAAAAACCGGATATTACCTAACACATGACGGAACAGTAAGCAGGATGGGAAAATTGATGCTCTGACGTTAACAATTTTTCCCTTTTTATTTCCTTTTTTTCAGTTTTCTTTCCCGTTCCGCGATAGCAGACAAACACGAGGCAGTCTGCTCTGCTCCTCCCTCGTCCTTCAGTCCGTCAGAGCAGCTGACCGATGGAGGCGGCTCTCGGGTGGCTTTTCCACCGTCGTTTGTCCCGCCGCTCTAGTTTTTGAAGGGGCCCCAGACGTCGCAGATCGCTCAGACGCCCACGCGGCCGCTCGCACACAGGGGTTTGTTTTGTTTCTCAGCGCCCGTGCGACAGACGATCGGCATTCATCTTCCGCCAGGCAGATGGCTCGCTGATTAGATTGGAAGATAAAAAAAAGAAGAAGAAGAAGAAGAAGAAGAAGAATGTTTCCATGTGCTATTTGCTGCTGAATGGCTTCACGTGAGGCGTCGAGGGGGAAAAAAAAAAAGCACCACGAGCTGTCCGGCCGGCGAGGACAGACGGCGGCGGCCCTCGCAGGCTAAACAGGGCAGTCAGATTTCATTGTGTAGTAATCACATGTATAGTGTTACACAGCAGGTCCCGGGCTGTTGCCAGTATCCGTTTACAGAGTGTGGAACCGACACACAAAACAACAATAGAGTGGCCTCTTTGCACCGAAACCATTGGCAGATTTAGAGGCGCCCTGGAAAACAAAAACCTTTATTAACCTACTTCTTTGAGATTTCGGGTCATCGAGATTGGCTTCAACGTCGGTTTATTTAATCAATGCTATTTAGTGCTGGTGTTCCCCTCGGCAGTTGTTACAAAACAGGGTCAATCTGTGTCTGAAGCCGTCTGAGTGTCGGGTCTCACAGTTTAGTCAAGGAACCAAAGCAGAGGGGGGGGGAAGAAATCAGGTTATGTTTTGGTTGCTTTGTGTTTTGAGTTGGGTATTTACACTCCTCACTGCCAAGGCTCTTGTGTTGCATGGTATTTGTTAAGAACATGAAACCAGAGTCAACTCCAGTCTCCAGGCAAACATTGGTTCCCATGGGTCCGTGAACGACTGGAGCCCATCACAAGGACACCAATGATACAGTAACCAGGAGTCTTAGCAGTGGTGTAGGAACAAAGCAGTGTGACCCCCCCCCGCCCCCCGTCCAAGTTGCTTGTTTGCATTCACTCCGTTTCACTTATGTAACATCGAAAGGCTCACGCTAGAAAAGTATCTCAGGTATCATTTTTTTCTGTGCTTTTTATTTCCTGTCTTGTGCCAGCGAGGGGAGCAACCTGACACCAGCGCACCACTACCCCGACTTCCGCTTCAAGACCTACGCCCCGATGGCATTCCGCTACTTCCGAGATCTCTTCGGCATTAAACCAGACGACTACCTGGTAAGTACAAAAAAAAAAAAAAAACCCTGCTAACGCTCCGCATGATCTCATAACAGAGTGAAATGTGGTGAACCACAGATGAAGTGGGAACTTCTTGTTGTGGGAAGCCGTTAACTACGGCCCTTACCAAACTGGGACAGAACTCACTGAGTATCTCAGCAATGACACATCACATATGTGAAAGGGAAACGTCACGGCTAGAGATGCAGGGCAGGAAGTGAAAAGTATGTTAGTTGCTGAGGAATCTGTCCTATAGAAGAATGCAGATGTTTTACAGTTTCTCCAACTGCTCTAACCGATCCAACTAACGCTACTTACTGCCCTCCAAAACGATGTGATTGAAACCAAGCTATTAAGTGCTGATTCTGTACATCTTCAGCAGCAATTATAAGATAAACATGGGGTGAAAAGTAGAAAAACAGATTTTTTGGGGGCGTAAAAAGAGCTTTTATTCAAGCACTGCTGTCGATAACCTTTATTTGTAAACCCTGTTTGCCAGCATAATATTTTCCCCACTCCCAATCAATAATTCTCTGACTGCATGCAAATAAGACGATGCGTTTCTCTGCTTTGCCTTCATCGTGTTTTTATTTTCCCATTATTGTGCCGTTTTGCTCGTTCTGTCACCTCTCAAAGCTTCTCAGAAGCACCACCAGCTGCTCCCTCATTCCTCGGTTAAAATGTGTTTGTGCACAAGTGAAAGACAAAAGACCCTGGGAGGCTGGCGGACAGGCAGGCAGACAGGCAGGCAGGCAGGCAGGCAGGCAGACACAGTCTGACTTGAAGTGCAGCATGAGAGGCGCTGGCTTGGAGGAAGTGCCTGTGATTGCCGTCCTTGAAGTGAGGATGGATTCACGCCGACCAAAGGCCACACAGCAGAGCCTAATTAAGGGAGGGAACACACACAAACAGCATCCCGAATGCAAATGCGGCACACTGCGTATGTGTTAAATGCTGGTAACTCAACGTGACTGCAGTGGGACATGGGTGGAGAAGATCTCCTCCGAGCACGTTGCTATTATCTGGCTGCTCTGAATGAATGAATGCTCTCGGTGGAGATTTCCCATCAGTCTGACCTCTGCCTAACATGGGCTCTGGTTTGTTTGTTGCTTTCTCCTCAGTACTCCCTGGTGAACGAGCCCCTGATTGAGCTGACCAACCCGGGGGCCAGCGGATCGCTCTTCTACCTGACCAGCGACGATGAGTTCATCATTAAAACCGTCCAGCACAAAGAGGCCAAGTTCCTCCAGAGATTATTACCCGGATACTACATGGTGAGACTAGTCGAACGTTAACTACGTGTTTTGCTGTCAAGTACGCGTCTGGAAATGGAATAGTGTTATATTTATTTATCCGTACTCAAGTAAAAGTCAGAAAGCACGGGTTCTGAAATGTACAAATTTCAACAAATGCAAGTTGAAAATGTTTTTTTTGGAATTAATGAAACAATACATTCTTTGATCATTTTAATTCAATGCTATATTTTTTCAACTGCATCACAACCAAATTGTAATCAGTAATAGCTATGAGCAGTGAGTGATAATAATAAGTGATTTACCTTTGACAGAATTTGTATCTTCTGAACACAAAAGTAACAAGCATGTTATTCCAATGCAAGGAGTAGAAAGTACAG
This sequence comes from Nelusetta ayraudi, assembly GCF_046127955.1. NCBI lineage: Eukaryota > Metazoa > Chordata > Actinopteri > Tetraodontiformes > Monacanthidae > Nelusetta > Nelusetta ayraudi. The sequence continues at coordinate 335,499 of NW_027466230.1, forward strand.
GTATTTGTGTACAAATGTAGGGGTGAAAGTAAAAGGTTGTTCAAAAAAAGTACAATTACACAGTATTTGTACTTTGTTACTTCCCAACTCTGATGTATAACAAATGTAAAAGATATCTAGCAAATGATCCGCTGCTACAAAAATATCCTGTGTCTGTCACGCGTCTCTCTTCATGTTGCTGCATTTTGACACGGGCCGTTTTTCACCTCGCAGAACCTCAACCAGAACCCCCGCACACTGTTGCCCAAGTTCTACGGGCTGTACTGCATCCAGTCGGGGGGCATCAACATCCGGCTGGTGGTCATGAACAACGTCCTGCCGCGCTCGGTCAAAATGCACTACAAGTACGACCTGAAGGGATCCACCTACAAGAGACGGGCGTCCCGGAAGGAGAGGGAGAAAGCCTCCCCCACCTACAAGGACCTGGACTTCCAGGACATGCACGAGGAGGGCCTCCACTTTGACACGGAGACCTACAACAACCTCATGAAGACCCTGCAGAGAGACTGTCGGGTAGGTGGAGCCATCATCACTGTGTGGAGCGCATTGGTGTGTGTGTGTGTGTGTGTGTGTGTGTGTGTGTGTGTGTGTGTGTGTGTGTGTGTGTTTTCATTCTTGCACTGCTCTCAAGGAGGATGATTGAAGTCCAATGAAAAAAATCTTTTGCGACAAAGAAAGTTCGCTATCAGACGCTTCCACTCTACGCCGTCGCGCCTTTGCCAAAACTTTTTGACCCGTGAGTTTGTGGAGCCCTACAAGGACATCGTGCCGCGTCCCATATCGGCGCTCACGAGCACGGGGCCACTGAGGACGCGGCTGCCGAATGAAAGGACGTCACTGACCTCGGTCCCATGGTTGGGGAATCTTAATGAGCCCAGATTAACCACACCACGCTGCGGGACGGGACATCATGTGTTCGTTTCACAGTGTCGAGGTTATGTTTCGCAAGGAGGAATTTTCTGCCAGTGGAACCGCTATCTTTATTGTAATCCATTTATGTTTTTCAGTTTCCATCGGTTAAAACGTGATCCCGGGCAGCGTGGGACTTTGGAGCTGGACCTCCAAAGATGGTCTTTTAAAAATAAAAGCACGAGGATGGGGGAGGCCCTGCTGAAGAAGGGCAGTTTAATAGGCGACCCTCGCATTTTTTCTGCTTTCACGAGCAATTGTCTTAACAGGCGCGACGTCGGTGTCAGAGTGTGGAAACTGCTCCGTCACAACCACTGACTACTGCAGTTTCAGAAGTCTTTCAGAGTTTCCATCTACAAACAAACAAACAAAAAAAAAGCCTCTCCAACGTCAAAGAGTGAAAGAAGGCAGCGCAGTTTATTGGCTGTTGGCTGAACTGCTGATTTGTTCTTCCCCTGTATTGGAAACCACCAAGTCCACCCAGTGGGTGGGTGGGCTGCTCGCTGTACAGTGAACAGTCATTCAACTCTTGTTTTCTGTGGTCGGGGACAGGCCCAAAGGCCCTCGTGCTGTAATCCCATTTGTTCTGCTCTGCGCACACAAACCCCCCCCCCCACTCCTCCTCCCGCCCCGCAAGCCCCCCCCGCCCTTCGCAATGAAATACATGCAACCTGCTCAGGATATTGCGTTGAGTGCAGATCTGTAGCCGCCCAGAGATCAGAGGGAGCGACTTCCTGCCGAGTCTGGCTGACTGAGTGGACCTGAGCCCCCCCCCCCTCCCCTCGTCGGAGTAAACAGCCTAATGACCCCCGCCAGGCCCGGGGTTGTTTTTTTTTTTTTTTTTTTTTTTTTTTTAAATCCTCTCAATATTTAGCGCGCTTGTGGACGCGAGCGTGGACGGCGTAATTGGCAAGTTGCGATTGACAGTGCGTGGAGAGGAGCTGGCCTTAATGAGCCGTGTGTCACACGGCCGGGGTTCTGTGGAGTTTTGGCCCGTTATGCAAGAGACACACGCACGTGCTCCCCCGCCTCCTCGCTGCTCTCCTCTGCTTTTGTCCTTTCCTTCTCCAAGTCAAGTAAGAAAAAAAAAAAAAAACAAGGACGTAAGCTCGTGGTTTAGCGTTTCTTCTTCGGGAATGTGTCACAGGTAGTTCAGGTGCCAGCGAATGCTGCTTTGTCAAGCAGCTCACTGGTTTCATGGTAAAGCTGTGAAGAGTATTCAGAACAGGACGAGAGATTATCTGCTTCTCCTTCACCGACCAACGCGCCGACTTTGTCCTCCGTCTGCTCTGTTGTCTTCGCTGCCAGAACGACATCCTCTACTCGTGCTCAGTCATTGTTTGCTTAACCTGGCGGCGGTGCCCTTGTCTACACCCTCTGCACGCGTGTGTGTGTGTGTGTGTGTGTGTGTGTAGCCTCACGTACGTGAGAACTGTTTGGAGGCGAAGGCCGCGGCGCCGTGCGAGCTGGTTATTGTCACGGCTTCCTGCGTCGGCCTCCCGAGGCGGGAAGCAAAGAGCCCTCTAAGCAGAATCGCTGGCCGCTTTTCATGAGTAAGCAGCTCACCCCCCGTCACCCCCGGAGAGAGTGCGGGCCGAAAACGCAGATCACGGGGGTCTGCGGAACGCAGAAGGAAAAGGCATAAGGGCACGTTGAGGTGACCAGGAAACAGAAGGGGGGGGGGGGGAGAAAGACATCCTTTAGTCCTCCAGCTCAACCTCGCCTGCTCGTTTTCTTGTAAATGTCACTGGGCAGAAAGCAGGCGGACGGGATGAAGTAAACGGAGGGGTGGTAAATGTGTTTTGAGATCAGATGTGGGACGCTCCCGGAGGGACAGAGGGGTTTGATCGCCTCCTTTCAAGTGGAGACTCCTCATTACTCCTCGGCTCCCAGGACACTCTCTAAATGCCAAAACAACGCAGAGCATTAATAATTCATGTCCATCTCGGCAGTACGATGCAGAGTGAGAGGGTTTGTTGTAGAGCGCGTGTGTTTGTCCTCTTTCCTCCATTGCTGCGCGTGTGCGTTTGTGATATGAATCACGGAAAGTCATTAACGTCGCTGGTCGCCCTCGCTGCTGTTGCTGCTGCTGCTGCTGCTGCTGTCGGCCTGTTTTGTCAGGGAGTGTTTGGGACCACCAAGGTCAGGCCGACGAACTGCCACCAACGGTTCTGATTCTGGGCGCAAACTCTCGCGGCAGTCCCCACACATTCATGATCAGCGGACAATGATAACTCACAATGCAGCTCAGCCATTAACTGTACAAGCGCCCCCCCCCCTCCTCCTCCACTCAGCCACGTGGTCATGAGACAACAGTGGCTCCTCTCTCTCTCTCTCTCGCTCTCTCTCTCTCTCTCTCTCGCTCAGTCACACAAGAAGGGAACACTGACCTCGCGCTGACAAGACAGCGAGACTCTGCAAACAGATTATCGGCCGCCATTCCCTGAATCGTCTTTGAAGCTTCGCTTTTATTTTGAGTCAACCGCTTTTGTTTGACCGTTTCCATCTTGAAGAGTTGCCTGAGCACGGCATTAGCTGTGTTTACATGGACACAAATAATCAGAATAAAGGCGCCCAATCACATTAAAGACGCTTCATGTAAACACATCGATCGGAAGATTCTGATCCGATCCGGTCCATTCGGAAAGGAATTTCATTCCGAAAGAAGAGAGAGGCGGTTTATGCCGATCATTATGCCGAATGGCATCCATGTGCACACCCATTTGGATCCCGTCTTCCTGGTTGGGGTAAAATTATCTCTACTGCGCATGTGTGCTACGTCGGCGTGACGCATTTCCGCCTTTGCAGTAGCCAGTCGTTTTTTCAGTAGCGAGAAAACATGGCGGGAGGGAAGCAAGACGGGTCCGTATTTTGAAAAAAACGACATAGTGTCGATGTAATCAGTGGATGTTGGAATTTACAATCAACCGAGGTTTAGATCAGATTGGAGGAATGTGCGTGTGTAAACTTAGCTAGTGATATGGCGTCTTTTTGTTGCCGTGTTTTTTTTTTAACAACATTATGCAAACACTATCATTTATTATATTATTATAAATGTTTTGCACAAATGTGATGCATTTCACCTGGGCAAATTGGAACACTTGTTGTCATGAATGCACCTGGTAGAATACCGAGGCATTTAAGTAGGAATGAATAGAGAAAGCACCCCAATGAAAACTGGACTGTTGTTCATGGCCTCCAATGCATCAGTCGGCGCCGTGATTATTCAATGCCCAGCTTGTCAGACGTCAATGTGCAAAGTACAGCGCAATAAAACCCGACAATAAACTGATTGGAATCATCTGTCAAGCTTCAATGTATTTTTTTCTCGGTTTATAACAACCTGGAGCTCGGCGGTGAACTTTCTGACTAACAGCCCGGCTGGTGCAGACATGGGGTCTGACGGGAGAAAATATTTTCTGTTGAATGTCAGGGGGGTAAGTGTTTCTGTGGTCCACAGAGCAGAGGACAGGCTGATGCTGATCAGGAGACGTTTGCTTGTCGCAGTCATCGACCGATGCATCGGTTTCAGAACGTCACTGATGCAGAAATTCTATTTTTTCCTCCGTCCTCTTCCACTCTCGGGGTAATTGCTGTGGAGCGGCTCACTGCAGGCAGCCGGGTGTGCGTGGCCCTATTGAACGCGGCTGCAGTGTGAATAGGCTGGGGGAGTGAGGGGATGCAAATCATCACTATGGAAAAGGCAAAGCTCAGACAAAGGCTCCAGTGTTTGTTTGTGGAAGACAATAAGTTTGTATTGCTGCTGTGTGTGTGTGTGCGTGTGTGTGCGTGTGTGTGCATGTGTGTAATGGAGCATTTCAGCACTGACTGCGGGCCTCTGCCTGGACAAGTACTGAAATGTAAAACAAACAACAGAGAGAAAAAAACGCGTCAAGTGTCTGGAAAACGTGACGGTCTGTGTTTTCTCAGAAGTGGGACGTGAGCACAGTGTTTTTCATCCGTGATATCCACTGTCGCCTTCCGAGACAGGGACACGTTCATGTTGGCTATTTTAAGTGTCGCTTGCTAGTTTACGTGCTACCGCCATAATCATCACAAAAGCCCCCGCGGACGCAGCTCCTGCCTTGAATGATCACCGTGGGGAAATTTTAAACAGCCGATGAGAGCCAAAGACTCCTGGATTATGTCAATAGGATTTTATTTATTTTATTGCTTCCAGTTCTATTATGTAGAGAGGAACGTTTTATTTATAAAATGCTGGTGAGAATGCCCAGGGTCTCCTCGACAGATTATGTCCTCTCACCGGGAGACTAAAGGGAATACAACACAGTTTTGAATTTACAAAGTCATTTTCTGTCCCCGGCGACACTTAGCAGTATGTGTTTGTTCGAGTATTCTCAACACACACCTGCAACCTATTTATAGAATGCACAGAGGCCCATAAGAATTATAAATAATGTGGAATACTATCACCGCGCCGCCTTGCTGACCTAGTGGATCTCCAAACTGCACAGATAATCTACAACGCTAGAAATATTATTGACGGACAGGGAAGGGCGGTGCAACTTCATTTTCAACCAACAAGCGTTCATACTACACTTAAAAACGTGCATTTCTGTTGCTGCGGTGAAGTTATGGAATAGCTTGTCAGATGAACTGAAACAAAAGCAAAAGTATTGCACTGTTTAAAAAATAACTTCAAGCAGATTATGATTGAGACATACAAACAAGATTGAATGATGTGTTTTAACGTACCGACTGACTGGTGCAATGCCAGCCTACATCTTTAGAGCTTTTGTTGATTTACTTCTTTATTTTCTCTTCTTCCTTTGGGTTGCTATACTTTGGTGGTTGTAGAAGTTGACTTTCTGCTACTATTGGGGCTTGGTAACGTGGTTACATCGCCTCATTTTAAAGTTTTTTGGTTGTTGTTTTTTTTTTTTTTTTGAGTAATTGATTAATTTATAAAATCACACAATGAAGAAAATATAAACTCCATCACTTCAGCCAACTACTTTTTTGATTGGACCATTTGTGTAGCTGCTCGTGATTGACTAAACTAAACTAAACTAAACTAAACCAGAACCACAGTCACAAGGTAAGCCTGTCTTACCTGGCCGTGGCCCCCTGATTGACTCTGACCCCATTCCCATTCCCAGCTCCTGCCTTCCCCCTCCTCAACCTTCAACCCCAGACACCAAGTCTCCGTCTGTGGGGGAACCTGGCGAGAGCCTCCTCAGACGGGTCAATGTGTAACACTTGGCTCACTGTTGAGAGACGCCTTGTTTGTTTATTTAGCTCAAAACTGCTTCAAAGAGAGATTTCCTTGTGCAGGCTGTGTGAGCGTTTGGCAGCGAAAGTGCCTCGCTCGAGAAAAACAAACAACACCCCCCCGCCCCCCGCCCCCCAAAAAAACAAGCGCTCTTCCAAAATACGTGATAATGAGAAACCGGGATACCCCGGTGGTTGCGTCTCAGCTCGCGCCCTCACACGCCGTTTGTAAAATCTCTTGTTTTGTTTTTTTTTTGTGCCTTCAGGTGCTGGAGAGTTTTAAGATCATGGACTACAGCCTGCTGCTGGGCGTGCACGTCCTGGACCAGAGGGACGGGGGGGATCCCAACCAGCAGGCGGGAGGCGACGGAAAGAGACCCGTGGCCCAGCGAGTGCTCTACTCCACCGCCTTGGAGTCCATTCAGGGGGACGGCAAGGCCGCCGAGGCCCTCACCACCGACGACACGTGAGTGGGCTCAGCTGGTCGACGGGGTTGGATTGGATTGAGGCAGGGGGGGAGGTGTGTGTGTGTGTGTGTGGGGGGGGGGGGGTCGCGCTCGCATTACGCACACATATTTGGGCATGCACACACTCTGCCTCTGTCTCCTGGTCTCCCACCTTTTTTTGCTCGCTCTCTCCGAGGCACGGTTACACAACCGAGGTCTCAGTCTGCACGGGGACTCTGGCGCAGTAATAGCCATGGCTACGCACAACACAAACACACAGCCTGTGTATTCACCGCCACAGATGCGAATGTAAATGCTCGCAAAGATCCTCTCCGACAAATATTTGTGAGGCTGCGTCGGAGCAGCGTCTCTATTTGAATAGCGCGTGAAGAACTGAAGAAGAAGGAAGATGATGATGATGAAGGAGGAGAGCGGCTGTTCTCTGACGGCTCGTGTGTGTGTGTGTGTGTGTGTGTGTGTGTGTGTGTGTCTCTTTACTGCGTTTTCAGGATGGGCGGCATCCCGGCCAAAACACACAAAGAAGAAAAGCTGCTTATCTACCTGGGTATCATAGACATCCTGCAGTCCTACAGGTACTGTTGATTTGTCTGCTTTTATGAGCTCAAAGTATGTCTGCAGCTTCCCCTGTTCCCCAGTGGGAGGGTTGATCACTGTATTGATCGACTCCCTGTCGCCAGGAAAGTCCATGAATAGGTGCATGTCATGAACTAAGATGTCAAGGTCACTTAAAGCTTTCCGTATCGTTCCAATTCTCACGTCTTAATCTTTCATCCAGTCCTCATTACTTTGATCAAGTATGGAAAAATACTCAGAATCTTCAGAAAAAAAGCAACTTTAGCAGAAGTTATGGGGGAAAAAAGCTTCAGCTTCCTGCTATTGTAGGATTGTAGGTAACAAAAAATGTCTAAAACCAAAATGGGCAAATTTCAAGAAAAACACACTAGCTGACTTTATTAGACATTTAAAGACGATGAACCGACCCAGACAAAGGGAGACAAGTGACTCATGTTAGACCAATCAGGGGTGGGGTAGACATCAAGACGCAGGTGAAAATCATACAAAAGGAGGAAGTCAGTGTCTGAAACAAGAGGAAGAAGGTAAGTACAAAAAAAAAAAACAGGGCGTGGAGGCAAGACGGCATGATGAAACACTAAACATGAACTTGACGTGAAACTTAGCAGTCTTTAAGTCATTACAGTAGCACAAAAGAAGGAGTGCACGACGAGGGGGGAAATACTACTGACTTTACCTAACAAGGCATAAATTATAGAATCTTAAATATAAACATGAAGGAAAAAAGAAAAGAAAAAAATACACCGACTTCATGAGATGAACTGAACAACCAGGACCTGACAAACAAGACTATCAACAAACACCACAGGACACGACGCAAAAGACAAGACCGACTGAACAAAACCCAACATGAAAAATGGGGACGTAACAAAGCCGTAATCCCAGTTGGTTGAGAGGAACTTGTTCCATTGTGCGTCCCTAGTAATTCAACAATCCAGCCTGATTTAAGTGCAAAAAAGGCTTCAACAACCCTGAGTGCAGCCTAAGAACATGGAGGGGCGGATGAATGATTTAAATAAATGAAGTGATCCACTCATCTTGTTCATCTCCAGCTGCAGTCGCCATCTCGTGAGCGCAAGTGCGGGTAACAGAGAAGGCTTTTTAAAGTCAAAGCATGAAATGCATACAGAGTGGGGAGTTGACATCAGGCCAGTTAGACTAAATGAAAAAAAAGGCCCAATTTGTCTCTGCACATCCTGCCTGTTTCCTGAAAACAGAACGTCACGCAAACTTCTGAAACTTTTTGCCATTTATCGACCGCAAAGTGTTAAGCCTGTGTTTTTTTTGGCAAGATGACAGTATTGACTTTGGCTGGAAATGAAGCGAACGCGTGACAAAGCCTCTTCTTGTCCCCGGCTCCACCCAGGTTCATCAAGAAGCTGGAGCACTCGTGGAAGGCCCTGGTGTACGACGGGGTAAGTGGATCGGCTCTGGCGCGCTCGCAGCTTTCTGTCTTTGCTTTCACGCTCTTAACGTCCCACCCGTCCGTCCTCAGGACTCCGTCTCTGTCCACCGGCCCGCCTTCTACGCCAGTCGCTTCCTCAAGTTCATGAGCACGAGGGTCTTCAGGAAAACCCAGCGTAAGTCCGAAGGTCTACCGCGAAATCAGCCCATGCAAAACAAAAGAGTGAATATGTAGGGAAGATATATTTTTAATTATGAACTGGGAAATAATATCTCTGGAGACTTGTGTGTCTCCCTCTGACTCACCCCCAGCAAGCTTTTTTTGTTTTGTTTTCTGCCCGCCATTGTCCTCTCCCGGTCTGCTGTTGTGTAAACGTCTTAAGGCACATGATCCATTGTGTGCAGAAATGTGCGCTTTCATTCAATTCGTACCATTAAGTAACACGTTTAAGCTCTGAAATTTGGGACTTTGCGTGAGTTTGTACGTAAGCGGTCATGGGGCTCCCGGCAAACGCTTTGGTTTTGTCCGGATTGAGCTGTATTGAGAAACAAAGGTGCACAGTCACGGCCCACTGAGGATTAATTTTGGAGAAAAAAAAAAATCACCAAATTACATAATTTCAAGGAGCGGGGCGTCTGGTTTCCGTTTTTAAACAAACTGGCAGAGACAACAGGCACAGTGAGGGGTCTGTTCTCAGCTTCACTGTCTGAAAGGGAAGCCAGGAAGCAGTTTTGGAACTTCCCATTAGGAACAATATATACTTAGACTGTTACACAACCGTGCAGGGACTCCCCTGTGGACACTGAGATATGAGGATTTATCCATGTTATTCGCCACGTGCAAGTGGCGTCAGTGGGAGACCACAGGAAAGGATTTAATTTTAGCAGAGACGGCTTAGGGGACACTTGCCTCGTCATCATTGTGCGCTTTAGCACTTCTTAATGACTTGGCTAGTTTTCGGAGGCAGGGGCCTCGAGGGCTCCATTGTGCGCGAACACCCGCTTCAATTAGGATAGTAATCTCTTTCCTCTACCTGCTTCAGTCGTCTTCTCGTGCTCGCTCTTCCCGCAGCATTCCGGTTCTCCCCTTCAAAGCGGACTCGCACTTCCATCCCGGCTCTGAAGTCGTCCTCGCAGGAGATCCTTTCAACGCAGGCGGACGAGAGGCACGGCGAGGAGAGGAGGGACAGGCTGGGGGGAGCCTACAGTCTGGCCAGCCTGGACGGACAAGGTATGTAAACCACTTTAGTTTAAAAAAGAGGTAGAAGAAGAAGAAGAAGAAGAATGTGACAAATTATTAGGTCCTGTGACTATTTCTCCTCGCAGTTTTGACGCAGCAGAGATTATTGTTTTGTTTTTTTAAGCCAAACTGGATGGGATGTTTGTATTAAAAGAGGAAACATATGTATTCTAAAGGCTTCTACTCTTTTATTGGTTTTTATCTCAAATGGCTTTTGCCGGAGTTTAATTACACTGCATTACATCATAGCTCACCGTGCAGCGAGGCATATCTAGTATCACAGCTAACACCAATCGGAGACCTTAAACTGTAGTGTCATAGAACGTCCATTCCAATCACCTTCCAAGTTTTGCTTGTCTTATCCAAATGCTTCCTGTGGCAGTTCCAAACTCAGCATCCAGTAATATATTCACTGTCCCCCTCTGGACACTGCCTTCGTCTGGCTTTATCCTCAGAACATCCCTCCAGTCTTTGAAAACATCTAAACAGAAGCCAGTTTTTTTTCCCTCCAGCCAATTGCATATTAAATGAGCGCATCATAACTTCAATGTTTTCCTCATGTCCCCTCTGACTTCCTCCCATGACCGTGACCTGGGCCTGTTGTCCATGAATTTGGTCAGAGAGGAAAAGAGAATATAACTGTAGTCACCATGTCGTCATTCTGTGATTTGACATTAAAATTAGCTATCATCGCTACGCTGATAAGGGTTAGGGAGTAGGCAGGAAGTGGAAAAGGGCAACCCAGTTCACCCTAACGTGTCTCTTCAGCTGTGACGCAACAAGCCGCAGCACTTTGACTTATTGCCCTTTCTGATATTTCCATTGCACAATTAGATATGTCTTATATTGCGTGCAAGGCTGATATTGAAAAACAGGCCCCTTCTATTGGCAGAAATAATGAGAAAAATCCAATATTCATCAGAGGCCTGATCTTTGTCCTTCGGGCCGGCATACAGTGTACATTCATACCTTTTCACCATCTCATATCTGACTTTCTGTTTGATCATATTGCCAACTAATTTGGTATGGTTGGCGGGGTGGGGGGGGAGGGGCAGTTCAGTTCAGTTCAGGGGGCCCCTCCACTTGTGAACTGTTACAATTAGGATGTGTATGTATCACTGACATGTGTCTGAATGGTTCCTCCACAGCTGTGTTTGGGTCCTACCTGCGTCCTGACCTGGTCCCGGCCAACCCGTCTTTCTTTGAGGGCTCCTCCATGGGAACCATCTCCACTTCCTCCATCTTTGTCAACGTGGACAACCAAACAGAGGAGAGGTACGGCACACTTTCGGCCTTAAAGCCCGGAGCTTCTGGACACAGGGTGCGGGTTCGGCATACTTTTTTTTTTATTTCGTATGGAGAAAATGCTTTGTGAGCACATGGAATCTTTTTTGCTTTTGGCTGCAGTACCTTGAGTGGCCACCGAAATAAATCGGCGCCGTCATATTACAAAGTCAGGTATCCAGTTTGTGTACCAAACTTTTTCCCCCTTTAGTGACACGTGTCACGGAAGAGGTGACTCATCTGGCGTGGCTTCGTCTGTTCAATAAACGACCGCGCATGCAAACACCTTGCGCGGGTCAGTCAGTCTCTGTCATCGTCAGAACTTGCTGAATAGAATCGCTTTACTCGCTCAAAAAAAGAGTTCCGTTTTTTTTATTATTATTATTGTTAGGGCTACTACGCAGCTTTAGAACGTTTTTATCGCACCTCATTGAGGTTTTACAACCACTTCCGGTCTTTGTCACGCTACACCCTTCGTCCTCTGCCCAGGTCCACCTGCGCGTGATTAGCGTCAGTGTCAAATTCTGCCTGATTCTCTGACACCGCCTCCATTGTGAGCCGCCTGGTTTTGTCCCCCTGTCTGTCACCGCCCGCCGTCACATTGTCCTGCCATTAATATTTAAACAGCCGCTATGGACGCCGACTTTTAACTTGGTGGCTGACCCTTGTTGACTTGTTATCCCCACCTGCATTTGATTCCCCCGTAGTGACAGCTCTGGTCGCGATACACTTCCTTTCTCAGCCTCGATCCGTGGCTAACACAGTCAACTGACTGTCTGTGAATTTCAATATACGTCCGACTTGCCTTTTTTTATTTTGACACTTGAACGACAGGAATCACCTGACAAGTCAGCGCAGTGAAACCTAAACAGCGCATGTTGCCCCCTTGTGGCCGAACTGGGACTTAAAACTACAGCCACCCCAGCTCGTCTGAGTCTGTGGAATATTTTTCGTTTTTTTTTTTTTTTTTTTTTTTAATCGTCTGTCCACATATTTCTGAGACAGGAGTATCGTCAGCTTGTCTGTTCTCTTATTGCACGGATAATTCTGTTTTTTTTTTTTTTTTTGGAGTTGGCTGTGGCATTTTATCGCATGACCTTCGTTCCATTTATTACCACTAATCAGCTTTATTGATGGTAAAACATTTGTATTACCACACAACAATGCTGATTGATCGAATAATATTGTGATGCAGCGATAAAATTCCTTCTCCATTACTCCTGCGATATCTGTTTATGCCACAAGCAGTAGCCGCGGCAGCTTGCAAAGGCGCCTCGCCCTCCTGCTCAGGTTGATAAAACAGAAAATGTTCCGTGAACATTCCTGGAACCAACCTTGAAGAATTTCCTCATTTCCTGTCAGACATTTCAGACAAGAGTCCGAGCCTCTGATCTGGGACCTCCACTGGCCTGACGCAGATTTTCACAATGCTCACAGTTGGTCCATCACTCAGAAAAAGTTTTTTTTTTTTTTTTCCCCCCCCGCCAGTACAGATCAAGCTGCTGTTTGTACGCCTGCTGCACTCAAACTTCCTCTGACACAGACGATAAATTTGCTCCGCTGTCAACCACGCTCGTTTAGAGAACATCTTGTTTCTGCTGCAGGGAGGACGTCGCGTCCAGCTCCACCTTCACCCTGGAGGACAGCGCCATCTGCCTCACCTCCGAGCAGAGCACCATGGACGTGGACCTCGACCGCGATGACGGATCGGTTCTCGACGTGTACTTGGTGAGCATTTTGTCCAAAGCCCTCCTCACACGTTCCCCCCGGGCAACGGGCTAAACAGCGATTCCACTTTTCTGCCCTCTGCCCCACAGTGAAGAAAGTCACTCCAGGACCTTCATTTCCTCCTGCCAATCATACGACAATCACCCCATTGGACGGGCCAGGCGGGCCTTCACTTCCAATGCTGCTAGATCTATTTTGCTACCTGTACTGCAAACACGTAGAAGTCCATTTAGCTCTTGGACCACAAGAAGATGCCATGAGTCACCGTAATGGACATGCAGGAACTGTGACACATCCTGTGAGGTGAAAGGTCAACCTCAGCCTGAACTGAGTGTTGCTCTCTTAGAAAATGCGTCCACACAGTGCCATCATATATTTTTTTTTTTATACATGTATACTGTTTTTTTTCGTGGCCCACAAAAAAAAAAACCTAAGCATTTATTGTAAATACATATACGAAAGGAAGGGTTAGATACATTTCTTTTAGGTTTTGCTTTCCCCTCCTTATCCTGACCTGAGAGACGGTTGAGGCTTTCCAAGTTTGCGACTGCTTGAGTTGCTGACCAGATAGAAAATGTTTACAGTGGATTTGAAGGCATCTCTGTCACCCCGATCGGAGGCGAGGTGGCGCCACGGGAAACACTAGCCAGCGTTGGCGGACGACAGAAAGACTCGTAACGAGGAGACCTGATGGATTGCAAAGCTCCCGAGGCCAAACACGGACTGGCGCCACCTTCTCCGAGAGGGTCTGCGACGCTGGATCCTATCACTTCGAGGCGATGGGGGATGGGGGGGTGCGCTTCTGCAACGCTGGGAAATACAGTTACTGGATTTTGGATGACGCACAGAGCGGTGGGACTCGCTTTGAATGAAAAGGCACTTTTAGCATTGTTATGGATAGGGTCATCTTTACTGTAAGGACTGTTCAATGTTTCTCTGAAGAAGTTGCTTGGGTAGGTGGCCTACCTGACGTGAGCACAGTTTTGGATATGTGAATACCGTATGCACTTTTTTTCCCCTCTGCCCCGCATCCTCTCTTTTTACTCCAGAAAATGTACAGCCCTGTCAGTCACCGCTACGACGTGCACAGACGTGGTGAAGGAGCAATGCCCAGTGTTTTTTTTTTTTTTGCGTCTTGACTGAAATTCTTTTTCTCAGGATTTCGCCTCATGCCGACTCCACTTTGTTACATTGTGAGACACGCGCCCTACACTTAGAAGCTGTCCGATACCTCAACATCAGGATCATATCCAACTATTAATGTCGAATTCCACAAATGACTTGTTGCTTGAGACCATAATTTATTATGTAAATCTAATATTTCACCATTTGCTGTAAAAATGTTAATCGCTGAATGTAAAGACAATGCATATTTATATAGAGAAGAGACTCCTATGAATAAAGTGCTTAAATTCAGCCTCTGTTTCAATGTGTTTCAAATTTTATTCTATTTATGCAGAATTCACATGTCCAGTGGTTGCCTCTTGTCTCTAAAGAAGTTGCAAGTTTTGGAAGGCCCTTTGTGATGTCACAAAGAGCAAGCTACGCTCCAGGAAAATGACAACAATCCAGTCCAGGTGTGGGCTCCACCCTCTAAGACCACTTTGTTTTTTTTATCTCTTTTCAAACATGTCTAAAAAAGCATCAGTTTCAGCAGGAAGCTTAAAAACGTTTTTGTCGGCGGCTGTAAACAGAGGGCTAAATATGGTAACGCTAACGACGAGAAAAAGATGATCTGAAAACGTGTCCTCTAAGAGAACTGTGTCAGTCACCTTCGCAGTCGCACCACTGTAACCATACAAAAGACGGCTCTCGCTCCTTTTGGTGTAGCAATTTTTAATTTACAGAACATTGTCAAATTGCATTACATGTAGTGCAAATAATAACACTTCGGATGTACAACATAGAAATATACAAAGTGTGTAGAGTACTGACAACATATCACAATTAAAAATGCTAAACGCATTCTTCAGCAGACAGTTTTCAGCTCGAGCAAAAACTAAACTAAAAAAACAAAACAAAATTCAGGTGCTCCAGAAACCTCAAGACACCTGACAATAATGAAAAAAAAGAAAAAAAGATGGTGAACTGTCAACCATGCAGACCTGATTGCAAAAAAAGACCCCCCCCCCCACAAACTTCTGATGGCATCGAACACAATTAGGAGGAAAACATCTTTAAATCTTGAGGTAAGATGACGTGAAATGCTGACCCTTATCGCACCCCGCCCCCGCTTTACGTCGCCGCTGCTGATAAATGCACATGTGGTGGCTGTACAGTCGAGATAACCAGGATGCACTCCTTATTTATCAGTTCACCCTGGTGTCTAAGGCATTCTGGGGGCAGTTTTATCAGTCAAAGGGCAGGGATTGCGTTGTAGTGTGGCGCGTGAAATGTAATGCAGAAGAATGTCCCGAGTGAAGAGTGACAATATCTTTTTGCACTCATTGTACAATTGTTGCTCCATAGTGCAGAGAAGAAAGAGAACAAAAAAACGACTCACTTTACAAACCGGCCCCAAGTAAATGGACAGATGGGAAATAAAGAGAGAGAAAAAAAAAAAAGTAATGTCGCATCTCCCAATGATAGAGGGCAAACTTCACTCAGCAGATATCAAGTTAATGCATTACACGAAGATTAAAGACATACTGACGGCAGGTGCCACCGTTAACCTCCAGACACTGCAGTCAACTAAATCAAATTCATTATTATAAGTCCAGCTGTGTCAAAAAAATATATATAATATGATTTTATCAAACTTAGCAAAGCACTTTTATCTCCTTCTTTAGGTTTCCTTGGCCTATTACGGTCATAATATTCAAGCATTTAACAGTCAATTCACATTTCTCACAATGGTAAACTTTTGTTTACTTGGTACAATACATTGTGTCTATCGTGAAGCTATTTCAATGACAATCTAGAAATATAAAGATCCAAAAGCTTTAGGCTCCGCTCTCCCTCGTCACAACTGCAGCGAGAGTAATCACAAGTGAGAAAAGCGGGAAAAGGCAAAAAAGGAGGAA
The DNA here is from genome assembly GCF_046127955.1 of Nelusetta ayraudi. Classification (NCBI taxonomy): domain Eukaryota; kingdom Metazoa; phylum Chordata; class Actinopteri; order Tetraodontiformes; family Monacanthidae; genus Nelusetta; species Nelusetta ayraudi. Next base: position 351,359 of record NW_027466230.1, read on the forward strand.
CATACTTTTGTTTAAAAAAAAAAAATGCCTCGTCAATGCTTCCCCAGCCGAGATCTGCTTACCTCCCTCAGCGTCATTACTGTAGCAGCAGCAGCACAACAAGCAGCTGTAATACTAGTGAGTAAAGCGAGCCCAAAGAAGTCAAGAAGTATGTTATTATAGGAAATGTACAAAAAAATTACAAAAAAAAACCCCACTAACTGTTAATTCGAAGCTCAGTTAGGAAATCTTTTTCTTAGGAAATTTACATAAAAATACATCCATGGCCAACAGGTGGCGTTGAGTCAGCGCAACGTGGCTCATGTGACAACTGCTGGCGGATTAAAGCCGTGAGAACCAGCCCCTTCTGCAGGCGGTGGGTGGCAGGTCCTGCGAGATGTGCTGTCCAGCATGTAGTGAGTCCGAAAAACACATTCTGGTGGAAGGGCGGACAGGGTCGAGTAGCCGAACAATGCAGCCTGTCCAGCGGGAAACCCTGGTCCACTGGGAACCTGGAAGAACAGAGAAAACTTTAGGAAAGCAAAAGGAATGATCCGTCTTCCTTGTATAATATACAGAAATGTTTCCTCATTGGTTTTTCAAGCAGTGTTTGGGCTCTTGGTCACCTCTGTGCTCAGAAGAGGATGGGCTTCCCAGCGGTTTTTTCTTGGACATACGAGGTGAAGCGTTTGAGGAACTTGGGATACTCCCTCTTGGCCACGGCTCTGAGGACTGACGCTGGAGCCCAGCCTCCGGGGTTCACTGCACACACACAGGGGGAAGTGAGGAAACTGAGAGTGCCTTCTCACGTCAGTCAGAAATTCAACATGTATGCTCGATTGGGTTTCAGGCGCCCTCTGGTGACAATAAGGGCTCATTACTGTGGCCTATTACCCGATCTAAAACATTTCCTCAAACAGTAAAGGAGGTTTGTTTGGTCCAAAAACTTTTCTGTGCTTCTCTCATTCAGCCTGAAAAGGCAGTTTCCCCTGCTCTGTCCGCCTTGGAACCTTCACACGCCAAGGACGCAAGGAAGATGGCTACTTGCATTTTAAATAAAAAGTCTGTGAGGTGTTGCTTAAACAATGAGGTGGGATTGTGATGTAGTAAGTCCCCCAAAATCACAACAGTGACTTTGTAGTTCCAGGTGGAATCTGACCGTCAGGTTTAAACATATTGCTTAAAAAAAAAAATAATTAAAAAAAGAGCCTACCCATCAACTTTCTCCACTGTAATACAGTCACTCTGTGCCATCTTTTTGATACAAAACAAGAAAGATCCAAGAGAACATGTACACAATCCTGCTCCATGTGTGCCCGATCTTCTCTATTGATTTGTTCTGCAGCCATTAGCTGCTTGTTGTGTAGTAGTAGTAGTACTAGTGTGTATGCCTCAGTTGTGGCAAACCCTGGCCAAAGACATCAACACACTCACTCAAGCCACGTGTACCCTGAATACATACATATATCGAAAATTGAGATGAATTTAGCATTATATGGTAAATGTAGTACTACAATGTCTTTAATGTAGTTGAGCATTTCAGTCAACTTAACCTAATCTGCAGGTTTTCACGTTTGGAATTGGCAGTTTTCAGACAATACAGGCATCAAAAAACCCACCCAGCTCGACCTGACGTCGCTACTGGGAGACTTACCATTGGCAACGTAGGTGATCTTACAAAGGATGTTGTCTCTGCTGATCTCTTTGTCGCCCTCTGGTGGGCTCACCAGGGTTTGGCAGATCATGGCGACGTTGATTTTGGCACGAACGCAGCGGTTGGTTGGCTGAAGGCAGGAGGGAAATGTGAACGCAAATTAAAAACTGCAAACACGTCTTTGGTCGACTTGGTCAAAGTGGGGCTGCATCTTCCTCCTGAACGACATTTCCTTTGAAATTTGACAGAAACTCGGATGCATTTTCCACATTGAAGCCGTCTGTGCACTTATTTTCCTTCTGACACACGACTGAGGACTGATTGTGTAGCGATCTTACGGCGGCTTTGTCGTGGTCCACAGAGAAGTTGCACACCAGCCAGGTGTCGGGGTCATTCTCGTTCGTAGCCAAGATCTTCCTGATGGCCGACAGGTAGAGCACGTCTCTTTGAGAGGCGGGCCACACTCTCTGGAACGCACACACATTCTTTTTAGAAAGGCGCACAAACTGCGATAGATGGCACAGCATCCACGTATAGCACATTTCATCCTAGACGTCCCCACAGAGTCGGGTTTACCTTGTGAGTCTGGTAAACGATGACGGCGTTTTCGGAGAGCGTTTCCACAACGTTGAAATTTTCAATAGTTGCTGCAGGAGCAGGAAAAAAAGGTGGTCAAGGTACGACTGCAGAGCAGCGACAATCGAGCAGCGGTGAATCTTTCAAAGACAGCTGGACTCACTCTCCCAGTCTAGTCGGACGGCGGTGTCCCAGAAGTAGTGGCACACCTCGTGGCCGGTCACTCCCTTCACAGAGTGCGTGGCTTTGAGAGGATCCAGCACAATGCCGTTCTCCTCCACTTCTCTCCTGTACACCTGTTACATAACACGGAGGGGAGGGGCAGGGCGGTTCAAATCAGTGCGATCTTCACATACTCGGCTTCGCAGCAAAAACACTTGAGAGCCTGTCGGAAGATTTTCTGAAGCGGCTGATTTGCTAAAAAAAAAAAAAAAACGCCAACAGGTGGCAACAAAACTTAAGCAAGTATCAGCAAATACCAAAGTGGTGTTGAGTGAGATGGATGCCTTTCAGTGCACAGTGTAGCGGCACATTAAAAACGTGTTTCACACAGTTCTTTGGTTGTACATCTATAACACAAATGCCATTAGCATTGACATTTAAAACACAACAGAACAAAATATCTGGCAAATTTCTAATGACAATAATTTAGTTTAGTAAAATTTTAAGGGCGTCTGAAAAATTGGTTTCTGCTACTGCAGCTTCCAGGGAAAGAAGTTTGACTTGAACTTGAATGGGTGAAGGGCACCGGCTGAACTGAAGCGGCGGCACAGGATGTGATATTTCAAACTAAGATCTTTGTTTTCACGGTGTTGGTTGTCGAAGCACGCACTCCGTCGGCCGAGGGAAGTGGGATTTAAATATTCACTGGCAGCAGGCGGCTGACATGGAACGCTCGCGGCTCCTCTCCTCTGTGAATACCTTCATCTCTCCTTCTTCTATTACTAGCTGCCAGTTGGCATCTCCGCCCACATCCTGAAGAGAGTAGGTCATATGATTTTGCACCATCTCCTCCACCTGGAAAGAAAAAGGTGAGCAGAAAGTGATTACCAGCCTGTTTGTCGACGTGCTCTGAAACGAGTCGGTTAGCGGAGGAGAGCGCAATGCGTTTGTGTTGAATGACTCACAGGGGGAAAAAGTACAATCTGCTCCCTGCGCATCTGCTAGAGTGGAAGCTAATTAAATATCTATCACTTTGTGGTTGTGTTTGGACAACCTGACAATACAGCAAGCACACAGGCTTGAACTGTGCCCACTCATGCTGTGGAAAACAGAAGCGATATTAGAAAACAAAAGAGCGGCTTCACCAGTCATGCAGCAACAGAATTCTAACCGGCACAATGAAAACCAGCGTGCGGTAAAGGAAGCCGATGAGTCATTCCAGAAATTTCTTTGACGTTCAAAAGGGTTTTGATTCCAAATACTGCTATCAGGACTTGGATGAATAATCTACAGGTTCCAGAGGAGGGACAGGAAACCCTTTTAAAATCCTGGACAGACACAGACTGGTTAGTGGACATTCTCATGCTATCTGCACATGCTATCCCCCCCCCCCCACGCCTCTGTAGACACAGGTTCCCCCGCCGTCGACTACAGTACAGTACCTGAGCGCTGAATCTGTGAACGTCATCTGAAGCACTGAATAGCTCGACGGAGGACAGGGATGAAGAATGGCTATGGGGCTGCGCAGCAGAAGAGGAAGAGGAGGAAGAGGAAGAGGACAGGAAGAAAGAAAGAATAAGGACCAACACAGCAGAGAAGGCACCGCGGTAGCCGTCGAGAGGTCAAAGGTCAGCTGCGTTTTTTTTTTTTAAATGGAGAGGTTAGAAAGTGCAGCAAAAAGCACAACCTGGGCAATACTTCGCTTTCACATCTGGACAACGTCGGAAGAACCGGCTTTTCAAAGCAATCAACACTTTCTGCCTCATTTCTGAGCAGTCAACGACAGCAAATGGTGTTTCGATGGAACTAGTTTGTGAGACAGAACTGGACAACAGGACATGAATCGGTGGTCACTTCCAACATTTTACATCGCTCAGTGAATCATCCGCATCCCTTTTGAGAATTCAGCTCAGTATTAACTACCATCTGATCTAGTCGTCTCCATTCCCTATATGACTAATTCCATCCCCAGTGGTTTTATTTTGGGGGTGCAGGAAGCCTTTCATATGAACCGCTCCACCAGCCACAAGCCAGAAGTGTTGGGCTAGAAATATTTTATGCACGTGACTGCTAATTTACCGTTTTTAATCATTTATTGTATTTTTTTTTTTAACCCTGTTTTCTGTCTTCGTGTGAGAATGGCACAAAAAAACGAATTCCTATTCTCCTATCTTAACACGCAGGTGGTTCATAACAGTGCAATTTGCTGTGAAAAGAACAGAAAATAAAAATGCTACGTATGTATACGTATTTTAAAAATACATTTATAAAATTATACATACATTTCCAGCCAAACGAGGAAAGGAGAGATGAGATGGTGAACTATTCAGCAGCTCTTTAGCAGAACATTTATATTGCAGTTTTAATTGCCCAGTTTTAATGTTTCCTGCTGCACGTTTGTAGTACAGCTGTAAATGAAAACAAGTCCTCACGTTTCCCCTCTCCCATTCTGTTGTGCCATTAAAGCTTCCTGGACATAATACTTGGCAGGTAGCGGCTAGCAAGACATTGGCGTTCACGCAAAACTGTTTGGGGAAACAATTCGTGGGTGAAAGTGGATTTAGCATCAGCATGAAAGCTGTGACACACTCTGAAAGTTTCAGCGGGCAAGGTGCAGTTTTGACACTCTGCTAGAAAAGTTCTCAAGTCAGAGCAGAAGCACCGCAACCCGCACAGAGAAGCGACGGCGAGCGCTGACAAACAAAGAGGACAGAAATATAGCAGACATCAGAGTGGAGGATGGTCAGGGCTGCGCCCAGTACCTTGGTGGCGAAGCGATGCTTCCCGATGGAGGAGTAGGCGTCCGTCGAAGGAACGGGCGTGAGTCGAGGTATCCTGCCCTTCTCCGACTGGCACTGAGGGACAGGAAGTGGGAGGTTGGTGAGGCGGCACGAGCTGCTGGAGACGCTCGCTCGAAGAGGCGGCGGCCCTCTGAGAAATGCTGCCGCTCTCGATGCGTTTCACAGTAATGGAAGGAGACAGAGTGAAATTCAATGGAGACTTTCATCACACCTGCTCCTCGATCTTGTCCTGCCGGTCCAGCGCCGCCTCCACCGCGTCGAAGAACTCATCTTCGTTGATCAGACTGTTGGGACCCTCCTGCGGGGAGAGCAACAAACAAAACAACGATGCAGTGAGCATACATTCAGTTTGTGGAACCGACTGCGAAATCTACGTGCCAGTGTGATAAGTCTTTTACATTTGTGCACGAGAAAATCGGGCAGCGGAAGGTGCTTTCACCTTGCATGAAGTTCACACACATGGGAAACCTTTGCTTCTGGTTTTATAAACCAGTTCTAAAAATTAGGATCAGGTCTTCATCCTGAATCAGAGCGCTTCATGTTCATCTATGATCTTCTAAGCCAAGCTAAAACTAAGTGGCTTTGTTTGAATCTATGAACAGTGTTGAATATGTTAACATTTCCTGGAGTTAAGCTGAAGATCCGGCGCCTGAGAACATTTCTGCCTCTCTTTACCATTTGAGTGCAGCTCCAAGCACTTTGGAGTTCAAATAAAACTGAACTGAAGTGTTTACTCAGTACTGAAAGCAGCCCAGCAGCATCAGCTTTAATTTAAAGGTTACGGTGCCCTGGACGGCTGAGAACCTTCGCAGAACAGTTAACTCAGCAAATATTTACAGCCTTGAAGGCGTGTTTCCCTCCTGCAAAGGACAATATTGATTTACCTTTGAACCAAGGTATGTCAATGTATAGCGCAGCCCTAAAGGTGCTCAGCCCCCTCATGTTATTAAGTCCAGCCGCAGCTTCGTTAGAAGCTCCGAGGACCTGTTTAGTGAGCGCTGACAGACAGAAGCGGAGGAGGCTGCACGTCCCACTTCTCGCCTCCGCTTTTTTAAAAAAAATTTTTATTCCTTTTTTAATCACGTCGAGCAGCTCGAGCTCACTCTCTCCCGCGCGCCTGTGATTATGTAGATTAGAAATCCAGTCGTCGGGATTGCAGTTCATTTCGCCATTTCTGGTACATTCGCGGCAACACTGTCTCGTCTTGCCTCATAGTCTGGGCCTCCGTAGTGGGACTTCTTCTTGAGTTCGTTCACGGCCGACTTGTAGGCGTCTTCCACCCTCCGCCGCTTGTCCAGCTCCTGAACACAGAGAGAAACGCGGCGCTGTTGGTGAGACTGTGGGAAAACATTTGTTTGTACCGTCGGCATTAGGGATGTTAACAATGAATCCATCATCGATTAATTGTTGATTAAGAATTGAATTGATTCAATTGAAACAGTTGCAATGACTTGAACATTTTCTACACGGGTAGTTGATATCGTAACAGTGTAGTGGCAGGAAAGAGCAATTCACCTGTAGATACTGTGATGGTCATAATATACCTCGAGGTTCTCAGGAAAGAAAATCATTGCTTATCAATTAATCATTAATCGGTCGATAAGGTTAATCAACTAACGATTAATGAATGAATTGATAATGTGCATCCCTAGTTGGCCCCGCAGTTTAAATTTCAGTGACCCAGAGGTGTGGCCCTTTCAAAACAAAACGCCATTGCTAATTTTCCCCCATAAATGACGACTCAAAGGCAAAAAGAGCAAAACAAACAAACAAACAGGTTCAGATGTCAGTCACACTCGCAGCCTGACCTGCCACGCCGCTGAGCTGTCAGCACACTCAAACAGGTTTGACCGAATGTCTCTTCCCAGCAGCATAATGAAACTGTTGGGCAACTTGTGCCATATTCTTCTCATTCCCGACTCACATGACTGTCAACAGAGACTTGAGGGAAGCCGCCAAGCAAATTAACGTGCAGTGTAGCTTCAAATGTTAAAACACGCAACACAAAGACAACAAAAGGAGATCCTGTATCTCATCGGCTGTGTGTAACCTCTTGACAAGCAAACCCGCACACAAGCAGAGGTGGAGACCTACTGTGAAGAAGCAGCTGCGGGTCTGGAGAGGAATCCATTTCTGTGTCTGATACTTGAGCAGCTCCGTCTTCTTCTGCAGCGACGGCTTCCACAAACTGTACCATGAGGTCCGAGCTGTCATTTTTATTTATTTATTTATTTTTTTGTCCTTCCGCCTGCCCGACGCGATTCAGTCCCTGCGAGAATCTCGTCTAATTCTGCCCGGCGTGTGTTCTACAGTTACTCCCGCGGCACAACTCCTCATTGAAGCCGAGGCTAAGCGCAATAGAGAGTCGTTTCGCTGGAGCCCGCGTGACTGTGTGAGGGAGCAAGAGCGCTTAAACGCTCCGGCAGGTTTTAGGGTTGGGCAGCACGCCTTTGTGGGCTGTTTAAAAAAAAGAAAAAGAAAAGAAAGGAAGACAGACAGGAGGGAAGGAACTGGTTTGGCAACCAGAGGCGAGGAGATTAGGATATGAAATACTTCATAGACAGGATAGGACACCTCATGCTATTAACAAAATTGATCACCTCGTGCTTAAAATGTAAATTGACCAGTAGGACTTATATACACTGCTTTTGGAACTGTCCAAAAATATCTAAGGGAGTGACACAAACACAAACACAAGATTTGTAAAATATCCGGGCCAGTTCCTATTGGGGCTGCCACCCCTGAGGTGAAAAGATTAAAATTACTCAATAAGTTCTTATTTTTGGAAAGGAAATGTATATATAATTTTTCATAATTTTTTGTTTGTCCTTTTTGTCTCCTTACGTTTTCCGATATTTGAATCTTCTCTCCCTGTTCAGACCACCCTGTATGTTTATATGTACTGTTTTGTTACAGTTCTGAAAATAAAACAAAAGTATGATTAATTAAAAAAAGATGGTCCCTCTCAACTAACTTGCCAAAAAAAGTGACAAGATCAACAAAGCTCTATTTACAAAACGCTTCCACGCCTATCACACGCACCATAACACCCTGATGAAAGAGGCGCCTTCAATGCAAAGTTCCCAGAAGACAAGTGCCGCTCACAGACCGGGGATCAGCTGCAGGACGCATCGGGCCGTCTTCCAACACGGAGTCAAAGTCCAACTCCTGAGTCATGGCCACCACAGTCAACCCGCAGTCCAACAAGATATACGCATACATTATGCATGGAGGGGTGTTGTAAAAAGAGTCTACTCATTTGAAAAAGCTTAACTGGCGATGATATTATAACATGCTGCTATTAATATGAACAAAACTCTCTGATTAGTGTGGGAATCAGACATTTAACATTTTGCATCATAGCATATTGTACTAACATTACATTTATATGTTGTTTATATGTTGTAATTATTATAATGAGTGGAATGTAATGATCCACTCAATATAAGGAAGGAAGGATGGACCATTTGGCTCACGGCCAAATAAGGACATGCATCCGCATTCAGAAACAATGACAGTAATACCCAGGAACTGAAGGGGGAAGAACGAACAGCCAATCAAAGGACGACACTGGAGAAGACGTTCAAATCAGGAGTCAGATTGTTTGTCTTTGCATTTAAGGACTTTCTTGGGAGAAAGGAGTCAGTCTGACTCCGGCCAGGACTCGACTCCAGAGATCTCTCCATCAGATCTCTGTACCAAATGTCTTGTTCTTCTTTTCAGATAAAACTTAAATAAGCGTAAATAAATGTAAATAAACGTAAATTAAGATTTTACTTGTCTCCTTTTCTTCATTAAACGAACACGTGGTTTGGTGGCATGATATTAGGTAAAGGAACCAAACCAACATTAGCCAATGAGTTTTTGCTTGAACCACAGTAATTCTTTCCCAGATCCAGACAGTGACGACTGGGTTTTGAGTGACACTTGACAAAAAGCGAGTGCACGTGCAGCTAGCGAGGTGGTACCTTGTCCAGCCTCTTCTGCCAGCTGTCCTCTCGTTTGACCATCAGCTCGATGCAGTGGGATAGATTGGAGAGGATGCCGGCTGTGGTGGCTTTAAAGGTGATGGCCTCCCCCTTGAAGTCGATGCCGTTCATGGCTTTGGGACTCGCAGGAGAAAACACTGGCAGGGAGGAAAGCAAAAGCAAAACAATAGTTTTTAGTAAGCTGAATTTAAAATGAAAAGCATTTCAACTTGTGCACTTAAACTTAAATCGAGTAGCACAACTAAAAATGAACAAAAAAATAAAATAAATGCGTTTTATTAGAATCTGATTTAGGCTAAATCGAAGCAATTCAACAACACTGTCAGATGAACTCACGTTTCTCTTTGCTGCCATTGTTGTTGTGATTAAACTCACTCTCAGTTCTGGCTTGGGTTGGAAAGTCGTCTTCGTCCTCCTCCACTTCTAGCAGACAAATCCAGAGCAGTATTAGTTTCATCAACTCGGTCTAAAAGAAAATACTGAACAATATCTACACTTGTAGATGAAGTGAATAAACGGTTAACGGCTGTTTTTAAATCATAAAAGCAGAAAATTGTATTATTCATATGAGAAAATGTGCAAATGGCATTAAAAACTATGGACATCTACTGAAATGTTTATGATTATGATTATAACTGAAACAATTAAAGGTAATTGTCTGGTATCAATCTTCATGTTAGAGTTTACAAGACAATATAAGCGCTCCTCTTAGTACACTTGTGGCGCAACTTAGTTACCTCTGTCTCTCTGGAATTCATCCTTGCACACGGCGTCAGCGCAGGAGTCAAAGTATTTCTGCAGGGTGTCCACTTGGCGACACAGGATGTCTCGGAAGGTTTCCATCTCAGCTAACTTCTCGCGCAACCTGTGCCCCTTCTGAGTGGAGGGAGAGACGGCTGCATCAAAGGCTCTCAGTATGAAAGAGATATTACAGGACTTTGTTATTTAAACTGAAAAAAGCCTCTAATAGGAACAAAAAAATATCATCCAAAGCACTGTGTTCTGCCGTTGTCTTTTAAAATTACGACAGGTCTCAGCCTTCATGATAAGATGAAATACTAGAAACAGCAAAGGATTTTATGCGATAATGAATTCCGCAGACTCAGCCGATCTTTTGGTTTTACCTTGAAGGAGGAGGTGGACGTGGCAGATAAGGCACTGGCTGCAGACGTGAGGGACAACATGGAACCATGACGCCGGAGACTGGTCTCCGAACCGTAGCCCGACTCGGCCTGACAGAGGAGGGAGGGAGAGAGGGGGGAGAGACGGCGGATGAAACAGAGGAGCCAAACAATGCGGCCAGAGAGGGAAGAGGAGACCTGCAAGTTCACATCGCACGCGGAGCAAACTGCCGCGTAATGAGAGCGTCTGCAGCTCTCAACGCTAGACGGAGAGACAGAGACAGAGACAGAGAAGGAGGAATCGATTCCAGCAGTCAGCAGCACCGAGTAACGCGGCAGGACCAGGACCAGGACCCACCCACCTACACACACACACAGTGTTGGAAATAAACCGGGGCTGACAGGCCGACACGTGGATCAACTCAGCCGCCGCAGGCCGATTCAAGCTGGTGAAGGAAGCAGCGGCGCATGGTCAGGACACTACAATCACCGATGGTACATTTAGAGCGTTTCTAAAATATTTCACCTTTACCAGAGACCAAATTCAGGAAATGCAACATCCCACTGCCTCATGAGAACAACCCTAAAGAGAATCGTTTACACCTTGCACCGAGTAACTGCAATCTGCAATGAAGTCCGACTTGTAGAAAGTACAGGTTCTGAAACGCACCGAAGCAAAAAGCAAAAGAACTATTTTTGCAATTAATGAGACAACGCACTCGTTGATAAGCCGAGGTACTATAACGTTTCCCCCCCTCTAAAATACGATCCACTTCAATTTAAAAACACAACAGCATAGTTCAAATTGCCCCACTTTAAGCAACAACAGTTGCAATACAGTGTAACAAGAAAATTACTTTTAAAAGAATTTGTCTCCCTTACATCCCACATCTGATATCACAAAGATCAAAACCCCAGCTGAGATCAGCCATGGTACTGCTAAAATTTAGTTATTCTTAATATCACTGCATCATTGCTGAATGATGAACGATATGGGACAGGCTTTAAAGTCAAAGGGGCTAATGCAGGTCGGGTCGGGTCGCTGTGTACCGGGTCGACGCCTCCAGGGGGTTTCTTTGCCAACAACTTTATTTTCTGGACGATCTGCAGGATTATGGCTGAGTGACGCCTCGGAGTGTTTGTGTAGGTACGGCCAGCTGACCCCGCAGAATCAAAATATTTCTTGCTCTTCCCACATGCAGCTGCTACCTGTGGCGCACTGCGCTGAGGAGAGACAGCAAAAAAAAAAAAAAAAATCACACCTTCACACAGAAGCGGCAAACGCAGGTGTTGGCGTAGCAGCAGTCTAAACTCTCCAAGTCAGAAGATGGCACTGGAATCTTCTAGAAGTCTCCACCATTATACAATATACACGGATATCTATTTGTGTTCTACTTGTCTTGTGATTCGTTCGATGGATTTTTAATATTTGCTGCTTTTTTATCTTTTTATTAGATTACAAATGTGATATGCAGCAATATAAATGCTGCATATCACTGAATCTCAGAAGCTACGCGGTATAAGTTTGAATTGATTAGTTAATTATTGGTAATTCTTCAGAGCACTAAAGCTGCTACAAAGTTGCGAGCCAATGTTAACCAACTAAAAATGATTTGCTCACATGACATACAGTAAATAATATGACATTTCAATCATTATTTCAAACAGTCATTATCACTAATTAAACTTTGAAAAGAAACATGAAGCAGCAAGGTTTTTTCATCAATATGAAAAACATAACTGACTGACTGACTGACTTGGAGAGGAAATCTTGACTGTAATATTACAATTATGAGAAAAAAAAATCTGAGTTCCATGACTGAAATCTTTCTCCCAAATCAAGTTGTGGTTTTATTCTGAATATAATCGATACTGTCAACTACTGAGATGATCCACCCGCATCACACGAGTTGTTTCCACCACAACAGTCAAACCACCATTCAGTGATTATCGCCTCCTTCATGCCAAGTCTTCAAACGAGACAACGCGCAGATGTCTTAGTCATCGTTTCCTGTTGTTCTTCTGACAGTGGGTGTTTCACAGATGATCAGACAGAGGCTGGTTCTTACATCACCGGCGGTGGAGGATCGCTCCGACGGCCTCGGCCGCTGCCCAGGTTCACGCCGCGTTGCTTGTGCTGCGGCAGAGGCCGAGACACGACGCCGAGCGGTGATATAACGCCGACGCTCAGCGGTGACACCTCCGGAAGCTGCCGTCGTCTCCGCACACGTGGTCGGCCGCGCGGAAAAAAACAGACCCCACAGCCGTGCGAAGCAAACGCCCACACGTTAAAAAAAACAAAAAAACAAAAAACAAAAAACAAAAAAAACAACATACGAAATGGCATCTTGTGCCCACGACTCTGTGTGTCACAAGCGCAGTGACCGGAAGCAACCAAACTGGGTTCTTTAGCGTGTCTGTGCGCGACGCCGCAGCCAAACCTGCCTTGAGTGAAACACGCAGTTTATTCGGCAATAGGAGATGAAAAATATAGAAAACTGTGTACAATGCTGTCACAGAAGTTCTCAATTTCATCTCATCTCGCACAGTCTCAACAGCAAACTGTGGAATAAACCTCGTACACTCAAATCACACCGCAAGCTGCATTATGGAATTCCTTTGCCAGTAACGAGACAGTTCAACCGGACAGAATTCTAAAGCCATAATCTGAAGCAATATTGGACACAGAGAGCGTCCACAAGGCACTTTTTGCAAGCACTGATGTGACTTGGCGGAACTGGTCGATGCTTCAAAACAGTGGTTCTCAACTGGTGGAGTCTCAGGAGCCACATTTTTTTTTTCCCATATCATGAAGTCATGACCCAAATTTATTCCAGAAAAATAAAAACGCTAGCCCACTTTCTATCATGTCTAGTAAATAAATGAGTTCAATCCCCAAATTGAATTGTGCGTCCTGCAAAGTAAATGCCAAACATTCTCTCTATAAATATACACACTGTAAAATATCTTTCTTAAAAAAGGGGAAACCGCCACCCAATCAAAACAGCTCTGACCACCAGTTGAGAATTGCTGCTTTAGAAAAACAACACACTGACGCTGAGACCTGCGTGCAGCACGAATGGGTTTTCCCTCGAAAAAAAAAAACACACTGACTGATTCATGGCAGCGACCGAGCGGCATGCAAGCACTCAAGCTAGCCCGCTTAGTGCTGGCTGAGTCCAAACCATGCACGCATGCAAAGAGAAAGACCCGGGGGTCGGGGTGGGGTCGGGGTGGGGGTGGTGGTGGGGGTGGGGTTCACGTTTCGTTTGTCGCTGAGATGCTGATGAGACACAGGGAAACGGGTGGGGGGGGGGGGGGGAGAAGAGGAGGGAAGGCAGCGTGCCGGCATGCGATGAGCCCACCATCCGGCCATTCCAGCAGCCAAGGCAGAGCAGGACACTGCTGCAGTTGCAGCGGTTGGCCGGCCCCAGCATGACGCCTGACACTCCCCGCTGCTCCGACGCGGCCGCCGTTCCCCCCCGGACACACCTCGCTCAGGCACAAAAGAGAGTCGGAGGATGGTGGTGGTGGTGGTGGGGGGGAATAAATAAGAGGAAGACGGGAAAGAGAGCCGGCTCAGGTCGTCAAGGAAAAGAAAGACGGAAGGAGGAAAAAAAAATCTTCGGATCCTTTGCCGCTGGCGGACGGAAGTGGAGAGGATGAGCGGAAGGAGACTCCCCTCTCCCTCTCCCTCTCTCTTTGTCACACACACACACACACACACAAACACACGCGCACACGCACGCACCCTGATGTGCGAGACCTCTCCGTCGCGCCCGTCCCTGCGGCCGCCGTCCATCGCCGGGGGCGCACGTGCGTCCGCGCTCGTGTGCGCGTGGCAGAGCGAGGACGAGCGGGGCAGACGACGACGGGAGGGATGCATGGAGTCGGTGTGCAGGTCGGAGAGATGGAGGAGCTGGCTGGGAAGACGGCTGGGAAGGGGGAGAGCGGCGAGCTCTGTCCACGGGGCGGGCGATGGGGCTTTTGCGCGACGCGCCGCTGGTCGCGCCGCCAAGACACCAAACGGGTGGGCGGAAGAGAGAGAGAGAGAGAGAGAGAGAGAGAGAAAGAGAGAGTAGGAGGAAGAATGGTCCAGCCTCTCCTGAACTTCCCTCCAGCCGACCCTCCCCCTCGCAGGTGGAAGGTGTGAAACCTCTGAATGCTCTCCTCTCTCCAGCCCTCCTATTGCACCACAGTGCACCGGTCTCACCTGCCAGAGCAGCGGGAGGGTCGATTCACTTCTCTTTTATTTTGGCTGCTGTGCGCACGGGCTTTTGAAAGCAAAACAAAACAAGGACAATATCGAGCATCAGGAGCAGCACTTGAATGTCCCTTCGCTTCACACGACTTCATCCACCAGCCACCGACACAAATGCACACCCACACGTGACAACACAAATGGAGCCGCACCAAACGTTCTTTTGTCCCGCCAGAAAAAAAAAAAACAAAACCAACCCTATTAGTTAGTTGAAAACAAAAAATAACTTGACAACAGCAAAAAATAAAAAAGTGCAGTGGGCTGAAGAGGTTTGTTTCATGCACATTTTGCACTATTAACATGCGGCCTGCCAAGCAAGATGGAACATTTCCTGCTAGGTATGTTAACAATTAATTGATTATTGATTAATTGTCGATTAAGAATTTAATCGATTTAATTAAATTAGTCGCAATCGATTGAACTTTTTTTTTTTTTTTTTTACATGGGTAGTTAATATCATTATAATAGTGTAGTGGCAGGAAAGAGCAATCCACCTGTAGCTACTGTGATAGTCATAATATACCTAGAACAAGATACTTTTAAACAACTTTTTTTTTTTTAAAGGTTGAAATGTGACCCATTAGAAGTCAACTTAAAGTCAGAGGGCAAATGTTTAGGGTGTTTTTACTGTTCACTGATGTAAACATTGGACCCTCAACATTGTTTAAGGGTTAAATAATGTTTTCTTTACACATTTGTCATTGTGAAATTTAGGTTCTCAGGAAAAATCACAGATGATCAATTAATTGGTAATCGATTGATAAGGTTAATCAACTAACGATTAATGAAATTAATCGATAATTTGCGTCCCTATTTCCTACATAGATTTGATATTCCTAACATTTGCAACATGGAGCAGCTCCATAGCTTTAGCTGCTCCTCTGGTTCTGCCAGTCCGGCCTAAAGCAAAACTGTGTCGTCTATTGAAAAGTCTGAAGTGCTGTTCTCGTGCTCTTTCGAATGTGAAAATGCCATCACGTCCTAAAACGTGATGAAAATGCTATAACCTGCTGCGCCACTTTAGATTTATAGTTTTATAGTCAACGTGAGGTTGTTGCTTGTTGCTCACGAATGCGGTTTTACGTTCGCTTCATTTTAGTGTAGCACCCAGCCAGCACAATTTAAGATGAACAAGCTGTGAACATGCAGCAACATGGAACGTGGGCCACGTCACGTCAGTCAAGGACAATAATATCGGCAAGAGACTTATCAACTGTCCTTTAAACCCTGAAGGAGGAGCCGGAGAAGATTAGAGCCATAAAATCAGTATGAGGTAACTACTCATGTTTCTGAGGCTTGTGCGTCATCCACTACCAGTGCACAGTACGCAACCACACTTCTGGCCTTCTTTAACTGTGAAGGAAGGTAATTGATGCTAGAATCTACTCAAATTTAAGGCTACACAATTGTTTGCTCTAATTTTGTCTAAAAATGTCATGAATAATTAATATTTGTTAAAAAAAAAAAAAAAAAAAAGAAGAGGGGGATAAAAAAATCCCAAGTGGACCAACTCCTGATGTACTGTTGGGCATAGTGCAAACATGACCGCTCCCTTAAACTGAGGTTACTGAAGGTCACAGTCCAGCCCTCACCCTGCAGCGCTCTCACACAGCTGTTAATGGACCAGAGACCTGTGATCAGTCACACTCCCAAGGCTGTGCCAAAGCCCAGTGGCAGGATTCATTTTGGTCAAGAATCAGCTCTAAGGAGAGTTCACGGGGTAACAACGACTACTTACAGCACAGCTTCAAATACGGCTTTAAAACTCAATTTCTGAGGGAAGCGGTGGGTAAATATGTTATTCATGTGTCATGAGATAAATTTACTGTTGGTCTAACTCACTGCCATGGACATCTGATTGAAAAACTTTGAAAAACCTCTCAAAATATTGCTAAAAGGTTTTTGTGCTCTCATGAGGTGGTTTGTCAGACGCATCGATTCAGAGGTATATCGTAAAAGTGTACCGGACGTGACGTATGGGGGTCACATGACCAGTTCACGTAAAAAAATGGTGCGTTATGTTTGGACGGAGGAGAAGACGGATTTTTTTTTTTTTTTTACAAGTAATCAAAGAGAAAAACCTAGCAACCATTTTTGACAATAAACAAACGTAATTCGAGTTACGTCCCACAAGACGAGATTTTACAAGGATTACGGCTTGTGCACTTCACACCATTCAATGGACCTGCAAATTGAAATTGTACTTATATATTATACTTATATCGCTTTTATTTTGCGAAAAACAAATGGAAACGCAGATAGTTTATATACCACATGTGATTTAATACGGTGATTAAAACCTTGGTGTTTCAAATGGTGAATCTTACCAGCTAGTTCCCAGACCATAAGGAACTTCTAAGGACGACAAAAGCATCTGATGTTGTAAACAGTTCAAACTGGAGGGAAAAAAAACACACGCAGTGCAGCTGCCCGATATCTGAGGACAGGGGATACCCCCACCTCAGTACTTCACTCCTCAAATTCCTCACATTCCCAGGGGAAGGGCTGTGTGTGTGTGTGTGTGTCCATATGACTCTCTGACCTGCCACACCCAGCAGCCTGAACAAAACATGACTTCAAACTCATCCTAAAAAGGCACGAGTGCGCCAGAAGCAATGTAAATTTGGAAAAACTCCAAATTCCAAAGGTTTTAGGATTAACGGCAGTTCATACATTCAGCTGGATTCTTGAAATGAGAAAAAGAAAAGAAAAACAGAAAAAACAAGGCAAGAGAAAAAACGAAAAGTGGATTTGGCAACAAACCATCTGCAAATGAATTTGTTGGGGAAATAAAACTCATATCCAAGCAGGAGCAAACACACTTCTGAAGAAAAAAGAAACGGGGAGGATGCAGCGTAAAAGCTACTCACCTTGTGCAGCTCTATGGACTCGATCCACTGCAGTCTGTGTTCAGGATCTTCAGCTCTGAGGTACCAAACGCTGTCGTTGACGCTGATGTCGAAACGACACTCGTCAAACTCATGAGGCTGCAAAAGAGAGAGGAGGGCGTTCATGCGGAGGAGCCAACTCCGGTCAGGAAACACAGTCACAATCTAACTGTGTAACATTATGCCTCGATTGAATAACAATGTTGAGAGAGTTGGTGTACAGACAAATAAAGAAATAAATGAATGAATAAATCCAGCTACGAAACCTCACAATCATCTGACTGTATTTGACACCGGCTGACTTGGAGTGACACATTGCGGACACACATGGGTTCCATCAGTCACAGAAAAACCTCTGCCACACAATAAACAGGAATCTTAATTGGAAGCTGATGTCTCATGCCTCATGCCTGCAGGACAAGACCTGAGACGATCACAGAAGGGCTGTATTGTTTCTGTCAGCGCAACTTTAACCTGAACCAGGTTCATCCAAAAGTTGTTTTTTTTGGGGGGGAGCCAAATCTTTCAACATCTTTCGCTGCCTCATCCCACCCAATTTCAACCGAAACACCAATTTCAACCGAAACTGTGCAAACTGTGGGTCCTGCGCTTTTCTCCTGGGATTGGAATTTGTAGCCTGCACTGAGCTGTGGCCAGTTTTGCTTTGCAGAGACTGCTGGTGTCACGGACGAATGATTCCACTTCCTTTTATAACCTCAAAAAAGGGGAAAAAAGACGTTTCTGACATAAGACGTTACCCAATTTTGATTACATTTGCAAAATAAAGCACACATTTAATCTCTGCTATTGACGGCAGCAGTCACAATTTCAACTTTAAAAACAAAAACAAAGTATCAACCACTGCAGCTTAATGCTGGATTTTCTTTGAACTTTTCTATTGTCACTCGAGACCTTGAACCGATACTTGTAGCAGACAAACAGGTGGAACATTCAAAAAAAAGTTATCTGGCAGCAGAGAAAAAAAACATTCAGGCAGGTTGTGAAGTCAGCTCAAGTGCATCCAACCATTTTGCTGCACCTTGTTGGAGAAATCCAGCCTATCTTGCTGAGCTGATTAATGTACGCCTCATAAAACACAGATTTATGATCCCAATCCGACCTCTGTCATTCCAGGAACAATCTTCTCCATGCAAAAGCAGCTCATGCTTCATCTGAGCCTGTGAATTTGCAGAAAAGAAAAGCCCAGCTCATAAAAGAATAAAAATTGCCGGCTATCACTAAAGAAAGTAAACGTGTAAATTCTCGTAATCAAAAATAATAGTATTAATATAACAATGATAAACCATAGCATGAAAAAGTGTAAGGCCTGTGAGTTGAAAGTTTTGCACCTTCAGAGAACGCAACTTGGCCTATTGTGGTAATTTCCACAGGATAAAATTTCTTTCCCATTCTGCCTCTGTATGCCTGAGTGTCAGTGTGTGTGTGTGTGTGTCAGACTGATATTAGGAAAGAGAAGCAGAGGCTTGTTCCTGCATTCCTGAGTTGTCATACCACAGCCTCTTCACACAGGCTCTCAGACGTACACCCGAAAACAGGAGAGGCATTATTAAGAACGTGCTTGTGTCATTCGTGCATTGTGCAATATATTGTGGAGTGCATGTGTTTTAACTTGTTTAAATTACTCAAAGCAGTCCAAAATGTCATGTAGGGCTCCATTCAGCCTTGCACAAACACAGGAACTGGCCTGACTCCCGACAAAGAAAAAAAAACAACGTGGGAATCCAACAGTTTAGAGCAATATCATCTTGGAATCACAGTCAAACCCATTTGCTTGGCCTCTGGACCGGCAGCGGTAGGCTCAGAAAGAGCAGTGAATATTTAACTAGGGTGTGAGAAGTCCACTTTGGAGCGCCTCCCCGAAAGGACCGCTCTGCAGGTTCAGTTTCTGCTGTGTGTTATCAAAGCTTCAGGAACACCAGCTTTAATTGGCTTGTGCAACCACAGCTGTGTAGAAAAAGCTGTGAGCGCTCTCACGTGACCGCTGAAGACAGAATCACCTGCAGACCAACTGACCACTTCAAGACTACGGTGACCTAAAACGCCCGACAGCCTGCAATGTTTCCCCTGTGCATTTAAGGAACACTGAAAGCTGATTAAAATCGAAACATAGCTACTTGTTTTGTGCAGCTCTCCAATCCCTGAACTGTCGAAACACGTGCTAGCCTCACTTTATTTATTTGGTGGCCAGCACCCAAGTGAAGTTCAGTCTCCCCCAAGGTAAATACTTACTGTGATGACAGCTTTGCTGAGGCACAGAGAACCTCTGCAGCCGTATTCCCGTTCATCCTCCGACTTGTAGTAGCTCAGTGTGTTATTTTTCAACACGACCCATCGGTCCTGCCATCCATGTATGTAGTTTGTCCACTGTAAACAAAAGCGTTGCAATCAATGAACAAGACAAGTGCAAGCCGCACTAAGAAATCGCCATACTGATATTGTTCCGCAACCAAGACAGAAGTTATCATTAGCTCTACGCATCAACATTGTAGCGTTCACCTTACATTACCTTGCTCAAAACGCCGCCCAGCTCCACGGGATGAGCGGATTCCGGGTCCACATCATCATCCGAACCGGACGATGAACTCTTTTCGGACATTTAAATCCAAGCTTGGTAGAAAACGCCGAATCGTCCAAATCACGCAGCTATGCGCTAGCTGCTGAACTTTGGAAGTCAAACGCCACAGATGAACCTACAACAGCTTGTTTTTTTCTGAGCCTCGCTGACAGCGAAATAACGTTAAATCAGAAACAACATAAGCTTGTCAAACGTAAGCTGTAGAGCGAATTTTATCTTGCGTCGGTTAAGAGCTTTTAAACCTGCTAGCTTGTCTCGCAACGCACTTTTCTGCTGTTGACAGCTGAGTCGCAACTTCTCGCTTTTGCGGGCTTTGTTTTGAAACTGACGTCGAATACCAATTAGACAAGCTAGTTAGCGTTAGCTGTAAAACGACGCAACTGAGCTTTTCTTAACTTAACTCGTAAACTTAACGCTGTCTTCTACAGCTTCTTTTGAAGCTGTGGACAATATACCCCAAACCGTGATCGAGAAAGAGGCCTCAGAGTTATCGGTCTGCGTGAACTTCAGGCTTCAGTGACGGACGTCGGACTGTAACGTTAGTTCCGCAGTTTGGTTAGCAGCACTAGCGGAGCAGCCGCGGCTAGCTTCCCTTCATTCAGGTCAAGGGGGGAGGAGCTGCATGTCAACCACGCTGCACTGTGTACCTTCACCCTCCCACGCCTTATAAGTATTGTGGCTTTATTATATCATTAAATAAGTTAATTTACTAAATCATATTTGATAATCAAGGTGCACAATATACATGCGCTGCTCTAAAGTGTGGCCGATTGCTCTGTCCGTGACTACACTGTCAACTTTACAGAGTGATAACGAGATAACCACAGTCAAAGGTTCAAGTACTCCTCTTGAGAAATTCCTCCATTGTACAACTGAAAAACCTAGGACGATGTTTCCAGGTCTAATGTAGTCGTTAACATTTCCCAATCGTGCAACTAATCGCAAAACAAATGTGTAGTAACATAAATTTTATGCAGTGACGTTGCATATCCACATGGGACCGCCACAGAGCCGTCGTCCAAATATTATTACTGATATTAAGCCGGGTATTTAAAACAAAACAAAACAATATATATGTTGTTTTATGTTTATGTTTTAAGTGTGAATTTTAATATAATGTCAGCATCAGTACAAACTAGTAAACTTGTGCAACTACTGTTATTTACACAGACAAATTGGTTTGTTTGAATCTAAATGTTATAGCTGTAGCTCGAGAATCTTTTTTTTTTTTTTTTTTTTTTAATAACTAATCAATTATTTGAAATTAATGATCCCACGATTAAAACGGATACATTTTTGGTAGAAAACATAAAGAAAACCGGATTTGTAAGCGAGGGCCACTTTTCCGGAAGTGACGTATGTATACGGAAGTACCGCCAAAACTGGATGGATGTTGTCATTGTCGGTTTACGAAATGAACGAAAGAGTTCCAAACCATTGCGCATATTTTATTTCCGTGTGACTGGCAGGTGTTCGGTTAGGTTACAACAACTATATGTTTTCAAACATTTCTGAAAAAAGGATAAATGGCTGCTGTGTAAACCAGCTTTGCCAAAAACCATACTGCGAAAGATAGTCTATTAAAAAGTTATTCTCTAATTTCTGGAATGGAGAGCAGTACCGTAAACAGTAAGTCAGAGGGCCTTCTCTCCAGAATGGCCCTCAACGACAACAAAGCTGGAATGGAAGGTCTTGACAGGGACAAGATCAACAAGATCATCATAGAATCATCCAAGGTAAACACCAACCTTCCCGGGGGAGATATGTGCCCTTAAATCAATGTGGATTTGATCCAGTTATTTTTAAAACGTACCCACGTGTGCAACTGTTTCCCCGCTCTAATCTTTGTTTTGTGTGCAGGGATCTAGGTTTTATGAAAATGAACTGAAGAGAGAGCAGCAAGTGAACCAGCGCATTGAAAAAATGATGCTGCAAAAAGCACAGATCACAGAACAACAGTTAAAGAAAGCACAAGACCAGGTGAGCTATTTTTTTCTATCTGAGTCTTTGAGACTTGTTTAAAAGTGATTATTCCAGTTTATTCAACTTTGTTTCTTTACATCTTTCATGACAGTTGGACAGGGTGGTTACTGAGCTGGAGAAGAGCCGTGACCTCACTCGGGTCATTGTGCATGTTGACATGGATGCTTTCTATGCTGCTGTGGAGATGAGAGACTGCCCTGAGCTGAAGGACCAACCGATGGCTGTAGGCTCCATGAGTATGCTGGTGTGTTGAAATGCTACATCTACAGTCATCAAAGAAATGTCATAGTTAATTGCTACAGTTTCTTGTTACAAACCAGTTCTAATTTTGAGGCAAGTTTTGCCAATGCAGACACAGCTACAATTGAATCTACAAACAAAAATTAGCTCTTTAGCATTCTTATATCACCATCCTATCTATCTCAGTGAATACATTGCAATACGTCAACATAAGGTTTGGCTTTATTTCCTAAATCAAAATGTTTTTGAACGATGTCTGTTTGCATTCTTCTTCTTTAAAAGTCCACATCCAACTACCATGCACGGAGGTTCGGGGTCCGGGCAGCCATGCCTGGCTTTATCGCAAAGAAACTCTGCCCGGACCTCATAATTGTTCCACTCAACTTTGACAAATACAGAGCTGTGAGTAAAGAGGTGAGAACGAGAGCAAAACACATGAACAATACAATATTCAATTTCCTTCTTTTTTGAAAACTGGTGCTCATGAGTTTGAATGTCTCTTGTCAGATTCGTGATATTTTTGCTGACTATGATCCCCACTTCATGCCAATGAGCCTGGATGAAGCTTATCTGGATTTCACTGATCACCTGAAGCAGAGACAGAACTGGCCAGAATCCTTCCGCACACATCACTATCGCAGCAGCAGCACTGCCACAGGCAGGGCTGAACATTTTATAAAGAGTTTCAGAGCAATATATAATGTGTCTGTCTAAGTCCATCTGACAGTCATCCGAAATATAATTCTCTTTCTTTTGTAAAGTGGAGGAGAAGATAGAAGTCCCGCAGGAGGCAGACCTGTCCCCGGTCTTGTTTGAGGACAGCCCCAATTCTTCACTTTGCCTTCCGGGCCCGGAACAAGTCAATGCTTCCAGCGGCGCATTTGAAGTATTCGGGTTGTCCATTGAGGAGGCTGTGAGAGAGATGCGCTTTCGTATTGAGCAGAAGACCATGCTGACTGCCAGTGCAGGTAAAGGGGAAACGGCATAACTATTAGTTTGTCTTTACTCTAAATTGAACATTTTAAAAATATTTTGACAAGTTAATTCTCAAAGGGAGACGTAATGTATCCTCAATGACGCTGAATTAAGTTATTTGTCTTTGTGTCCTCTCTCTCTCTCTCTCTCTCTCTCTCTCTCTCTCTCTCTCTCTCTCAATATTTTTTAATGTCACTTGACATTCACAACCCTAGGAATTGGTCCAAACATGATGCTCTCAAAGGTGTGCAGTGACAAGAACAAGCCCAATGGCCAGTACCGACTCCCATCCACTAGAGATGCGGTCATGGAATTTGTTCAGGATCTGCCTGTTCGCAAAGTACAGTACACATTGGTTGTATTCATAAATAAAGCCTGGGAATATGGTTAGGAAAGTATGTCTACATTCTAAAAAAATAAAAATATTTTTTGTATATAGGTTTGTGGCATTGGGAAGGTCAGTGAGAAGATGCTGAATGCCCTGGATGTCACTACCTGTTCCCATCTTGGCCAGAAGATGGCACTGCTGTCATTGTTATTTTCAGAGACAGCCTGGCATCATTTCGCGGAGGTTTCCCTGGGCTTGGGCTCAGTATATGTACCCAGGTACTTCACAGACTGGCTAAATACATTGTTCACAAATGATTTTCATGAAGTCTAATTCTGAGAGATGATGCATTCTTTCACTCAGGCATGAAGAAAGAAAAAGTATGAGCACAGAAAGGTAAAGACGATTAAATTTGTGCCGTGAATCTGAATTATTTTAACGTGCCCGTCCATTTAAAATGTAAATTTCTGTCCTCAAAAATTAAACAGAACCTTTAGAGAGCTGAGCAAAGCCGAGGAGCAGTTGTCCTTGTGCAGGGAGCTCTGTGAGGACTTGGCCAACGACTTGAAGAAGGAAGACCTTAAGGTGGGTCGCTCAGTGTTGATGCTGGAATTCATCCTACCTGTACCTACTGAGGAAAGTGAAGTAAGTCATATAGTGTGAGATTCAGGAACACCGTTTGGAGAAGAGGTTTCATATTATAAAGAAAAATGAAGGGAGCACTGTTGTCAGTCCTCAGAAAATGGCCCCTGACTTCAAGCCGAATGTCACACAATTACCACAACCTGTTCAGTACTTTGTGAATCGATAGGAGGACTGGATGGCTCAGCGCGACCATCACCCCCCCGCCTGGGTCCCGATGTGGCCTTGATAGCTTGGGGAAATGGTGGGCCATTAAGGAGACAGCAGGGGCTCCTATCAGCCTTGGAAATGTCTCTATGGGAGATGATCACATTACTATGAAAGCCCTCGGTGGCGAGTTTTCCACATAATGCATTCCGACAAATCAATCACTGATGTGACAGATTACACGTTTTCTTGTGCCTTTATCTATGGAGTTTTTTTTTTATATGTGGTATTATGTTTATTTATTGTGAAGAGGTGGTGAAACAGCAGGCAGGAATGGACATATTTATTTTTAAAGATTCGGTTCCTTTTTTATTTTTTCTTTAGGGCAAGACGGTAACACTGAAGCTTAAGAATGTCAACTTCGAGGTGAAAACAAGGGCACTGACGCTGGCATATCCTGTTGCAACTGCGGAGGAAATCTTTGCTGTTGCCAAGGACCTGCTGAAAACAGAGAGAGACAACGAAAGCCCCCAGCCACTCAGGCTGAGGCTCATGGGTAATTAGATTGAGCAAAACCACTGACATCCCACTTACTGCGTCAAACTTGAAATAAATCTAAATGATCAGTGACACATGCAATTTTTTTTTGTTGTTGTTGTTTTTGTGCACTCGTAGGTGTTAGAATCTCTGCATTTGTCAGTTCAGATGACAAAAAGCCCCAGCAGAGGAGCATCATTGGCTTTCTTCAACATGGCAAGACTGATTCAGAAGACGTGATTCCAATAAGTCAAAAGCACGAGAAGGATCATCTTCGCAACCATTCTGTCCAAACCAGGCCCCTTGCTTGTCTTGAGCCAGTACAGTCGGGTCAGAAACCAGAAGAGGTTCCTCTTTGGAGGAAACAGAAGAGGTCAGAGGGTGAGAAGACAGATGAAGAACCCCAGCAGTCTTTCTTTCAAAGAGCTCATGCCCGACGACTGAAACTGAAAGAGATAAATGAAAGGGAATCGGAGGACAATGCAACAAGTGCAGAGCTGCCAACTGACCCTCAGCAGAGTGACAGTTCAACAGCCGACCTGCCCGAAGATCAACGCTGCCCTCCTCACGCTGAAGCTGCTGCATCCACATCAGGGTGCGGCAGCAAAGTGTCCGAGAGTCTCGGCTGTCCGGTGTGTTTCAGAAGTGTTGAGACGAATGATCTGAACGTCTTCAACAGGCACATAGACCAGTGTCTCCTCCGTGATGCCTCAGAGAACCCAAGCAAGTGCACGGGATCTGATGCAGAGTCTGATTTGGATCAGGAGAATGATCACCGCCAAAGTGAACTCATGGAGAGGCTGGGAGGGGTCACGGCCGAGGTATCGGACTCCACCAGAGTTAATCACAAGGAAGACCCGCCCATTTTGACAAATGGTCCTCATACCTCAGCGCTGTTTATTAATGATGCAGACAGAACCTCCCAAAATGTCAAAACATGCGGCAGTAAGGGCCACGTCCTCATCTGCCCAATATGTCAACTGAGCCAGGACAACAATGACCTCATCATGTTCAACCAACACGTCGACCTCTGCCTGAATCAGGAGGCCTTAAATGAGCTGGAGGGAGAAAAATCATCATGTACAAATCCGCCTTCAGTCACGAGCAATAGGCCTTTTGGTGAGTGTGTGCTTGCTTAATCTTCTTTGAAACTCACTTTCGTTTAACATTCAGCTCAGGAGTTGGTCAAGGCCAAAAGAAATGGCTAGATCTGCAGGAGCTTATGCCGACTTGCTACTGAACATGCATGTCAAGCAAATCCAAAATATTTGCAAGTTGAAATTATAGAGGATAATCCAGAGCTATCTGAAGCTCAGTAGAAGCCACAGCGCTGTCAACAGGTAACAGCGTTGGTCATTAATTTGTTGGCTAGACAGGTTCCCATTGTCAACCAACTTCTCTATTTCTTTAAAAAAACTCAGGATGCAACTGCTGCTAAAAAATCTGACGCAGAGTCAGAAATGGATCAGGAGAATTACCACAGAGAATGCCTTGCACTCATATTCACACCCACCCACGGCCAATTTAGAGTTCCCAGTTAGCCTAGCGTTCATGTCTTTGGACTGTGGGAGGAAGCCGAAGTACTTTGACAAGACCCACGCAGACGCAGACTCCACACTGGGCCCGGGAATCAAACAAGCAGCATCACTTGCTGTGAGCTGACGGTGCTGTCGCCCCTCACTAAACTAGCACAATCAAATCTGATTAGTCTGCGAGATACATGAATAATCACCCCCCAAAGTTTGCCTCCCCTTTCCAAACACTTCCTACGAACATGGATATACGAGGTCGGTCTGGACAATTTTGGAAACTGCTTCCTTGTGATTGAACTGTAGCTCTGTCTGTGTGTGTGGATCTAAGGCCTCAGAATTACCTCTGGTAATGGATGATGATTGGATCCTGCTAGTTGTACCTATAAAGTGTGTGGCTGTGTGTGACATGTCCCAGGCTAACAGAATGATTGTCTGTCCACTTGGGATGATGCCACGCGGCCTATGACCTTGTTATTTACTAGCAGCGACTTTGTATGAGGAGTGCGCATCGATTCCTGCAGAGAAAAGACACCTCGTTTCAGCTCATGGAGCTTTACTTTGCGCCGGCCTTGGAAATGGCCAAATCACTTTCTCACCTATTCGTTTCCTACAATGGACAGTCCCTCCGGTTCACTCTTAAACAGGCTCGCCCCTGAAATTGCGCTCTTTATTTTGCCCCAATTGTGTTCCTCTTCAGTTGATTCAGATTCAAGTTTTTTTTTTTTTTTTTACCCTGCCCATGTTCACAGGTGTCTCTTCTGCAGACAGAGGCCATCTCTTACCCGCACAAGGAAGTAAAGGCAAAAGCAAAAGGTATGTTCAGGATTTTCTCTTCACAGCCATTGTTCTTGACTGCTGGTTCAGACAGTGAATATGATTTCAGATTTTTGGTTGTGCTGTTATTCAACATTCTAATAGTTTTTTTGTTTTTTTTTAATAGGCGTCACCCACCTTCCTCTCCTCCTTCTAAAAGGGCTAAAGGTACCTGCCCTCACAACACCATTGACAGGTTCCTCAGGGGACACCCTGCACAGGAAGTCCATCCTCATTTTAAAAGGCCCTAAGTCATTTTTGACATCATGTCAGAGGGGAAAAAAAGGCCTTCCCATTTTTTTTGACATTGGGAAAGTTTCAGTTTGACCAAAGACTGTGTAGCTCAAAGTGATTTTACATTTATTGCACTGAAAGTCTGTCATAAATATTTTATGGTCACGTGAAGACACTAAATATGTGCACTATAATGTTTGTTGAAAGCCATGCAAGATGAAAGAGATATCTTATTTAATAATAATAATTCCTGCTAATGAATGAAATACTTTGGAGAAATGTTTTATTTTAATATATGATCAATGTTGTCATTGGTATTTATTACATTCTTATGAACAAGTGTTTTTTTTTTTTTTTTATTTAATTTCAAGATATTTTACTACACTTGACTTGTAAAACAACAACACTATTGTACAAAGTGGAAATAAATGACTATTCTTCTGAAATGTGTTTATTTTTTCTGGATTAGATTTTTTTTTTCTTCTGTGATGTACCAATCAACATTAGACCATGAAACCTTGACAATTGTGTTATTGGTACAAATGCCAAAATAGTTTCCAGGAACAACAAAGAAACCCAACCTTGAATGCATCCGGCTTTTCACATGTAAAATAGTGTTAAGAAGTGTTTGTCTAAGTCATCAAACTGCCCAAACGAGTTGGACTGTTTTTAGAGTCTAAGCTTCACATTTGGTAAGATTTACATTACATTCACTAAAATACACATGCATGGCATGGTACAGTAAGTTGATACAATGAAAGGAGCAACATGAAGGAATCTACACTTCTACCTTGTGTTTGACACAGGTGAGTGTTTGGTTTGCTACAGTGCAGTGTCGGCTGTCTATCTGGGTGTGAGCTGCCAAAGTAAATACGGTCCAGCCCTGAAGCACAAGAAAAGTAGGAGGACGCTATTTAATAAAACATTTCTTCTTACGCTGGTTATTTCTTTCCACGATGGCTGCGAAGCCGGAGAGCAACATCATGGAGAGGCCTTCCTTGGGTCTGAGGGAGATGGTGAGAAGGCACCGTCCCAAGAGGGAGGACTTGGACCCTCGCAAGTGGATGAAACGTGAGAATGTGAAGGGCTTCACCGACTTCATAACAAACCAGCACTCGGACAGAGATACAGACAACAGCTTCGACAACAAGGAGATGTGTGAGTACCGGTGGGAAAACAAGAGCTGACAAATGATATTTGTCAAGCATCGCCTTTGACATGCCGTCTGTGTGTGAACCCAAGTAACAACAAAACAGCCTGTGGGAAGGTGTGATGAATAAATATATCAATATGTCATTTGTTACGTGCCTAGTGCTGGAGGCAGAGAAGCTGTTTATAGAGGCAGCTAAGAGGAACGACGTGGAGACCATGAGGACGATCGGAAGAGGGCTGAATGCTAACGCTAAGAATGTGGTGAGTCTCTCTCTCTCTCTCTCTCTCTCTCTCTCTCTCTCTCTCTCTCTCTCTCTCTCTCTCTCTCTCTCTCTCTCTCTCTCTCTCTCCCCCCCCTTTTTTTTTTTGTTAGTACGGTCACTCTTATAGTGTCACCCAGGGAGGTAGGTGAGGATTGTAAATCCCTTTTGGCCTCAGAATAACAGGACTGCCCTTCACTACGCGGTCGCTGGCAAAAACAAAGAGGCAGTGCAGCTTCTCATTCAGCGGCGGGTCAAAGTGGACCAGAAGGACAAGGTGGGACAGTTGAAATGGCTGCACATGAAACCCTTACGTGACCTACGTGTGTAAGGAATCCCACATCGTCGCGTTCTGCTCTGTGTGTTAACAGTTTGGTGTGGCACCCATTCATTTGGCTGCCTGGTTTGGCAGTCTGAACATTTTAAAGTTACTGGTGCAGGCGGGAGCTGAGCAGAAGGTGGAGAATGAGGTAAGGATGCAGGAAATTATTAGAATAATGAAGCACAAATTGGGCCATTTATCTTCGTGGGCAGCAATACAAAAACTTTTAATTTAGCGACACCCAGGAACACACATACTTTTTGATGTCCTGAATTTTTGGGCATTGAGTTTGTGCGCGCTTCTTATCATCATCATCATCATCATCATCATCATCATCATCATCATCATCATCATCATCATCATTATCATCATCATCAGTGCAGACGACCTTGCGTGGGTCTCTTTGCTAATTCATCCTGTGTTAAAGCACTTTGACGAGAGCAGAAATGTAAGATTCGGTCAAAACATTTGAAGTTGTAACTTGTTTCTCTCCACTGCAGGATGGACTGAACATTTTGCATTGCGCCGCTACAAACAACCACACTGACATTGTCGAGTACATTGTGAACGACCTACAGATGAAAGAACTGGACAGAGAAGATAAGGTGTTCGCTTATCTGATTGCACAGATCTTAACTCAGTTACTGGATATATTTACCTTGATGGCCACATCGTACAGATCACAAACAAGTGACTGTTCTTTGTGCCTCCTTTGATTCATTTCAGTCTGGAAACAAGGCCTTTTCACTGGCTGCAGAGAGCGGCTGTGTTGACATGCTGAAAATGCTGATGGACGAATACGACATGGCCACCATGAAGCCCAACAAGGTGCGTGTCGACTCGGGCTGCTTGCGTCTTGCGACCCGAGGCTGCTTGATGCCCAAATGTGTCTGACGGCACATTTGTTATGAGTTTCACCTGTAAGAAGCGCTCAAAGTCAAACCCTCTTTGATGCCGCCCGTTCTCCTCCCTCTCCCACACCCTCCCTTCTGCCAGGGAGGGGACACGCCCCTGCACTTAGCTGCTGGGAACGACCACTTGGACGCTGTCCAGCTGCTGCTGCAGTGCTTTGATACTCGGGATGAAGTCAATATGGTGGGCAATCCGCATAAACATCCTCTCCCATGCTTTCGGTGCGTGTGTGCTCTGTGGCTAATCCACCGCCGGGCGGTGGCAACCGCTTCAGATCTATCAAACATTGCGCACTGTTATATAATAATGAGAGCTGTGTTCTGGCCCGGAGTGCAGCGCTGATTGGTAAACGATCCTGGAGTTCACAGCGCGTCCTCTCGTTTGGCCACAAGCTCAGTCCAGCCAGGATTCTGTCTGCATTTCAATGAATGCAATTTCCTTGATGTAGTATCAAAATGATAAAATGTTGATTCCAGTCCAAAGTTCCTTTCTTTTTAATGGCGATTGATTTCTAAACTCTCGCTGGGTCTACGGCATTGGATTGTCTGGACCAAGTTGGTTATTTTAGTGAGCTCGAGGTTAAGCTTAGAATAAAACAACACCACTCTAACACTTTGCAAAATGGACTGACTCGCAGGATGGTGAGACAGCACTGTACCGGGCTGCTGTCAACGGTCAGGAGCGATGTGCAATGGCCCTGCTGGAGGCTGGCTGCGACCCCAACATCCTCACGGTACAGCGGCAGCCAACATGACCAACCTTTAACATTCAGAAAAACAGTGACCTGGTGCCCGTTGTCGTCAAATATTTTGACACTGTTAATCCTTTAAGCCCTGAGCTTGATGCGGTCAATTTTTTTGGTTTACGTGCTAAGTATCTTGTTTGTCTTGCAGTTCCACTGCAGTGCTCTCCATCCAGTTTCAGAGATAGGAGACACACCTCTGGTGCAACTCCTCCTGGAGCATGGTGCTAACCCAGACCTCAGGAATCAGGTAGGGAGCGCGCGTTTGGCTAAAGGGCGACGCCCTTTCGGCAGAGACTCTCTGGTAATGTGTAGACATCCATCCATCCATCCATCCATCCATCCTCTACACCTGCTTCCCCCTTCCCCAGCTGTCATAGGGTGAAGGCAGGGTGACACCCTGGACGAGTTGCCACTTCATCGCAGGGCCACATAGAGACAAACAGAGACAAACAACCATTTACACTCACACATACGGTCAATTTAGAGTTCCTAACTGGCGTCACATGCAAGTTTTTGGACTGCGGGATGAAGCCGGAGAACCCAGAGAGAACCTATGCAGACACAGTGAAAACATGCAAATTCCACACAAACTCCAGGGATTGAACCCACGACCATATTTCTACCTGTTAGGTGCCCCACCGTGTCACCCATGTGTAGACATTTTTAATATTATTTCTCTCAGCGGTACTAAATTATTTGGGCTAATATTTGTTGAAAAAGTATTTTTTTGCCCTCAGCGCCAAGAGACTCCTCTCCACCTGGCAGTGAAAAACAGCCACATCCCTGTCATCCATTTGTTGCTGGCGGCCGGCTGCGACATCAACGTCACAGATGATGTACGACCTCTCCGACCGTGTCGGCCAGTAAAATGTTTGTTGAAGTTTATATGTAAAAAAAAGAATTTGGAAAGCTTCCCATTTTTTTTTTCTTCCATCACATCAAGAGGTCCCAGACTCCGATGCATCTTGCTGCAGAGCTGGCCAAAATAGATGTCGTGGAGATGCTTCTCAAAGCAGGACTTGATTTAATGATTCAGGATAGGGTACGAATTTTCCACAGCGTTGCATTACAATGAAAAAAAAAATCCATTCAATATTTGCAGCACAGGTTCATCTGTTCTCTTGTTGGTTGTGGTGCAGCAGGGGAAGACGGCGCTGGGTGTGGCAGTCAGGGCAGATGAGGTAATCATTGTGGACATGCTCATCAAAGCAGAGAGATACTACGCCTGGAGGACGGTGAGATGGTGTAATATGTATTTTTTATTTTTTCTGTCAAACTATTGTGGACAACTGCAAATTCATAAGACTCATCACAAATGATTTATTTCTATGTTATGAACGACATTAGCTGATTGCCCTTTTTGTTACTATTAAAGCATTAATGATATTAAGATTCACATTCATCTGAATTCAAGACATTTGACATCACTAATTTAATTAGGGTTATGCCTGTTTCTCCTCACAAATTTTTCTAATTGTTTAATCCCAACATTCATAAGAAGCCCTTGCCATGAGTGTTTTTCCAATAATCTCCTCCCCGTGTTGCAGCGCTCCGGGGCTCGTGGCCTTTAGCAATCTCCTGACATGATTGAATTGCCCTTTCAGGCAAACCCCGAGCTTGATGACACCGTTCACAGCGAGTACCCGCTAACATTTAAACTCGACCACCGCTATGAAACCAAGCAGCTCCGTTCAATGGCCTGGCGCCTGGCGTACGAACTCCTGAAGCCAGGAGACTGGAAAAGTCTGGCAGAACACTGGGGCTTCACCAAGGAGCAGGTTTCAGCCATTGAGGGCCAGTGGACAGGTGCTTTAGGATACTGGATGTAATGCTGTAATGTACTTTTTGTAGGAAATGTTTGACTTTTTTTTTTGTTGAATCTTCAAATGCAAAGAAGCAATGTTTATATTAATTGTGTTTAATTTGTTTGGTTTTTTTTTCATCCCCAGGTCAGCACAGCTTTAGAGAGCACGGGAATCGAATGCTTCTAATATGGCTCCACGGAGCAGAATTGGCCCAGATGAGCCTTGCAAAAGAACTTTACAAGAGCCTCGTTGCCACAGGGAATGGCAAAGCTGCATGTATGTCATGGCCACATTTAATTTCTTACTAAATATACCAAGGAATCTGTAGTGTAGTTCCAGTGCCTGATGAGTTGCACTCAATTTTAACCGGGAAAATGTTTGTGTTTTACAGATAAGATACGAATGGAGGAACAACATTCCAATACCAAAGGTTGCTGCATTTCATGAGAATGGCATGAAGACCAATTTATTTAACTACTTATCTGTATAAACAGTAAAAATAATTTATTTCAAAAATAAAATCACGCCACTGTCACTTAACATATGGCTTTGGTACATGAACTAGGAGACAACTTGTAATGTCGGACGGCTTTCAATAAAACATAAAACGCACAAATATTCAAATATGTGACTCAAAATATTTCAGTTTTACAAAGGAATTTTTTGAGGTATAAAAATCTTCATTTTGCAATTTGAAAACATTTTAATAAAAATAAAATTATTTTTGCCATTGACTGACCACTGCTTGTGTATGTTTCTTACATTTGATGGAAAAAAATAAAGATGTTGAAATATGGAATAAAGAAACATCAAAAGAAAAGGGGATATAAACTGACCCATAATTAAATATCTCTAAAATATAAAGAGAGTTGCATATGTTTTCAATGTAAAAAATATTGCATTCCGTGAGACGTGGAGGTGGGGTCAGTCAACCACTCTGATGGAGTGTGCGTTGCACGTGCTGGTGTGCATCCTGGAGGAGCTTCTGCCTGCACTGGCGCTGCGGCCCTGCTGGGAGGAGCGCTGAAACTTAGAGACGGTGGCTTGGCACGCGGACGGCTGGAGGAATGAACGAAAGAACAAGACTGCTTCAGATTGTTTCTTTTTTTAACACGAACGAGCGAGCGAAGCGAAGCTAGAGCTCGACCCTGCAAGCGCACCTGTGGAGCGGCGTAGTGGCGTTCGACAATCACCGAACTGTTGGGTGGAGGCACGCCCGTCACCTGGAGGTTGTGCCGCGAAGTCTTGCCGACGGCGGTGCGGGCAGTCACGCGTGCCGTGATGGTCTTTGTGGGTTTCTGTTGAGGGTCCGTCGTGACGACACGCCCACCGCCCTGAAAAAAAAAAAAAACAGCATACACACATATTTCTAACCTTGTGAGTCGACTCGTAATTTAAATTGAAAATTTACGGGGGCATCAAGTAGTAGCCCCTTGAATTAAGAGCTCAATACATTGAAATGTAAAACCTTTACCGGTTTGTGGGAACCTGCAGTGCCCCCGAGTGGGTAGGAAGTGTGCGGCCCCGTGTGGGGAAAAGGTACTTCGGTCCTGGGCACAGGGACGCCGGAGTTTCCCTGAAAAAACGGGGATTACAAATGGAAAGGTCACATGGTCTGGATCAGTAGAAGTGTTTGGGCATTTTGGTGGCACTGCAACTGGCTTACTTCGCTTAGCGGGTGATCAACTCGGTCAAAGTGGGCCGGGCTGTACTCGGCTGCAGGGGCAGGATATGGTTGAAACTGGGCTCCTGCAGTGGGCCAGGGGTCCTCATGGGGCGGCAGGACATCTGAAGCCCCATTCAACAGTTTACAATGAGCTTTACACCGATAAATTATTGCCATTTTTGCGTCTATTATCAGCTCTTGTGACAAAGCAGATAAAAAACACTCCCTAAGCTGCATTGCTAAAGATTTGTTTACTCTTATTAAACAAACCCCCCCCCCCAAAAATACAGACCCTGCTGATCGAAAACCGGAGTTCGGTCTGAGCGTCCATCTGTGTTCTGGAATATGCCGAGTGCCTCGATGTTGAGAGCACAGACGCCCCTCATGAAGGCCTTCTTCATGGACTCCTCGTAACGCTCCCGCTCGACTCGCAGTCTCTGCATCTCCACTTGGGCTTTCTCTATGGCTTCGCAATGCTGAAGAGACAGCAAGGAAGTTATAAAGGGGAAGAAATGGTTGGTTGGTTGAATTCAGAATTAGTCAAAGGGGGGCTGTTCAGGGGTGAGCCTGAGACACTGGCGTCAAAAACTTTCTCAGTGAACGAGGCTCTTTAACGCACCATCAGTTCAGAATGCTTGCATTTTTTTTTTCACACGTTTGTCGGTCCATACCAATCTATAATTCACTCTTAATTGGCTAAATGTGTCCGTTTACGTTGAGAAAAAAAACAATACACCGTTGACAGAAAGAAGTAAACCATTAAAATAGTGATTCTTTTGTCTGTTTTGGGGGAAAGTTTTACAAAGCTACATCACCAATCACATACATCCGACTCACACAGAGACGGCCCCCTCCCATTCATTTACCTCAGCCAATTTGGCTTCATAGTCTGCAGACAGACGAGTGCAAACCTCCTCCGCCCGAGCCTGGCAGGCCTGCTCCACCTTGACCTTCCAGTGTTTCTGGACCAGGGAGTGCCAGCCCGACCACACCTTCTTCTTTAGCTGCATATTGTAGTGCTGCTGGGCCGCCTGAGCAGCAAGAGCCTGATGGGGAATGACAGGAGTGTGAGAGGAAATGAAAATTACACCCAGAACTCATTCACAAGCAAATGAGACAGATTTTTACCTTGAGCTCCATTTTTTTGTATTTAAAATAGTATATCATCATATTATCATTATAATCTAAAAACAAATACCCCGAAATGCCCCCGCCCCAAAAAACACAGTACCATGTGTGTTAATATTGCCAATTCTATGCAAGCCAGGCGAGCCTGCAGTGGAAGCTTGAAAACGTTATCTAGTTCTGATAAAACTGCCACTACTGCAGCATCCTCGCAGTGCTCTTTAGCAGAAGTCATTATTGACTACTGATAGTAGCTTCTTCGTCCTGGGCTTTAGTGGTTTGGGGTTTCTGGAGCAGCTAGATGTCGTTCTTGTATCTTAGGCCTCTTTGTCCGTAAAGGGAACATGTTGATTAAGAAAGCCAAAGATCAACTGTCAGCCATTCCAATTTGTGGTGCGACAGCTTTACCTCTTCTTTAGCCTCTGTGTGCTTCAGTCTCCATTGGGTGAAGGCCCGCATCTTTTCCAGCTTTTCTTTTTGTCTATCCAACACATTGCTCAGGTTTTTAATCACCTGAGGGAAAACACAGTAAATAATTAGATTATTAATTAATTAGTGAGCCTTATCCGATGATGATGGTGGCAAGTGAGCACTTAATCACCTCATCTTTCCTCTGGCTGGAGGTTTCGTAGGTCTGCAGCAGCTCCTTCAGGCTGTCTAGATCTGATCTCAGAGCAGCTGTCTGAGCTGTGCACTTCTCCCTCTCCTTCCTCAGTTCAAGCATGTGCTGCTCCTTGAAAGCCAACTTCCACTTCCTGAGCTCAGTCAGGACATTTGACTAATTAGGGGAAAGAGGTGGGACAATTACAATGTGTTCATTATAAGGCTAACCGACAAAAAACAAAAAAAAAGCAAAAACAAATGTACTTTGCAATGTCTCCTGCAACACTTACAAAAGTCTCAAGACTGTGTATTAGTATAAGGATTTGCAATTATATATATATATATATATATTCTTTTCATCCTTTTCAACAATTTTTTTATCAGACCCGATTAGAGAATGATTAACTGCCAGCTGCTTGTCAAAGGAAAAGGCCAATGACCACACTTGTGCAGCCTCCTCCACTAAAGTCACAGACAATTTGAAAAGGTCAGTGGAGCAGCGAAGGGGGGAGGTATCGCACAACCCTGCCAAGTGGGAATATTTGATTGTAAAATGCTGATAGTTTAAAGATCTATGACAATATTGCTTAGAAAATAAGTTTTCTCATTTCAAGTATCAGATGCGGTCCACCTGAACTTACATAAAAAAACAATTGATACTACATTCAACAAAAAAATCACTAACCTTCAGGTTGTTGCTCCATGTCTCCAGGATGTTCTCCATCTTGCTTATGTTCTCCTCTGAGATAAACATCTCTGTCACAGCAGACCCGGGAGGGTCAGAGCTGTCTGGCCCTGACGTCTCAGGAACTGTGAGCAACCTGTCTGGGAAAGCACTTGAGCGCACGGATGCTCTGCTAGAAGGCCGAAGTGACACCTCTTCAGCTGGAGGAAAAGACAAAGAAACACAGTCTAAGCTCGGAAAGGAGAACATGGCATTGAAAGGCTTTAAAGAAGCTTCCTGCGTAGACTAGACAATACAATTCCATTCCAGAATACTCACAATATTACATTTGCGTGACTTTGTTCTGAGTTTTAAATGCGCGAACTTGGACACGTGATCAGCATTGTATCCTGGCTTCATTGGGCGTCATGGGTCTTACAACAGACACCCTATGCCAGGTGAACCGTCCAGGATTCAAGTAACTTAATTCCCATAAATTGATTGAAAATTGTCAAAAACAAAAAGCTGTTTTGCTTCAAAGTTCCAAAAAGATGTTTAGTGACTAAACTCAACTCAACATTTCCCTTGCATGCAGGTAAAAATAAAATGACTAACATTGCAGATTTGTCTGCAAACTTCCTTCAAGACGACGTAATAGACGATTATATAAAGATAATATTATACCTTCAAGTTTTAATTTGCTATATTTTTATTTAAATATACCATGTGAATGTCTTGAATGTTTGGACGGCTCAATAATCATTGAGGAGGCCTTTGAAGTCACACTCTGGCGAGATTGTGTTCGATCTTTAGGTCCAGCAGCATCTAAAAAAGGGAAGAAAAAAGGAAAGTTGAACAGAAACTGCTTTGCACAATACACCAAATCCAGAAAGACATAAAATACATTTAAAGTTTGAGGAAAAACAATGACAACCAAAAAACGTAAAAAAAAAAAATAATAAAAAATGACTTCAGCTCTGAAGGACAATAATATAGCGGCAAGTGCGGCGAGCGTGGCTCCTCATCCAGAAATGCATTATGTCAGTATCTTAATTAAATTGTACAGAAGGAGAATGCCTGCACTCTAAAGCATGATGCGGGCAGCGGGCCAGGAGATCATTACCAATTGGCCGTCTGCTTTCTACATCCTTGTGCAATCCTCCATGACAGCTACAGCACTAAACCCCTAATGAGCGCTGCAGCTAAAGCTGGAGGGGAGGGGAGACTGTTAAAGACGATGCAGAGATAGGGGTTCAGCCTGACGATCTGATATTGTATGATCTAGTCTAGACTAGTTCAGGAGTAGAAAATGGGAGGCTGACAAAACAGGCACAACGCCCACTGTCAAAAAAAGATAGAAAAAAAAGTGTGATACCAAATCTTTTTGCCAGCCGATCACTTGATGGGGGCAGAAACTGTAAGAGCTCAAGTTCCCTTTCTGTCAAAAAAAAAGGCTTAGTGAAAAGTTGGGTATATTAATTTTTTTTTTTTTAAATCAAGAGGGACCCAGGTTACCTGCTGGGTGCTGTGATTTTCTGTCATCTTTTCTCTGGGAGGTGCGACCCTCCCCTGACAGATGTGAGGTGCTTAACTGCTGCATGTGAGTTCTGGTGGGTGTCTCAGGCTTAGGGGTCACCACTGCATACCGAAGAAGCTCCTCATACTCATCCTGTGCATACATTAAAATAACTGACTGAGGAACAATTATGAAGTTGGTTATGCTTCAGAACATTACTGGAAAGTTAAAACCAAAACAATTACATTCTTTAGGTTTAACTGACATAAAACCCAAAGCTATTTTAGTTCATCTTCAAACATAAATGCTGGTTCAAATGTCTATTATTTGTTCCAGAGACAGTAATCAGTAATAATAGCTTTAACGTCTTTCTTTCTTTTCTTTTTTTTTTGTGGCTTAGTTACTTTTTGCAAACATACTTATTTTCACAATGCAATCAAAAATGAAAAGAGCTATTGTAGTTTGTGTTTATATCAGGATGTTAGAATAGATTCCCCCTCTCATTGCAGCTTATTGCTGTTCTACTTTGCTTTCCATTTTATTTATTAAAAAAAAAAAAAAAAAAGGGTTCTGAGAACCAACACAGTGCAATGATCTATGAGAGGGGATTGATATAAAAGAGCAATCACAAATTGTGAATGTGACTTTTGGATGATTACCTCGAGGTCAGAAGAGATGGAGCCGTTCCGATCGTCATAATCCTTAGGCACAACAGGGCTGGTATGTTCGTCTTCATCTGAGGACATCTAGACTGAACACAAAAGAGTTGGATGGATGGATAAATCAATCAATCAACAATATGACTTTACTACTACAACAACAACAACAACAAATATTAATAATAAATATAAGCCATAAATAAAATATAAGTTGTATATACTAACTGTCTAAACTACTGTTATGGTACTTGTATCAACTTTAGTACAGAGTAAACATGTTAAAGTAACTCAAGTAAAGAAGTTCAGTTACATTTACAAAGTATAAAAACTGTACCAGGTATCGTAAATGTACATTAAAAAAAAAATACACAACATCAAAGTATGCCTGCTAATATAGCACGTCAAAAACATGCAAAAGTGCCACGCTAGTTACATTTAACAGCAGCATGAGGTTTAGCAGTAAACAGAGTTAAGGTTACTGTAAACAATACTATTTTTGGTCAAACCTACAACATGCATGAAGTAAATACAGCACAGTAGCCAGTTTGAGGCAAAGGGTTCTATTTGGTCAACAAATCTGCTAAACCATACTGGAACATAACTTACAGTTAACAGTGCGCTTGAAAACAACAGGTGGATTTAAAAAGGCGTATCTGAAGAGCGGGTGGCTGCGTATCAAAGTTGCTTTCCGGTATAATCACCTGACACACAGCCGAGGATCATTTCTTCGTCAGTTGCAAATCGCTTGCTTTGCCATTTTAAACGAGCCAACCCTCTAGCAACAGCTTCTCTGATTGGTCGCACCTTACGCTAGCCCTGTGAAATAGTTTATGATTGGACACACTGTTTCCATAGTAACAGGAAGCGGAACAACGCGAATCACAGCCAGCGTTGCCATGCGCAGACATCATGGTCCCTGCCTACGGTGCAAAATACAACGTAATCCTTTTAAGTCTTATTTTTTCTGTGCATATGTATTTTACTCCGTATTGTTCATTTTACTACGTTAACATTAAGTCGAATGGATCGCATTAAAAAATTTGGGCGCTCGCACGCGTTGTGTTGGACTTGTAACTGCATCATATGTCCAATACTACATCATTTTATACCACGTCTACAAAAATTCACCGCTTGACTGTACTCTTTGGGTGGAAGGCATCGTAGAGTGGGTCACCGTGCACCGCACCCCGAAGCTGGCGGATATAATATCTCTGATTTTGGAGCTTCATGAAGACCGACTGCTTAACGATACTGAGACACAAAAGTAAAACTGACCTAACAGATTGGCTGTCTTGGGTTGGAACAGATTCAAGTGAGAAGAGACATATGGTGTCTCTCGGTCATGGCAACACTGCATGGAGTACTTTTGGACCGGTGCCTCTTCTCACTGGCTCAGAACGAGGAGTACTGTCTTAAGGTGTCCCGTCAGCACTGTTGTCTGGACAATAATACCATTTTTAGTTAATAAGTTGAAAATTGTGAAATTATTGAACATGAAGAGTAATAAAACTTCATGTAGGAAAAAAAAATAGAAATTCAGCGGAGGCTGCAATATAAGCAGGATTTAAGCTTAGACTTTAAGGCTTCACTGAGTCATCAAGCAGGGTGTTCCAGACCTTTGGGGCTCTTTTTTTTCAAAAAGCCATGTCCCCTTTAGTCTAGTAAACCAATGACAAGTAATGCTCCTAGTTTGATTATATTGTCAGGTTGTATTTAGATGAAATACCAATAGGCTCAGGAGACACAGGTGGCATCATAAAAATATGATTTTTTTTTTCATCTGAATTTTTTCTGATCACCTGAATTTTGATACAGGTGATCAGATAACAGCTTGTCATATTACAATACAACTACATGTAGAAAAGGCTAGGTAAAGAAATAATCCCTGGAGTGCACCAAATTGACAGTGGGCATATAGGATTTGCAGGAGGAGGTCTTGATCCAGTGTAAGCCAAGCAGGTTGTATGAGCCACCTGTCAAGCTCAGAGTTTTTAAAATGCTGAGAGTGACATATTTGCGTCAGATTGATTGTCAGTCGTAAAGTGCCAATGTCTGGGATTAAGGTTTAATAATATGTGTGTATTTATACAAAGTATGCATTATTTGAAATCCAATACAGTCACACAAACTTAATATGCAGGTCTTGACAGGTGATGCACGTGATGAATTTCAACCAGAATCATAAAGCAGAGAGAATAATCCTTGCTGCTTCCTGAGAGGAGGTTCCCTGGTATATGACAGGAGGCTGTAGCTTGCACAGATTACTTTCTGGTATTTCCATTTTCAAGCCGATGATTCCCAAGTTTTCAGCAATGTATTTATCACAGTGCTTCATATTTTTTCATCCTAACTTTCAACACTGCATTTTATTTGTGCCTTCCATCTATAAATACTTTGCTGATTTTTTGTAGATGCATTATTACACAAAATTAATTTTACACATAATCTCTAAATGAAAAAAATCATCCTTAATTACTTTGCTTGCTGCATTTACATGTATTGGCCAAAACATGCAGTTCTAGAAAGGTCTGTTGGTGTGTGCATGTAACACTTTAAAAGAGTCTTGCAGCATTAATTGTGTCATTTTGCATGCTGCTGAGAAAGAAAATAAATAAAGATATATTAAAATTAATAATTATGTTTTAATTACATGAAAATAAACTAATAAAATAATTGAGGATGGTGGTAAGCAGGTTTTAATATGGTATGGGAGGCAGCTATAAGATAGTGTTACTGGATCCACTTTATAAATCTCAACGTCCTCTCTGTTAATGTGCTTGGACCGGTGTGTGAAAATGGGATTCAGCTCACATTTTTCTCTCATGGCCTGTTCAATCTGTTCCAGGACAATAATCACAATCCATTTGACTTTCTCCCCCTGGTATTTTAGCTCAGGTACGTTACACTATTCAGGACCTTGCAATGGTAGACAGAACACAAATAGGATACAAATGTTCTCTGCCTATGTGATCTGACTTTGTTGAAGAACTTATTTCTATAGTACTTTTGCATTTCCTTTCATTTTAACATTATGTATTATCTTATGTTGCGTGTGTTTCTTTTATTTTTTTATTTTTTTAACGTTGCAGGTAAATTAGTCTTAATGGATTAATTCCATATATGAATCTTGTTGACAGAGTCTCCGTTAAATTGTGTCTGCCCTTGATCGATTTGTAGTCAGATGCTTTTACAGACAGTCATAACTCACAAAGACAACAACCAATGTCATGTCATCAATCGTGATGTTTTCGAACCCCATTTTTTTCTCTCTCACATGAGAAAAAGATGACTTCTCTGAATGAAATGTTGCTCATCTTAACGTTATTCACAGCTGCCTGCTGTTTTCAAATTAGTTTTCATTATATTGTG
The DNA here is from genome assembly GCF_046127955.1 of Nelusetta ayraudi. NCBI lineage: Eukaryota > Metazoa > Chordata > Actinopteri > Tetraodontiformes > Monacanthidae > Nelusetta > Nelusetta ayraudi. The sequence goes on from NW_027466230.1 coordinate 393,615, forward strand.
ATGGACCAGGACTTCCCCCTCAGGACACTCTAATCCATCATATCACTCTGTCTGCGACACCACTGTCCTTTCCTCTTTTTCCCACATTGCGATTCTTGGACTTGTGAAAACAACATGGTCACTTTTGTGGGCGTGATAAACAGCAATCGCAACCAGGTAAGGGACAGAGAAGCAACATTCATTTTCATGAGGATATCTTTACAGTGTCATAACCGCTGACTCCGCCATAGCGTGGTTCAGCCATATGACTGAAGATGAGGAGTGGAGGCTGCGAGAGAGGAGAACAGCTAAATTAGCTAGCTTCTAGATACGCGGGGCGAAAACAATTACCGTCAACGTCCACATCCTTTTGCAGTAATCACGATGATGATAAGCAGCTGTTCCAGTCAACCTCCACCTCCTCCTTAAATTCAGGTACAACATCCATTCCATTCCAATTTCTGTGGCAAAAGAAAAAACAAACATATTTATTTGATACTATTGTATATATAAAGTCAAATCACGATACTAAAGTCATTTAAAGTCATTGCTAATTGTTTATAATTTGTATTTGACTAAAAATAACACACTTTACATACCCACAACATACATTCAGACTGTTAGGAATAAACATGTTGCAACAAGCGTTGGGTCTCGATGCATCACAAAATCAGGTGTAACGTAGCATATAATCATTACATTGCGTAAAAATGGCAATGTACATTTGTATTATTTGCGAATGTGGGTCATTATGGTGGTGCATATCACAACAAAGACAGGTCTTATGTGAGGGAAACCCAGCAGGACAGGGTCTGACTTGCTAAGCCTGGAGGGCTTTTTGGGGATGAGTCACTATTTCATTACCAGCCATCAGCGTTAGGTTCTATTTACTGAATGCACTGTTCAAATGCAACGCCTTTACATTCCTTGCACGCATTCAATATTCAACCTAAATACACTGGGAAATATCACACAGTGCCTTATTGGGTTTTCAGTGCAATAAGACTGAAAATCATCTGGCTTGTTTGTGCGTTTGTGTGACAAAGAGAATAGAGTGTCTTACAAGAAAGCAGTGGTGGTGGGGGGGAAGGGGCACATTGCCATGCGCAGTGGGCTGCGTGTGTGTCTGCGTGAGGGTCATTCTACTGTCCCGTACATTAAGCTAAGTGCTCCTCGGCTCTCCAGAAGTAGTAAATGGAGTCTCATGGCTTGAGGGAGGGTTTTGTCTCCCAACTCTGAATCAAAAGCTGCGAGTGTCCCAGGCCCTAGGTCACTGAATCTGCGAATCATCCAAATTCAGGAAATAAAGATAGATGCCTCTTTTTTCCTTTTCTTTTACAAGTGTATGTGCATGCGCCCTTGTGGGCTTTTGTGTTTTCCGCTGTGTGTCTTGTGCACATCATACGCAATCATTTACTGATCCCTTCTGCGTCTTTTGTGGTGAGCATAATGAATGGTTTGGAAGCCTTGGCTCAAGCAAATGCACATATAGGAAGTATCACAATTCACAGTGAATCATTTCATAAATGTTGCAAGTTTAAGATATAGTGATTTTTCAGTCGATAGTTTCTCTCTCAGGAAAGTAGGTCCTGCTGTCAAGGCTGTATGTCTTCGTGCTTGCATCACCTCATTGCTCCCCCCCCCTTTCCCTCTTACTTTTTCTAGGAACTGCTTGCAGGTTTCAGGGGCATTACTATCTGACATAGCAGCCACAGCGGCAGCCACTGTCTCACACTTTATCTGAAGAGCCTACTTATCTCTTAGAGCCCGTGGTGGATTATGCAAGAATTACTAAAGGATTGTATAATCTTTTACAGCATCCAACAGGGGTATTTTCATTTTGTTATCGTGATTCTTTGTAACCCTCCAGAGAGAACGATGTCTGTGCTTGGTCAAATTTATGGTGTGTAAAAAGCAAGCTGTTGACATAACTAGAGAGACAGATGTGTTTTTTGTAAAATTCTGGAGCTCACTAGCGGTGGTCTGTCAGTTTTCCCTACTGATCTTTGAGTCGTCATACCAACATTCACCTGTGGCTCCTATTAAACATGCATAAATTTGAACATTATACCCTGCTGCCATTACTGACTAATCCATTTAAACCTTCTTATCCAGAGTGACAGAGTGAGAACCTGGGCTTTCCCTGGGATTCAACCAATGTTCCATGTATCAATCTTATTCAGCGCCAGAGAGGGAAAGCAAAATGATCTTGCATGGTTACAACCACTGGTTGTCCAGATTTTTTGTGTTCTGTTCTTATCCAGGTCCTAACAACATGAGAGATTGAGCTGCAACTGTATTATCTGCTAAATGACTGACGATAATAATTTTCACACAACAAATCAGGTTATATGACAACTGTTTTTCACAGATGAGCCCACATTCACCTTTGTTTTGACATCTTTTTAAATTCAACGCAAAGCAAAAACTGCCATGGTTTGGATTGCCAACCTTTATTTTGCTGATATATTTGTTTTTGTCACGGAATGAAATTATTTGGTTCATGTTGTCCCATGTTGTGCAAAATTGACGTTACCGGTGTTTTCTATTAGTCACATGTCTCTAGCCTGTCAGATAAACTGCCCAGAATTGACAAAAACAGTATTTTTTTTGCCTACTCCACAAGCAAGTAATTACTAAAGCATAATCCTGAAAGTCAGCACTCTGTGATACAGTAGGAGGCACTGACACCTCACTGAAGTCAGGCGTCCAGTCTACCTTGCATATGTCGAAGATACAACAAAGCATATGGTTTAGCAGGAAGCTAAAGGGAAGTAATATCGTGAGACACTGTGGAAAGAGGGGAAATAATGCTGTCTTCTGGAGACCCATGGTTTTTTTTTTTTTTCAACAATCATCATGTGAGGGTGATTCCCAAGTCCCAACAGATCCGAAACTGGCTCTGTTCTCAGGACCTTAGAATTCACATCTACAACGGTGAAGCATTTATGTAATGCTGCTTTTTTTTTTTTTTTTTTTGCGTCTTTATAACGTGTTCAATTTACAGCGTTCAACTTTTATTCACAATTCCACTAATTCATTGGAGTGTTGTCCCCTCTCAAAAAAACAAAACAAAAAAACAAAACAAAACGCAGGCGAAGTACTCAGGTGTCGGTCAGCACCACGGACAGAGGATGGGGCGGAGGGTGGGGAGGGGGTGGGGCTTCGCAGTGGACGCCGCAAATCACGGCGGGCTGCCTGTCACACGGGTGAAAAAGCGGTTCTTCTTTCACGGCGCAAGCGAGCCAACAGTAGAAAGGCGGCTTTGGTTTAACGAAGAGACCAACGTTGTCGCACTTCTTGACTCAAAAACACAGCGGCAAATGCTCGCTAGAGAACTTTTAAACAAAAATCACACACACACGTACACACACACACACACACACACACACACACACACACACACACACACACACACACGCACAGACGAAACCATGCACCGCATGCATGTCACACAGAGTGGAAGGCAGCGAGTGGTGGGTGCCTGCGTGTTTGGCACTCATCCGCGCGCGTCATCCAGTCACCTAACCAGATTGTTCCGTCAGCCGGAAATATCCGCATCACTCAATGGAGTATAATTATTGATTACCTCCCCCCCTCTGCTCCCTCCACCACCGACTCCACCACCTCTCCACCCTCCTCCCCACTACACACGCACTCCCTTCCCCCTCCCGCCTCCTCCCACAGTGTCTCTCTCACGCGCTCTCCTCTTTCCTGAAGTACTGCAGCCGGGGGGAGGACCGCATTGGAAACACAAAAACACCGCTGTGCGCTCTGATGCAAGGGGGGGAAAAAAACACAGAAAAAAAAAAAAACAACCGCACCCCAGGTTAACAAAATTTCGCTCTTCCCATCACAGAAGAATTCCAACGACATGGGTTGCCGTCCACTCTTCTCGCCATAAATGACGGTAAGAAGCAGCGGTTACTTTTCCTCCCCCTCCCCGACAAACGTGCTGACTGTGCAACGAATCCGAGTTAGGAAACCCCAGTCTCGGCCAAGAAAGTGCTCAGTGACGAGTCGCGTTGAAAGTCTGGTATTGTGTCGACCTGTTCACACAAAAAGAGGATTCGGGCTAGAAAACGCGGGGACGCTGTTTATTGACAGGCTTGATTGTGGTTTTGGAATAGTTGCAGTGCTTTGTGCATATGTGAATTTTTCTTATGGTTGCACCGAGACCCCGTGCCCTCGAATGCAGAAGAGGGAATTAGTCGTGAATATTTACAAAATACAAAGTAAGTGCCTCATGTGATTAGGAATGTGGTGAAATACCCCATTTCTATTGCATTCTGGATTTAGTTTTTATTCAGTAACTACAGGTGACTTCTTTGGATATAGACATTTTATCCTCATCAGAAAAAAAAAAAAAAAAAAAAAAACTCAGCCAGCTCTTTCAGAAGATTATTAGAGTATTTCTGGGCTGTGTAGTTACTAAAGATAAGTGGCTAGCTTTTATAATTTCAAGAAAATCCACAATTCATCAAGTATTATTCTCAAACTAATATTCTCTGTACCGAAGCAGTCCTTTGAGTTGTATTCTGCGCATTGTGCATGCTGTAGTGCCACGGAGGCACCTGCCCCGGGGTAAAGCACTCTGCACTGCCGCCTAAAAGAGGAGAGGATGCGGGAGCAGGCTACTGACTCATCCATGAATTGCACCTCGAGAGGCAGTGAGCGATTGACAGGCGCACAGTCGCTGAACTGGAAATCCGTGGCAAAGCGCTTTGTTTGCACTTGGAGGGCTGCTGTACGAGTCCTGCTGGCTGAACACCAAAGGTGTGCAATGCTGGGAGAAAAAAAAAAAAAAAAAAAAGCATTTGATGGGGTTAAGTGATTGCAGCATTGATTTAATCATGATGTGGTTTGTTTTTTCCCTGTTGGGTTAACCTGGATTACTCTTGCAATGTACTCTTAAAGAACCCTTATTTTATTCAATAACAACTTTCTCTATGCTTGCATCGTACTACAGTTTTTTTTTTTGCAAATAGCTCCACAAAAGCTTTTTTTTTTAAAGTCCCATTCTCTGTTTCAAATGAAAGAGAGAAGAAACAAAGCCTTCATTTCTGTCATTATAAAGCAGATACGAGAGCATCACAAAGAATTCTCGACATATTTTGTCATCTCAGCACAGCTACGTGGGGAAGTAGTGAATTGGCAGAGCTGTCTCATTGCTGTGTCATCCTCACATTTAAATAAGAGCCCAACTTTGACTGGGACAGCCCGTTTTTCGGTGGCTAGTTGTCACAACTTTTTTTTTTTTTTTTTTTTTTTTAATTTCGAGTGTAACCAGCTCATGATCGTCGTGTGAAATAGAGCCGAGAAATCGAGAAATCGTAAAACAGAAAACACAAGCGTAAGTGACAGATCAGAGTCGCTGCATCATTGGCCTATAAAGAGTGGACTCTGCAGTGGGGGTGGGGACATGGCGTTTTTCGTATCCATTAGCACAGCGTTGTCATTAGTACGGACTCGTCAAATGAAGAGCTTTCCCCTCATGTGATTCCAATGAAAGGATTCATTTTAAATTTCAAACATTACACATTTAAAATAGTGCTAAATAGTGCTTCCTGTCTCAATATCCACATTATTTCCATCTTCTTAAAAGACGTATATGATATGGATATGACACTCCATCCAGCACGCATTCAGGTTTTCAGATTCTTAAATTAGTTAAATATTAACATCATCAGAGGGGAATCCCATTTTTGTTCACTCTGTCTCGACGCTCTTTCGCCCTGCCTCCGTTTCTTATGTAATTAATTTTTCTTGCCATACCCAGACCTCTCCACCTCTCGTCCTCTCTCTGTCCCTCCACGAAGTCAGTAATGGCATCAGTGTTGGATGAAATCTCCTAACTCAAGAGCGTCCTGGGCTGGCTGCTCTTCTGCCTTCCAGATGAGGTCACGGCTCACCGTTTTTGATGGGATTACATGCGGCTCTGTCCACTTAGAGATTGGACCTGCTCCCTCTGATGCTAATAGAAGAAACCCGCAGTCAAGACGCCGCGCGTGTCTTTGAAATGGCAGTGACAGTGACAAGTGGAACCTGACAGAGGAGGGAGACATTTGTGCTTCGTATAGGCCGTAAAGAGACGTTGATGGGGGATGTGCACTGGACATGAGTGCGAACACGAGCAGAAAACTTCCCCTTCTTTTTGGACTGCTTTAGGGAAATTACTGGGCCGTGTTTATTGTAATTTTTTTTTATTGCTTCATCAATAGTGAATTATTAATAATTTATCTGAAAAGCCTTTAGTATATTGTTAATGTTTTACTGCAAAGCACCATGCAGCCATAAAAGTCACTATTGACTTTCCTTCAAGTTCTGATGAAAAAAATGATGGAGTTTGTCCTCACCAGCTGTCATGAATTCTTTTACACTACTTATTTACCAACCAACATACTAATCCAACTCCTTTTGAACGGAAGGCAACAATAACTGGAAATAAGTTGCATTTGTGATCTATGTTGTTTGGTGTGTTCTGTCACATTTCACTTATTCTTAGTGTCTTTGAGGCACTGCCAAAGGGGAGTGGGTAAAATATTACCCTCTTCAAGTTATGGTGCCAAAATAGAATTTGATCAATTTTCCAAATTGCACCTTGAAATTGCATCAGTTGTTCAAAGGCTTGTGCAGGGCTGAAGGAAGGAAGAGGTATTATTTATTATAGAGACTGGAGCAACACACTGGTTACAGAAAGGTTTTGATTTCTAATTTTGGAAGATGGTTTAATTTTGGACAGTGCAGCTTCTTCTGAGAGGGTTGAGTGTATTTCCGCATTATCAGAAGAAATGCAGATAAAAATGCAGCTCATGTCATTTATAAAACACTACATACTTGAAGATGATAGAGTGCAATTATGTACTCCCACTAGAGAGTGCTTTATCTTTTTATAATAGAACATATCTATGTTTTAAATACACCCAAATTCTGAAAGGGCTGGTTTTGACTATTACGAACCAGATGCACGATGGGAAAAATGGGCTGAGGTACCACGCAACAAAACATAACAAACAGTCAGTAAAACACAGATGAGTTTGTCCAGGGCTGCATGGTGCTACCTACTTTACTGTCCATGAATGTTCCCTTTGCGGGAGCTGTCTGTGCTGTCGGGGTCTTGACAGCTGCGGTCAGGTGGGGTTGGTCGTTTGTTTGCTTGAGTGTCCTCGGAGCTTCATCACCACTGACAGGGGGCCTCACAATACACTCCATTGATTCCCTGACAGGCAGGATCATCTCTTCTTGACGTGATGGGCACGTGTGCACGCTTGCTTTTAAGCAAAAATGATAGGATGACAGCTGTGATTGACCTGATCTGGAAACAGTAAGGTCGTCGAAAACTGCTGGTGTCCGACATGTCAAGACTCCACTCATCCAGGGATTCATTTCGTATTCGACTAATGTTAAGTTTAAAAAATGACAAGAAGATATTATATAATCTGTGTTCAAAAACAAAGAATACAAATCCTGTAATCCTTTAAGGAGGAAAAATGCAAAAACCATCAAACTGGTCACACCATGACCTCGAGGGGTCAGCCAGTACAATTGGACAAGAGAAACAAAGGTCATCTTTAGGCACCATGGGTGTCAATGGAGGTGTTAAAAATGTATCACTCGTGTGCAAAACACATAAGAAGTCGCTGATAAGAAGTCGCTAGATGAACCAAAAGGGATTAGCAGAGTCACCTTGAATCAGCAGTGTCGTTTTGCCCAGTAAAATTGCATTATGGGAGCAGGAGCTGGCCCTGTGATTTGTGTCCTCCTGACAAGGCTTCAGCGTTCATTAAAGGCTGTCGTGAGCAGCTCAGACACACAGGAACCACACACACACACACACACACACACACACACACACACACACACACGCAGGCACACGCAGGCACACTCACACACACACACACACACACACACACACACACACACACACACACACACACACACACACACACACGCAGGCACACTCACACTCACACACACACTGGACAGCTCTGACCACACACACACACACACACACTCTCACACACAAACACACACCCTGGACAGTGCCAGGCCATCTCCACCCTTTACCAGAAATGAGCACGTACAACAAGATCCCTTTATTTGAATTCAAAAGAAAGCGCTCAGTTTTCTAAAAACTAGTGTTTGTACCAATTTGCAATGAAAAACCATTGATTAGATAAGCCAGAGAAGGCCTGTGGCGACAGTGTGATGATAAGGTGTGATTCACAGTTTGCACTCTGGTGTGAAATCGTGTTTTATAGTGTGCACTTCTCTGCCGAGGTATCCCCTCCCACGAACGGCACTGGACAGGATTGGAAAGGGCTTCCCCATCCATTTGGACACGCTTAGACACCCACACACAGACCCACGCACGCACGTGTGCAGACACACGTCTTTGTGAGGTCATGCTATGACCTCGGTTCTACCCATTCTTTTGCACAGCCTACGCCAAGCCCTTAAAATAATCCTAAACTTACCCACAACAGGATTTAACCAGCGTCAACCCAAGCCTCAATTTCATTGCAGGAGAAAGCAGGTATATAAGATAGATGAATAAATGCTCAAAACAGTCTGTGGTTTTCTCTCTGGTTTTTACGTAGAGTAATCACCAAAAGCGTCAGGTGACGCACCAAAAAGCTGTTGTGCACTGTGTTATTTTGCGCACTGCAACCACTTGTCCTTCTCGTCTCCTTCCCTTGCACCGATTAAATATGACAGTGCTGTTCTGGTTGAATCGTCACTTCCATTAAAACGAACCAGCTCTTTATTGGGGGCAAATTGATTTTTGGCGGAGTCTCGTTTTATTAGCTTCTGTTTCACTGAGTGGATCGTGAGTCAGCAGATTCGGCATCACTGTTAACAAAAAAAAAAACCTTGTCCCTTCCAAACTGAATTCCCATTCACAAAACACAGAGAAGGAAGAGCGTCTGTGAGCACCATGCATTGTTTTTTGTGCCAGAGCTTTTAAATGTACAACCCTCCAAACGGTTAAGGGCCGAGAGAGAAATGTCAGGAAATATGAAAGAGCTTGTTCGCTGTCAGTGTAGTGTCACCTGTTAGTCTGGAATGGCCTCAGTTCCAGGCGCTGTGTAATGAACATCTCCTCCTCTTTGTCTCTTTCCTCTGTGATCTCTCTCCCCTTTCTTTCCTTCCTCCTCTTTGTTTTGTCTGCCCTTTTATTTTTTTCAATTCCATCCCCTTCCTCCACCTCTCTCACAGCCCGGCCGATGATTACCACCGCCATTGCGGTCTCTCTCCTGCGGTGACTGTGAACTCAAGAGCTTTCTACCCACAAGACCCATTCCAAGGTCCATCCTCCGACCTCCCAACTGCCTCTCACTATCATCTGGACACCACCCTCCCCCCACTACCCTGCCTTGAAGACCTGCAGGTGGAGACAGAATGGAGGACACTTACAATAACAGGACTTCCCTGGTCAAGGGGGCCAAGGGCGTGGTCAAGGAAGCCAAGCGGCACGCTACCAAGAAAGTCAACAAGGTGGTGGACCGCGCCTCGGATGAATACTCATCCCATCGCAGCTACAGCCGCTTCCAGGACGAGGAGGAAGAAGATGAAGAGTTCTACCGCAACCCGCCGAGGCAGGGCGAAGACTACAATGACAACGAGGAGGGCTCCAGCGACGCCACCGAGGGCCACGACGACGAGGACGAGATCTACGAGGGCGAGTATCAGGGGATCCCTGGGGACGGGAAGCACAAGGAAGCCCAGGTGGGGCTGGGTCCCCTGGTGTCGGACGCCACCAAGCACCGCAAGGTGCTGGAGGAGGAGCGGCAGGCCGATGAGGAGGAGCTGGCCCAGCAGTACGAGCTGATCCTCCAGGAGTGTGGCCACGGGAGGTTCCAATGGCAGCTCTTCCTGGTGCTCGGTCTGGCGCTCATGTCAGACGGGGTGGAAGTGTTCGTGGTGGGCTTTGTGCTGCCCAGCGCGGAGACGGACATGTGCGTGCCCGACTCCAGCTCGGGATGGCTCGGTAAGAGATGCTGTGTGTGTGTGTGTGTGTGTGTGTGTGTGTGTGTGTTTGATTGGTGGAGCGCCTGTGCATGTGCTTCCAGGAACATTAATGAGGATTTTGATGGATGACAGCTCTCATTTATTTATTTGTTTTTGATCTAGTAGACTATAAACTGCCGTAGTTTTAAAACAGTCCGTATTGCATTCTTGCAAATGTAGAATCGATTTAGTAGAATTTGAATAATACACCACTTCTAAACACGACTCGTGAAATCCCAAACATCTGGTATCCTCTCGCAACGTTTTTTTGTTTATTTGAAATCAGTCCATAACAAATTATCAACTGTGCAGAGCATAAAGACTGAACGACTCTACAGTAGTTACCCCACTGTGCTTCTGAAACGTTTCATATATCCAGTCTACATCTTTCCTTACTCTGCATTTAGGGATGAAGCATTTTGAAAGTGTCATGGTTGATGTTGCCAGTTTTGCTTGGCAGATTTTTTTCACAAACAGATGATCTGCTGGCTCCCACTACTACTGGTCCAACAAAGAGAAACTATCCAGTGAGCAGCAGTTTTGTGGAGGAAAAAGCCTTGCTGATATCAGGGGGTCAGAGGTCCTTCATTTGAAATGATGGTGATGCTCCCGTTGTGGTTTGCCCACCTGGACTTTGACATTAATTTACAACGCACCTGCTTTCACATGAGCCACTTTGGCTGAGCTCGGTGGGTTCACGCAGGTGTTTTCAATGACTCCAATCAAGCTCCCAGTCCGTTCTACTTAAAGAGTTTGAATGCTGCTCTTGTGCCAAAGGTCTGACAAACAGTTCCACTCGATGAGCTTGTAGCAGCAGCACAAATGTGCATTTTGAATCCTCTATTACAACAATATATGCACACTTTTGTTGTGCACCTACAGAGTGCCTAAAGGTGCCTCTTTTTGTGCGTTCCACTCGCACATCCTGCTTGTGTTTCCTGTGGATGAGGTGTTTCCTCTTTTCTGGCCTCCGTGTCAAGATTATAGACAGGGGTTGAGTATTCCCTGTGTGCTCTGCGTGTCGAGAAAGAGTCCCTGCAGTTTCAGTGGCTGCAGGTGTGTAATCCATCACAGCAGAGTTGTGTACAGGGGGCTGACTCACTGTGTCAGTAAGAGTGGCAAGGACATTACTCAGGCACACAGACTGTAAATGGGGAGTGCAACAGTTAGAAATGATATCTGGCAAGCGACAATCTGGGTAAAATGGGCACAAGAGTGTGTGTTTATGGGTTCTTTTTGTTCAAGGGTAAAAAGTGATGATTTTGAGTTTCAATGGCCTCATTTAGTTATCTAGCACAGCAAGCATCACATTATTCTTGAATTGAAGAGGCCACAAGAAACATTTGGAATGTGGGGGCCCTTCTAAGAAATGAGAGAAGAGAGGAAATCTTCTGTGTTTCACATTTATTTACTATATTAGAACACCGGTTATTTTTCTGCCAGTTTAACCAGGGGGCCCAACAGTCCAAGACTTTCTGTTTACACAGGGCGTGACATCATCTGCGCATCACCACGCTGCGGCGAGTGGTGCTGCACTGCGGCATTTCACTAAACTCTTGCCAAAGCCACTCAGTAATAAAGTAGAAACACCTTTTCCAATGGCAAAAGCCCTCAGTGCCTTTCCTGCAACGTTCACTTCACTATAGTGTCTTCAGCTTCAACTTGGATGCTCAGTTGCGTCCTTGGGTTTCTTCTCATACTCGTTATGTACTGGGCAATTATCAAGTGATCCAATTTTAAACACATTGCCGACCACAGACACACAGACAAAAAAAAATAATATCAAATTCAGAGCGTAGAACATTATACTGCACCTGTTTGTCCATGCACACAAAAGCTCACTGACCAAACCTGACTTTCGCAGAGGATAGTCAACTTTTTCAGCTGGCCGGCTGTGTTGCACTATGTAAATTTAAATGTAAACGAAATGATTGAAAATATTAAGGCGAACAGATGCTGTCAAAAGCAAGACTGTAAAAGTACTTGACATCTGGTTGCTGCTCCGTCCCAGAATCCTTTTTCTCACTGGCTATTGTGGGACTTCTGTCAAAGCCTGAGTGGTGAAAATCAAATATGTTGCGCATTTGTAATTTGGAGGGTCAAACTTGTTGGTGGCTAGTAGAAAAACCTTGACTGTGGCTAAATTATTCCTAATTAATTTAGAACAAGTTAATGGTTTCTGTGTCTTTCTATGTGGCCCTGCGATGAACTGGCGACTTGTCCAGGGTGTAGCCCTGCCTTCGCCCAATGACAGCTGAGATAGGGTCCAGTGAAGCGTGCAGGAGAATTAACTGTTAACTAAACTATACTTAGCAGAAGGCGTCAGAATTTAAATTATTAAAGTCATTAAAATCCAGCTGCTGTAAAAGCAAAGAAAATATGTTTACAGAGTTGCACTGAATACTGTTGGAATGTTTTCGTACTGGGAGGACAAACACTAGAGTTTATGTGTTATTACAACAAGATAAAGAAAGATAAAGATAAAATAGCCGGTCGTTATTCCTGTCACATCCTCACATATGTTTTGCACGATGCACCTTCACTTTTCTGTCTCTTTTCACGCATCCATGTAAACTCTCTCCTGCCTCTGTAGTGGAAGTCCTGCGGGCGTTCATGCTCTACGCTCCGCTTCCTCTTGTTCGTGACTCCATCCCTCGCCGCTCTCCCTCCATTCTGTGTGTGCCTCTCATTTCTTTAGCCATCCTCTCCCATTCTCCTCTCCTTTCTTCTGCTGATTGCCCCGAGGTCCCTCCCTGTTAAGGTGAACATGATTGGTGCATATGTGAGCGCGTGCGTCGCCGTGCACGCACATCTGGGCACAGCCTTCATGATTGCTGTGACCTTGTTGATATCCATTTTGAGTTTTCCACAGTGATTGCACTTAATTACAGTAAACAAATAAGGTGAAGTGATGTTTTACAGGCGCTGTGGCAATAATTGAACCTTTAGCGCACCTGGTTAAAAATTACACAAGCCACTTTTATCTGGGATAAAATTTAATGTGCCTTCTTTTCTGTGTATTTCGTGGCAGTTTTGGACAATGGCACTTGACAATTGGTGACAGCTATTTGTGATTTGAAAAATCTGCTGGTGGACACAAGGGAGAGATTTCAATAAAAACCACAGTTTCTTAGTTTGCCCATGTTCAGAGGTGGCAACAGAATTCACATTCTCTACTGAAGTAAAAGTACAGATACGATTAGTTCCTTCGTCAAGTTTCACTGAGTAACCAGGCAGATGTCAAGCTTGTGCAGTGTACCAAAGTGGCAAATGAAGCAAAAAGTGTCGGCGATCTGATCGTCAAAGCAACCAGAAAGGATATATTACCATTGGATCACATGGAGAATAACTTGTAAACAATAACATTGAGATTAATGATGTTCTGAGTTGGAGATAAGATTAAAACCTTATGCAACATCTCTGGATGTAGTTAGGACACTGGCTATACTGACTGTTAATGGTCATTGCATCAGAGCGTATAAAGGAAACTAAAACCATTAAATTTAAATCAAGTGGTTCCAGATTCAAGAGTAATAGTAAGTGCTTTAAGAAAATTGGACTGTAGCGCATCTATGGACACTTTAACTGATTCTACTGGTTTTTTCCAGATGGGGTGTCTTTTTTGATACTTAACCAATTTTTTTTGAAATTGGAAATAGAATTTTGCGTTCTTCAAACATCCATGGTTTTCAATATAGCCATGGAGCTAGTTTCACCTGAGTTGCACTCCCATCACGGTTGCATTGCACAGCTCCGTTAACTGCATCAGTGTCAGAGACAGAGGCGAGCTGGGCCGACTGAGCCCGCTGCCTAATGGAACAATGCAGAGTGAAGCTCAGAGGACTCTGAAGAAGACGGATTACCGAAAAAGGCAGATCGCATTACTGAACTCTGTCATATTCCAATTTTACATGGGTTTAAGAATGAGGCGTCACTATTAAGGTTGGAGGTGAAATGCTGTCAAGCTATGTGGACAAACTGCCAGGCACAGTGTGTGTGTGTGTGTGTGTGTGTGAGGATGGCAGGTGGTGGAGTGAAGTTGGTTGTGGTGACAGAGCCGCTAGTTAAAGGCTAAGCCATCATCGGCAGACACAACAAACAATGGGAACGCATCACCCTATCATCACTTCATTTGCCCTTCCGACCGGATCAACTCAGCTCCTCTCATTTTCATCTAGCTTCCTCTTCCACGCTCGACCACCTCAGTGGCCTCTTTTTCACCCCATGACTCAATCTCTCGTCTCTTCCACCAGCCCTTTTACAATTTATTTTTTTTTTGTTACTCTGGATTCTGCCTGTCCCGGCTTCACTTCCTGTCTTGTCTCTCGCTCGATCTCTACAGTAGCCCGCTTCCTCCTCTCACCATTGTTTTCGCCATGTCTGAGGGAGCCAGCTGGCAGCCTGTGTGGGTCTGCGTGGAGCTTGGGCGGTTGAGCATGGCTGAACTGCGGTAACATCGCGGCGTCACTGCAGAAGAACACACAAGTCGAGTAGCAGGGCTCCACAACGCGTGAGGGAGACACACACAGACACGCCCGTTCTTTCATGTGTGTGTTAGAGAGAAAGCTGGACATGTGAGACTGAATGAGGGCTGAATGTGTGCATGCTTGCCCGCATATATAGAGCAAACCTGCTGCCACCAGCAATATCTGCGGCACCAATGAGCACACCGTGTCGAACGGACTCCCTTATCAGGGTTCATGGCCTCGCTATATTTCATGCTTACTTATGAACACACTATAATAAAGATTGTGTCATTACTGACGCCGAGTGAGTCATTTTTAAATCCTGCACTCGCAGCCCTTACTGGGGTTACTTTCACATGGGTTTTATTGAAACCCTGCCCACACTTTTTATGGCTTAAAGATGACAAAAGGCTTCAATCTCTCTTTTTTTTCCTGCGGAGGTGGCAGCAGAAGGAGGCATGAATCCGATCAAACTGACACGATGTAGTACAAATGTGATTACACGGCGCTCTGTGTGCAAGGAGCTGATGACGGAGGAGCAAAGAGGGAACTAAGGCAAACAAACGAGCGGCGAGTGTGGAGCAGAGGGGAGAGGAATGGGGTGAAGAAAGGAGGATGGGGAGGGAAGGAAAAAAAAAAACTAGGACTAGGACTGGAAAGGATGTTAGCAATGAGAAAGAGAAGGAAGGGAGCAAGAGACCAGGAAGAGTCCTGATCATATCGCATGAACGATGATGATGAATACAAAACAACGTGGAGGTGGCTGCTGCTCCATGATGAGCGTCATGACGGTCGTAATGAATAAAAGGGTGACAGGTGTTTTGTGCGGCGCCGAAAACAGTTTGTGCCACGAGGAGCGAGAAGCATCAAAGCATGAAATCAGAGAAGAGGCTGTGATGCAGCTCAGCGCTCCCACGGCTCTCGGGGGGAGAGGGGGGGGGGGGGGCTCCTCGCCATGTGACAGGGCAGAAAACACCGAAGCAGGGCCTCCCCCATCTCCCCACGCCGCCCTCTCATCCGTTCACACAATCCTGCAATTACACCACACTCCTGATGAACCCTATGTCTCCTATGTCACCTCCACCCTCACCGCTTCTACGGCTGCTCATCACACGTTTCGCACTGCTGCTGTTTTTACACACTTGTATTTTCTGTTTGGTGTTCAGGTTCATTACAACACTGTTACACCAAATCCGATAAAACATTTCTTCTGATGGATCTCCAAATTAACGTTTGTATTTCATACTTCTGTGGCATCTATTCCAATAATATTGTGAACACACATTCTGCAAAACAGTGTTTGTTTTTTGTGGTTTGTGGATTTAGTACTTCTATAATAAGGCAGATGCTGGTCCAATAATTAAATTAGTCCTGGTAAAAGATTCTACTGTTTAGCTCCACAGAATCAATGACCGGCATCGCCGGATCTGTGAGGTTTCATCAATTACACAGTTTGTTTGAAGCTCTTGCGGTCCAGCCATATGTTCTCCAATATGGTCGACTAACTGACTGCAGCACGAGTATCAGTCAAATGAAAAACTGAGAGATCTTACGGTTGAGTTACCTTTTTTAATTTGCAGTGGATGACCAAGTGGAGAAGGTGGTTATTGTCTCCTGAGATCACAGGGGCTAATGACCGATTCCTGCAAATAGGACGAAAAAGGACCTGTGGGTTTTTGACAAAATTAAGTAAGTAAGTAAACAACTACCTAATGAATCAATGGACAGCATTTGAATGTGCTGCTTTATGTTAGTGTACGCTATCTATAATGGCATGACCATCCTTAACATAAAACCTGCCCTTGCACAGAACAGGAGTGCTTCAACAACACAGCTTCAAGGTTGGACGTGTTGTGCATTCTGAGGTGTTATTTTTTAGACCTTGGTTGTAACTAGAGGTTTTTTCTTTTTTTTGGCACCATTCTTTATAAAACCCAGACATGGTTGTGACGTTGTGCAAATCCCAGTGGATCAGCAGTTTTGTGAAATAGTCAGACCAAGCCCGTCTGGCACCAACTACCGTGACTGGTTCAGAGTCACTTAAATCCTTTCTCCCTCATTCTGATGATCACTTTGAACTTCTGCAAGTTGTCTTTGTCACGTCTACGTGTGTAAATGCACACCAGTTGCTGGCATGTGATTGGCCTTGCTAATCATTTTCACGATGTTGCATTGCCTTTGTGCTCAGCATTATTCTACCAGGAGATCCCTTTGCTGCTGTTCACACCTAGATTCAAAGATTGGAAACAACTTCTCAGAAGAGTTGGTTTTGCCACTGGGATAGTTTTTCCTCCAAGGTTTTGCTGCAGTGCAGTCATGGCCCGGGTATAGTCCAAACATTACAGGAAGTGGGATTGTATAACACACTGATTAGTCAGTGGTGGGAGACTCATTATCAAAAAGGGAAGAAATCTCTCCAGAGGCCAGCGATTCATTTGAAATACACGCTATAATTTTCGAAAATGACAGGTTAATGCCGGCAAAATCTGGATTGGTCTGTTGGTGATGACACACACCTCATAAGGTCTGGTGACGCCTGGGCTATTTTTAAATTTTATTACCCCTTAGTACGCCGGTCCTCCTTCTTTTCTTGGAACAGCACTTAAAACATCATGCCTGAAATATCGAGAAATGACTTAAACGTCAATAGATTGATGATGTCATTGACGCCCCATTTATTTTCGTTCTGTGCCTTTTAGAGGGATATTAGAGATTGCGGCACCAAACGCCTTCACTTTGTCAGAAGTACTTTTGGGAATTTAAAAATGCCCTGCACCACCTAACAGTTGCTGTTTGTGTGTAAAGTTGAAACCTGCTACAGAATGTGTGGGCCTCTGGTTGTTTAGACGCACAGATGACAATTAAATGGGAGGCCAGTGGGTGTTTGCCCAGAATGCTCACTATCTAGCATTTCCTTAATGAAGCAAATATGAACAGTTCATAGACTGAAGACCCCTGTTAAATTTCGAAGTGGATCTGTTGAAGCTTCAGGCGAGTATCTAGACAGCTGCCAAACATGACTGATTGCCTGGTTCTGACCCTCGCAGCGAGAGCGAGACAGATATCTGCTCACAGTAGAGGAGAGCGGACCTGACTGCAGACATCACAGAAGGAAAAGGCATTTTGCAATTGGAGTGCACAAATGATCTTACTATGAGATACTCTTTGTTTTGGCTTACTTTTAAGAACACAAGTAACACATGGAAACCAGGTGTCTGTATCTTTAAATATTACCGTTTGGATGTCAAAACGGTAATATATTTTATTAATGAAAGCAATCTCAGTATCACCCAAGACTCCTCCTGGCAATCTGTGCGAGAAATCGATGCTATTTTGTTGGGAGCATTGATCACATTTGTGATGGAACATGAAACTACTTCACCGTTTCCATCATCTCCTTATTGATCCTAGAACCATTTTAGACTTTTACACACTACAGTTACCCATCAGCGTCGGTGTAGTAATAATCAGCATTTTACAACATGGTCCATTAGCACGTGTGCGCCATGACTTCTAGAATTGGCAGACCCAAATGCAGAGTCAGACACAGAGAGACAGCTGAAGACTGTTTAATATCATAAACAAGCTCAGGGAAGGCAAGGTGGCTGGGGGCTTAGCAGGGCTGAATGCAGGTCAGTGGGCAGTACGGTTGGCTTGCAAGTGAAATATGATGACGGAGGAGGAACCGATTAGCCCAAAAATGCACAAGGCAGAATAAAAAAAAACACCAAAAAACCCCAAACCCTAAATCCATAAGAAAGCTGACTCAGAGTGTCTACCAATATTAGGGAGACTAACAATGTGGCGCTGAAGAGCCAGCCAGGTTCAAAAACTGGGAGGCTTGATTAGTTAATGGCAGACAGGTGCGTTAGGCCAGTGATAACGAGGCAATGAGGAACAGGTGAGCTACTCTAATCAACTGGCGCCAGTTCTCTACACAAGAACTGACTGGACAAACACAAAACACAAAACAGACTGAACTAAACTCAACAAAAGATGGGACATGACATTGTTACGTTCTGGTCAAAAGCCATTTCAATTTTTGGCAGCATTTTCGAATTTTGAATGTTAGCGTCGCAGTGCTGTGAAAATGCTATAGCTGTGCCGTGCGTGACTTCAGGAATATGTGAATGCCTTTTTTTTTATTTTTATTTTTTTTATAATGTGACATTTAGATGAATGATGCATAATTTTACAGCACAACAATCACAGCAGTCTTCACAACATTATATATCTTTTTCAAAAAAAAGAAGAAAAAAAACTTTATCACTGATGACTGTTCACTGTTGGGAGAGGCAAACAAGCTATTCTACTCCACATTTTACCACCTCCACACATTTAAGGGATGTGAATTTTAAAACCCTCTGTAGGTGAGAGCAGTAATATTTTTTAAAACAAAGACAATGAAAGAATTAAAGTGTGCAGAAGATAGAAGCAAATAAACCTGAGATAAAGGAAGAAAAATAATATTCATTTTGTTAAAATTTGTCTTTTAAGGAAGGCTTAGTTCATGTGAACCAGCCAAAAAGTACTACCTTTAAGTGATGACCGAAAGCATAATTAGCATTGCAGCATCTGGTAGCTCACAAGTTTTCTTGACAGATCCTCAAAGTTTCCCTCCTTGCAGCATTTATCAAAAACAACTTTCTAAACATACTGCTACTGCATACAGCTGTCTCTCAAATGAACAATATGCCAATTACTAAGCTACTGGTAACCTCAGATGTACACATGCGCAAACTGTCTATAAACTCTGTGCTTGCAGGCAGTGTTGTTTACCTGGGGATGATGGTTGGAGCGTTCTTCTGGGGAGGGATGTCAGACAAGGTGGGCCGCAGACAGTGCCTCCTCATCTGCATGTCCACCAACGGCTTCTTCGCCTTCCTGTCGTCGTTTGTCCAGGGATATGGCCTCTTTCTCCTCTGCCGTCTCGTCGCAGGCTTCGGGTAAGTCTCATAAGGAGGAGGTCATCCTAGGGCTGATGGCCAGGCGTTATTGGGGAAGAACAGCCGCCGCATTATGAGACCGCAAGCCCTCTCTGCAGTATATCCCACATTGAATAGTGCAATAAAAGTTAAGAGTTGAATGTGAAAGCATGACTCTGTTTATTTCTGATACATGATTATTTCTGTAAGATGCTGCTTTAAACGAGAGCAGCTAAGGAAGGTATAACTTTTTGAAATTTGAAAGGGAGTCTGCCTGGGTGATCATTAGTCAGTTTGTTTGGTTGCGCGAATTATAACAGCATTCCTATTTAGCGGTCTCACCCTGGGGATCGATGCTCTCTTCGAAATTGTACAGTTTTTTTGTTATAGGGCTCTATAATGTATAAAGTAAGTTTCCTTTGCTTGTTCTGACACGAAACACTGACGCTCTTTGTGCTCCAAGAGGGCTTTAATGGTGGCTCCCTTAAACGAGTTGAAAAATGCCATGATGAAAAATTGTTCAGTGTTTAGTGTTTAGTTTTTCCTTCATGTGATGCATAAATTCACTTTGCGTCGGATGTAAACAGCTACAATTAAATCAATCTGTTTAAAACCAAGACATATAATAACGAGGCTAATTGATAATACTCATTTCCTTGCCTGTGTCGCTGTCCCTTTAAGAGCTAATTCAGTAATTGCATCTTCCTGCCTCTCCCCAGAGACCTCTAGAGTAATTGGAAGTGCTGTCCAAATTGTCAATGCAACCTGTGCTGCTGAATCATGAGGAAGTGGCACTGAGGACTTTGCTCTGTGTAACACTTGGTCGTGTGTGGCCTCTACCTTTGCGGTCCCTTTTCAGTAAAATCTGGCCATATATTTGGGGAAAAAAACGTAAAAAGAATAGGCTAGTAAGAATAAAGATGAATTTATTTGTTATCACCTTTTCTTTCAAAAGGGCTTGGGCAAAAGGAGTGAATGCGACGCAGTACGTCAAGCCAACATGAGAATGACAGTGTACAGTAAACGTGAATAAATCTCTGATCTGCTCTCTTATTTTCTGCTTTCTGCAGGATAGGAGGTGCTGTGCCCATTGTTTTCTCCTTCTTTGCCGAGGTGCTGTCCAGGGAGAAGAGAGGCGAGCACCTCAGCTGGTTGTGCATGTTCTGGATGATCGGAGAGATCTATGCATCGGCCATGGCCTGGGCCATTATACCGCACTACGGTGAGTCGGGAAAACACACACTGGATCCCTAAGACTTACCGTTGAACACAGTGAGGAGCTGCATTGATTGCATTAGGTTTGGGCAGCAATGGCAAAAACACTCGGTAGGTGATTGCACCCTAAGCTGATGGCAAGATGGCAAGAGAAGCACACGTCCCCGCCATGGCCGTGGGAGGTGCTTTCCTTGCCATGGGGATCAATCACTTAATAGACGTGAGTGGCTGCTGGCTGGGAGAGCCAGAGGTTAAGAGATTAACGCATGCAAAGAGGCCGCACAGCGGAGGGGGACCCGAGGGGAGCTGAGATTTATGTCGTGAGGAAAAACTGAGATGGAGGAGAATGAGCTGCCCCGATCTTCCACGAGCTGTGCTTTTTTGAACCTGCTCTCTCTCCCTTTTTACTGCCTTGTATCTCCTCCTCCTCCTCCTCCTCCTCCTTCTCTGTCCTTTCCCCATCCCGCCGTCTCACTCCGTCCTTCCTTTTATTGCATCTTCCCCCTCCCCGGTCTCTCTGTCTCTGCAGAGTGTTCTTCCTGATCAGGCATAATTAGGTTTTTCTCCTTGCTCTAACGGGACGAAGCTACAGTGAGAGGTGATTTATGGGCTGGCTGCGCTTTAGCCAACCTGTGACGTCAGTCGGAGCGTGTGTGTGCGTGTCTGTGTGTGTGTGTGGCGGCGGTAAGTAGCGTGGTGACGTCGACTGCGTACCGGTCGTCTTGTTGGCAAATTGAAGGCAATAACATCTGACATTGGAAGAGGTCACTCGGGTTATCACGTACACGCGCTCTGGTGCTCCAGCAGCGCGGCGGCACAGTTGGACACACTGCCGGAGACCGAGGCGCAGAGGCGCACTGGTGAAAGCCTCACTGAGCAGTCTGAAAGCAGAGTGGCTCTTCATGAGGGAACTCTGCTGTCAGATCCTCTGATATCGTATTGAGGGGATGGTCGTGGCCTGCCGTCACTCTCATTCTCTCTGACACCCACTACCACTGGGAAGGAGGACTGCACGTCTTCCATATATCCACAGGCAAGACTGCTTAGTTTTATTTCATTTTTTTTTTGATACCAGAAGTACTGCTGCAAGAGCCTTTAAATTAGAAAGTAAAGGTGTGACTTTGCCATAGAAAAGCCCAGACACTGAGGTCAATTCACTGTATACGTTTATTTTTTCCAGTCACCTACTCCAAATGTCTCCCAGGAACAACAAATCCCCTCTCAATCCCCCACCCCAAACACTGAAGGAGGCCTTCTTGACACAGAAGTAGGCTGACAAAGAAGTTTTACTATCTATCTATCTATCTATCTGTCTATCTATCTATCTATCTATCTATCTATCTATCTATCTATCTATCTATCTATCTGTCTGTCTATCTTCCTTCCAGTCTGTCTGGGGGAAGTGAAATGCACAGTAGGCAGGAGTGTGCCACTGCTGACTCAGTCATCCATGGACTACACAGAGTCAATTATGTACATAATCCCCGTAATGAGATTTTCAATGGCAGTGGTTAAACACTAACCCTGAGGGGCAGGAAGCCACACTACATCTTTGTAGAAAAAGGCAATCATCGCCGAACAACTATTTTCCCCTTTTCTCTTTGTCTCCTTACTTGGGCTCTCAGTCACACCACACACGCACACACACATGCGCAAAGACACGCTCACACAGGAACAGAAACAATACAGGCAGAAGAGGATGCCATTATTCCGACTGTCCAAAAGGCATCACTGTGAGAATGGGGAACCAAAGTTTATGTTGTGCAGTGCGAGATTCACTTTCAGCAAAATCTCAAAAGTCTGAAAACAAATGCATTTTAATTGTCGTTCTCTCTGTTTTGAAATGAATTTCTGCATGACGTGTGTTGTTTTTTTGTTTTTGTCTTTTTTTTTTTTTTTTAGCAGGTGACGTTCGCTGCTTTCAGAGCTGGGTTTTTTTTTTTAATGTGCTGTGAGACTGGATCTAAGCAGCTGTTTTTCTGGCATAACCATTAACGTGAACCCCCTCTCCGCCTCCCCCCGGCTCCTCTCCCACGCCTGTTGACAGATAATGGTGCTGTTCCCTTTGGAGCAGCATCTCAGTGAGGCACGATCTGTTGAGGAACGTAGGAGGTCACGACTGACACGACAACCCCTTTTGGTGCTCCCTCCTCCCCGCCAGAAAAAAAAACCCAAAAAATCCTGAAAAACATCAGCTACAAATTCTGCAGTTAATCCACTCAAAAAACCTTCCACAGAAACAAGGCCCTCTTACCCTTTAAAAATAATTCTGTTCACTTTGAATTTTCATCCAACGGTACGTTCCGTCTTGTTCTCGGTTTGCAGGCACAGAAGGGGAAAAGTAAAATTTACGATGTACTTCTCTCTCCAGCATCTCTCTCCCCCTTTCCTCACAGATTGCTTGGATATTTTATATATTATTTTTAAAGCTGACAGGAACAGGAAAATTGATCAAGTGCCATTTTTAACATGTTTTGTGTGTTTTTCCTTGCATTCATGTGTGGGTGGTTGCACACGATTATTGCATTATGTTCGCTGCCTCAGTGTCATCTGCATATGGTAATTTGTATGATTAATTTCAGCGTTTTTTTTTTTCTCTCAGTCGCAGTTTAGTTTTTGCAGGAATGTGTACGTACATGCAGTGCCCCCACCTTGCAGAATGTATAAGTCTCCGCATGCGTGTGTGCGTGTGCATTACGATGATTAATGAGCCCGGTGAAGTGCCTGTGGGCTGAGATCAGGTGCAGCAAGATTTAACTTAGCAGAAAACACTCAATTCCTTCACTACACATTCAATTAACCCGTCCCTTGTGCACTTCTCTCTGCTCCCCACGCGCAGCCATTCATCTCCGATACATCACTCTGCCTCGGCTGCAGAGTGTTACCATTTAAATGGCCCTCTTTCTGCTGCCCCTTTTTGTCCACAGGGTGAGATTCGCATCTAGTCGGTAGAATCAGGCTCAGTCCCTCCCACTCTCTCTCGCTCTGGTATCTGCTCTCCATTTGATTTGTTTAGGTTGCTGCTTCCCAGAAGCATCATTTGGGGACTTATTAAGTACTCACAATTGCTTTTATATACCCGTGTGAGCTGAAGATCAGCTAAATAGCTACCTCCTGGGTGTTTGCGTGTAATTCATCAGTTCACATTATCTACTGTGTTCTGGTTGGACAAGCAAGCTGGTATGACCGGAATACGAAAGTTCTTTGGCTTTGGTTGAGAAAATCAAATCTATTTAAGCATGATTTGAACGTTTTGTTATCGCAGTCAGGCGAGACTGTATGACTTTGAATGTAAAACAACTTGAAAATGCTGAAGCGTGATTTCAAATCGAAGCAAAGTACATGATGAGTGAGCAGAATAGCATTTATCTTTTTTAAGGATTGTAGTGCCGCATTAGATACATAATATATATATATATGTATATATATATATATATATATATATATATATATATATATATATATATATTTTTACCGCAGCAATTTTCTAATCTAATGTAACGTGATGTCAATCAAGGAGTGTTAATCAAAATATCTATTTTTGGTGGTTCATTGCATAATGGTACAAATGATCACATTGTTTTGCGTTCAAGAATTTTAGAAAAAGAGGTAGATCATTACAAATAAAGCGTAACGGGGTGACTTGTGTTTACATTGTTACATAATGTGGCGTCATCACATAATGCAGAACTAGAAAAGGTCTTTTTAGTTGCTGATGAAAGAGTTGTCACTGTTTTTCTATCACCACACTGTAAAAACTTTCACTTAAGAAGCTGACAAAAGCTTTAAGAAAGGTGAATCTTTGTTGTTTTTTTTATGGGAAGTTTTTTCACTGTATCAACTGCATCTCCAATTTGTCTGCCGACAGGTCCACCTCAATGTAGTGGAGTTGTATGGACGTCTGTTTCACTTCTCGCCTGTGCCTCAAAACATCAGTCAAAGCTCCAGTAAAAAAATGTATCTGTATGCTGTTTGTTTTATTGGCTCTCTGTGTTGTGTGCCACTGTGCCCAGGCTGGAGCTTCAGTATGGGTTCAGCATACCAGTTCCACAGCTGGAGGGTGTTTGTGGTCGTCTGTGCCCTGCCCTGTGTTTGTGCGGTTGTGGCGCTCACCTTCATGCCCGAAAGTCCCAGATTCTACCTCGAGGTAATGCTTTTTTTTCCCATCAGGTGGGCACTAAGTAACGCAAAAAGATGATCAACAGCAACGTGTCACTGTAATGACTGTGTTGCTGCAACCGGCTCTGTGAACAAAGGTTTTCTTTTCTATAAAAAGCAAACTATAGTACTATTTACTACAGTAAGCGCTACCAGTTTGTGGCACGGTTGGTCTTTGTGATGTCACAAAAGGTAATGGTACATCATGGATACCTCTCCTGGCTGGAGACAACACTCCCAGCAAGGTGTTTATCCCAGTTTATTCCAACCTCTGACTCCGCCTCACAGCCACATTGTTTTTGTCCACCCCTCAACCTTTGGACACTGATGTATTCATCTTAGCAGGAGACGTGTGTTTTTGCAGGAGGCTGTAAACAGAGTGCTAAATTTTATACTTTTCTGATTTGTTTTCTGTAATAAATCCTGCTTCACTAGAACCTGGGATGGAAAATCTGCAAATTGGTGCAATACAGAATCTTTAAGTACAGCTGCAGCAGTTGGTGGTTACTGTCGTGATACACAGGTCAGTTTAGTTCTACAAATAAAAAGTTCAAATAATAAGTGGACAATGAAAGAGCCGTTTGATCAAACAAAATTGAATGAGTCATCCACAACTTCTGTAGAAGGCAGGCGGACATGTATGCAAAATAGGAGCCTGGAGATTGGTGACTGCAGGTCCACTGCCTCAGGATAATTACCCTTTGAAGTAAAATGAGTCACCGCTGCGTCGCTCATCATTTTGACCCATTAAAAAAAAAATATATATATATATATAGTGATGTGGAGTATATGCTTTTTCAAAACTGTCGCTGTCCCAGAGTCAGAGATTGTTGCTGATCCTACAAATGTATCCCATCTCTCTCTCTTTCTCTCTCTCTCTCTCTCTCTCTCTCTCTCTTGCTCCTGCTCCCGCCGTCCCCCTCCTGTCAGGTGGGGAAGCACGACGAAGCCTGGATGATCCTCAAACAGATCCACGACACCAACATGAGAGCGCGTGGGCAGCCGGAGAAAGTCTTCACCGTGAGTGTTTGTGCCCGCTGTGCACCGTCTTGGCTGTGTTTCCCGGTGCTTAAGGAAGCAAAGAGGCTTACATTCTGCCACCGCCGGCACAGGTTTTAACACTTTCACCAGGCGGGATCATATCTGAATCATGGAGGTTCTGAAAGCTGTTTTGTGTCATTCAGGCTTATTTGCTGCGTTAGCCGCACTTGTGGAAAGCCTCTTAGTCAACATATTTTCTGAATTGATAGTAGACTATTAATAGGAGGGGGGACTCACATGCATTTTTTTAAAAAAAAGCTACCATGCACTTTTATGCAAACATTTAACATGAAAGTCATAGTTTAAGTAAAATTAATATACTTCCAATTGAAAATATTTTATGCTGTAATCCTAAAATTGATCTTTATTTCAAAGGTAAACAGGATCAAGATCCCTAAGCAGTTGGATGAACTGGTGGAAATGGAGTCAGAGTCTGGCAACCCTGTTTCCAAGTTTTTCTTTAGAATAAAGGCCGAAGTACATGGCGTAAGTACCGATTGACTGGGATGTTTTATTTGTGCCGCCTTCACACTGGTGGCATGAAAAAAAAAACACTTCTCCGTCTCTCCTTCAGATCTATGTGAACCTCATGAAGTGCTTCAACTACCCAATGAGGGAAAACATGACGCGCCTGGCGATAGTGTGGTTCACACTCTCATTCGGGTAAGCTTCTTGTGTGTGTCAAAGAGCGATCAGAGAACGCTCAGATAATGGTTCGAGGCACCGAGATCTGCAGCCACATTGTACTCCTCTCGTTCGGATCGCTTGGCTCTGCAGACATTGCATGCTCTCAAAATCAATCATACACTGTGGATCAATAGGACTCCACTGGTGTCACGGCAGGAGCAGAAATGGGAAAGAAATCAGCAGTGAGACCAAGGAAACTGAGACAGAAACTGCAAGTTTCTCTTTGGCTCCTGTCATGTCTTTCCCTTCTGAATGTGATGGACTGCACGTTTTGAAAAAGTGTTTTAAATACTGTTCATATCTAGGCGTCTCTCTCTGAACTCAGTCTGAAGTCAGTGTTTTTTCCTAGACTGTTGATTTTTAAAAACCCTGACTTTTTTTTCCGATGCAGGTATTATGGCCTGTCTGTTTGGTTCCCTGATGTCATCAAACACCTTCAGGCAGATGAGTATGCCACCAAAGTGAAGATCCACAACAATGAAGAGATTGAAAACTTCACCTTCAACTTCACCCTGGAGAACCAGATACACAGGAATGGACTTTTCATCAATGATCGGTAGGACATGTCAGTTTACACCAGGCTTAGTTGGCGGCATTTTAGTTCAGGATCACTAACATATCAGACCTGACTCATCCAGTGTTTTCTGTGGGCTTTAGGATCGCATTGAACCCCATTACCAATCAGCTTGACTTTAGTTTAGCGACTGCGGTGGGTTGCTTCTGAAGGAGACAAAGATGATAATAGGAAGCGACTGCAAGCCTAGCTGCCGCTAAAGGGATTAGCATCGACGCTGCAGTAGCTGTGGGTTTATCAGAGCAGGATGGTAAATTACGTTAAAAGAGGAACATAATGGTACTGAAGGCTTTCCTTGATGGGCAACATTGTTTTATTTCTGGGGTTCAAAAGCACGCATTATAGGTGGCTGCAAAGAAATGATGTGCATCTGATGTCCCCCTTCACACCAACAGGAAGCTATGAGCTGTAGCATGCTCGCTAAACAAGAACTAAAACAAACTGGTCTGCCTTAATTAAAGAGGGTTCAGTGTAAAGGTTTTGCCTCACTTTTTTAAAGACTTGATATTGGCAATTGACCAGATCATCACATGATATAAATCCAGAGGATTTAGTCAATATTTATGTAAAGAATTCCTTGCTGTTAAACATAAACATAGACAGGTTAATGGGCGTGAAAAATATCTGCCCTGCCATTGAATCAATAGACATGTGCTGACTGTTGTGTCCTTTGAAGGTTCATCAACATGAAGCTGAAGTCTGTCACCTTCATCAACTCCACCTTTCGAAACTGCTTCTTTGACGATGTGACATCAGTGGGCTCCTCCTTCCGTAACTGTACCTTCATTGATGCTTTCTTCTTCAACACAGGTGAGCTTCACAACACGTTTCACAAACTGTTAGACAAGACTGTGCCACTATGGTTAATCCTTACTACGGTTGTGGATCTTTTTTGTTAATTACACCAAAACTGTATTTTCTATTCTTTGGCCAGACATCGATGAAACCAAGTTGATAGATGGCACAGAAGTGGTGAACAGTACTTTCACCCACAACAAGATGGGATGCCAGATGACATTTGATGATGACTACAGTGCATACTGGGTTTACTTCATCAACTTCCTGGGGACGTTGGCTGTTCTGCCCGGCAACATTGTCTCTGCGCTGCTTATGGACAAAATTGGTCGTCTGTCCATGTTGGGTAAGAATAGAAGCCACAGATAAGGCTCACATGCACTCCAGTAATTGTTTTATTTTTTTTTTGTATTGACTGTGGGATGTGGAAGGGATTTATGTTATGGATCCATCATTGTTCATGTGTCTGTCATCCAGCACAGTGGAGTAGAGCAGCTATTGATTTTCGTCCCATGATTTATCTGAACATAATTCAGCCCACTATCACTTACTCTAACACTTGCTCTTACTGCTCGTGTGCACCCATCAGGTGGCTCTATGGTGCTTTCAGGCATCAGCTGCTTCTTCCTGTGGTTTGGCACCAGCGAGTCCATGATGATTTTCATGTTGTGCCTTTACAACGGCCTGAGCATCTCTGCCTGGAACTCCCTGGATGTGGTCACGACAGAATCGTTCCCCACTGTTAGGAGGTGAGGCATGAAGATACATTATGCCAGAGACAAACTTAGAAAGATTCAGTCTGTTTTGCCCTGTTAACATTTTTCTTGTTTTCCTTCCCCAGGGGAACAGGGTTTGGGTTCTGCAATGCTCTGTGTAAGCTGTCTGCAGTGTTGGGGAACCTGATTTTTGGGTCTCTTGTTGGCATCACCAAGGCCATTCCCATCCTGCTGGCCTCGTCTGTGCTTGTTGGCGGAGGCCTGGTTGCACTTCGGTTACCTGACACCATGGCAAATGTCCTCATGTAAAAATAACCTGCCATACATTGGTAAAATAAGTTTAAAAAAAAAACAAAAAAAAACATAATAGCAAACTGGGTGGGTCCAGAAGGAGGCCTGGGGAGAATTCAGGCCAGGTGTACAAGAGGCTTGGTGCGTACATTAGATACAGCTGGATAGCATGCAACCTTTTCACTCTCATTTCGTCTCAAACACACAAATTAAGAACCATGCCATTTCTTTTTAGCTGACAGTGAGCTCAGCCTTTCTGTGAATGTATTGTCAGAAGGTTCCGAGCTGATTTGGCTTTCGGCGACTGGCGGCAAACGTCGAGTCCTATGCTTGGTTAAAGCTCAAAAGCTCTTAATATTGATACAGTCTTATTAAGGCAAGCCAGATGGAGAGAAAAGTGAAAAACAAGCTGTAATGAGCGCAGGCAACCTGCTGTGTGACGAGGTGGGGAATAGATGATCAGACGGAGCGGTCACACGACACAGCTGTGTGACAGCTGGCTGGCCCACAGGACCTGTACGTAGGACATCTTGGAGACAGTGGGCAGGAAGTCAGTGTCATAAATACATTAACAGCACACACACACACACACACACACACACACACACACACACACGCACACAAGGTTCTACTTCATGTGTGACGTGTACCTGTCTTAAAATAGGCTGACATTCACCATGTGACCACCTTTTTCTCCCACTCTGCCGCTGAACTCCACTTCACACACAAATTTGTATTTTGCTCAGTGTGACATTTGTTCTGACATCTGCAACCTTTTCAGACTAGATAATTCACATGGTGCACCAAGCCCTTTGCACTACCTACGCAACCGAGAATCAAAAAAGGCCATATTAAGGAAACCGTATTTACTTGTACCAACAACACCGTGTTGGCATGAGGCTGCTTATTATGTTTGACATTGTGTTGTAATTTTTTTTCCCGTCGTTGGTTCTCCAGTTCCACGTGTCGCGTTTGTGTACTAAGAGCTTCTGATTTTTCTTTGTGTTGGATCTTGCTTGTGGCAGTGACGTCGGTGATGACATGTTGTGCTGCTTCCTTTTTGAAATACTGAATGGCCTTTTTTAAAAATGTGCCTCTTCAGAAACTGGAGCAGTCTGCCCAGAGTCATGTGGTGTCCAGAGGACCCCTGTTTGAAGAAAACAGCTAAACATAATCACGGTGGTGTTGTGTGTACGTATATGTGAGATATGTGGCCAATACTTTGCGTTCTTTTTTAGGGTGTGATTTATTTATATTTATTTATTTATTTTGTTTTCATGTATTCTTGTTTGTCTGACATCCCTGTATGGATAGTATTTATTTCACAGAGCGTCCACCTCTCCACAAGTGTTCCTGAAATCCCAAATTAAAACATGAGGTTTCCATGACAATTTATTAGTAACTGAACATCGAGCCACCTTTACATACTGTTGTATGATCAAAGTGACTTTTTGTTGTTGATCATCAGGACAGATTTAGTGTAAAGCAAACACATATATAAATATACATCACACAATTCAGTTCAATTTTGTTTTGACTTTCTTATTTTGACAAACTTTCTCTTTTCATTGTCTTGAATGAGAGCATGCTCCACTTTTACACCATTCAATTTGTCATTTTTATATATTTCTTATTTCTTATTTTGTTTTTTGTTTTTTCAAAGATTGGGTGCATCCTGTCAAGAATATTTGAAACTTGTCGCATTTTTCATTGTCAAAATAGACCCTACCTCTAAAAGATTTCTGATGTTATGGACACTTGCCATTTCTGATCTAACACTGGTCAACTTCAATTGCTTCAGCCTTTTTCAACTTGTGCCTGTGGATTGCAGTTTCTTTCACTAACAACAAGTGTCCCTCCGCTTTCCTCTGCACCTGTAGTATACGTGATTGCAGCAAGAGACTGCTTGTGCACCGTAGTTGGCTCTGTTTTAACAGGTTATTAAGGCTATAAAAGAAAGGAAAAAATTATTAGGAAACAAAAAATGGTATTCTACATGTACATCTCTGTCCATGGACCCAGCTTTTTCTCCGATTTTGTAAAATAGTTGAGTAAAACATAGTGAGGTGCGCTGCTATTGTGGAAGAAATATTTTGTGACAATTTTATTATTTTTGAAAAAAGAACTACTGCAAAATACTTCTAAATTATGCACTGATGAAGAATAGTCATATATATATATATATATAATTTATATATTTACCCAATGAAGGATGGATGGTTGGATGGGTTCAAACTCATTACTGACAAATCTACCTGTTGTGCTATACTGGAGAGAAATCATAAATGTTATGTCAGGTGTGTTTTGGGGTAGAACCTAAAGGAAATGTGTTTATGTATGTACGTGTGTTTGAGAGTGTGTGTGAATGAAGGAAAATACCGTGAGTCGTCGATGCATGACTGTAAATAATGTATATAAAAAGTTGATATTGGTGAATACTTGGGTTATTAAGCATAAGGTGTTTGATTGGCTTGTGTGTCTCCTGCTTTGTCAAAGCGATCATGCCATCTGCTTTAGTACTGTTCAACATCTGTGTGTGCCCTTGGCTTTAAGCCCCGTATTCACTTGTTCCATTGTGTGAGTGTGCGTGTGGGAGAGTTTGGGCCAAACTTGCATGTGTGTAAGAATATTAATTTCCTTTGTGCTCAACCTTGTGTTCGTAATTATTCTGGAAGAAAACAATGGCAATATTAAAATCTTTTGTTGAGGAAAAATGTGAATGTATCACTGTTGTAAGTTATGCTCACCCATTTTTATTGAAGTAATCAAATGTATGTAGAGATGTGTCGCGTGTATCATCATAAAGGCTCGCCAGCCATATGATGGCTGTGCTGTATGTTCAGAGGTCCATATATGTGTGATAATATGTGATGAAATATTTGCCAAATGATGCCCTGTGGAAAATGTAGGAAACTGGAGACGCAGGGGTTGCAGACTGTGCTGCTTTTGAACATATATACAATAAAAAGTTATGTTCTCTGGCAAATAACCGTGGGACACTTTTTTCCCCCCCACACCCTTTGATTGACCCTATAATGGAAATTATTGCTCACTTCCTTCATGATTTACACAGCTGCACTCTTATTGTATCAAGAGTAAAACATTTTCTAGTAGCAAAATGTCAGTAAAATGAACTCGAATTCATTAAAACTAAAAAAAAAAAAAAAAAAAATGCTAAAGGCAAAACACCTACTATGTTGTAAAAGAAATTAGGTATAAAAGTACCTAATGCATGGTTCTAAACGAACTTAAATATTTGTAACATAATAAAGAAAGATTTAACTCGATTACATATTAGCTACAGTTAAGAGTTACAGAGTTATAATACTTGTAGTATAGTAGTAGTAGTAGTATAGTAGATAAGAAACTCGTATTATATTTAAAATAAACTCCATCTACTTGAATTGTCATTTAATCTGATAGTCAGTTTAGTACTGCCATCCAGTGGTAAAAGTTTGGTACTGCTCATTTAAATGCTGAGTGTTTTTTTTTTTTTTAATATTGTGATTTCAAACTATCCATCTAATATATCTAATATAAAAAAGAATTTCATTTGTTCAAAAATTGTTGTAAGGTTTACAGAAACCTTGAACAAATGCAATGACAAATATCATAAATCAAACAAACATTTGAACATTTAAAACACATTTGACCGAGCATGAAAAGAGGTGAAACAAAAATTTGACTGTTGGAACAGCCCCAACAGTACACACCGTGTGAGTCAGAGTGAGAGTTGCGCTGCAGACGTGACGGTCCCATTTATCAATAAATGAAGCGGCGAAGTCCACTATTCGGCCAGCAGGTGGGGCCAATGTGCTTAATCCCTCTCGATTTGTGGCCGCGGCGGCGTCAATCATTTCGCCTCGTAGCGGTGCGAGAGAATACAAACGCCGCAGAGGAGCCAAGTCACCATGGGGGTGGTCTGCCGCAAGTGACAGTGGACTCTTTCGTCACACGTTTTCAGCGCACTGCTGCTCCGAGTTTGTTTGCCCGGACAACAGTCTTTCGGTTCGTAAGCAGGATCCTCTCCGAGGCGCAGCGGCGTGTCGCTGGCTGAAGTTATTTCCAGTTCAGACGAGTTCACCAGAGGAGGAAACGACGATGTACCATGAAGAAACCTCCACTTTGCCGAAGCCCCACTATGGAAGTGAGTAGAATATGTGCTCATAAAAACGTCTTGTTTAGTTGTGAGGGTCAGATATGTGAGTCGAAGGTGACGTCAAGTGTCGTTTGAGGGGTGTCTGATGAAGAACAGGTGGGTCAGCAGCAGCAGTACCTGGAGACCTTGTGCTCTTCGGTTAACACACTGCCAACGCAACTTTTGAGTCTCTCACGCTTGCTTGTAAAACTCACGTGAAAGTAGTTGGAGGGAGTTTGGCTAACGACTGTTTTCTTAAAATAACGAAAGGAAGAAGAAGAAGAAAATTAGTTCAATTTGATTAAGTGTGCAAAACTGCAGCCTGCCTGCCCCTGTGATTTCTATGTTTATTTAATATCACTTGGCCTATCAGCCTGTCTACACAGGAGGCATTTTCTCATGGTTAACCATTAACTTTGGATTTTTTTTTTTTGTTGCTGCTGCTGTTGAGAAATCTATCACTGACTCCGTAAGTATGTCAAGATTGCCAATAGGTTGAACAACATGAAAACATGCAGAAAGTCAGCGAAACACACCACGGTGTCACATGCCGCCTGAATAATCTTGTCACTGGCTCTTTTGGGAAGGGCAAAGTTCAACTCCAACAGATAAGAATCTATTGTGTCACCAGTGCAGACCTTTTCTTCGGGTATTTGCCCTATTTAAGGTCTGTAATAATAAACTGTTACCGCCTGCGGGCTGGCTGCAAATGAAAACAAGTAAGATGTTTGTTGCTGAGATGATGATCAAGGAAATGGCAAACTTTCCCTCATTTTTATTTTACGACCTTGTTGCATGACGGAAGCCACATTTACAAGCACACACCAATGACAAGTGAAGCCGTAAACAATAGCGGGATCTCATTTAACCTTAGCGTGTATAATGAGGGTCCAGTGATCCCGTTGCATGCTACAGCAACAAAGCCACCATCAAGATTAGATATATCATGTGCAAAGGGTGCAGCTGGACTCTATCAGGAAGTGTGCTGTGCTGTGCTGTGCTGCGCTGCGTGTGTCAGTGTATGCCAGTTTTGGTTTCTTGTGATGGCTGCACCGGGGTTGCATATCCCGTCACTCAAATTTGCATTCACTGTACATCTGTTTACCATGGCAGGATGTATTTACAAGCTTTTAGATGTTAACCCGTGTCTCTTCAGAGGCCCTATTTTTTTTTTTTTAATCCACTGCCTATGGTCTCCTCTATGAAAGCAGTGTATATAGGTGTCTGCTCTAGTGCCCCATATAAAACCATAAACCGTGTTTGTGAAGTTTGAAAGTTTGAAACTGTCGCCATTGAGTGTGGAGGCGTGCTGAATCACATCCCCGAATGACTTTGTGGTAAAAAAAAAAAAAAAAGACAGGTCTGGTCTGATCAAATTGCATGGATTTGGAATATCATATCTTATTCCTGTGGGTATTATTTTAAACTGGTCATGATAGACAGTAGTGCAAAAGGTGCATTTCCTTCCACTTTTCCATCATAATTATCAGCAGAACATACTAGTACCACATGTTTGCATTGTGAAAAGGTTCAATATTCATGCAGCCCAAGGTACCGATGGATGTTTTTTAAATGACCCTTTACACTCAAAATCACAAATGCTGATGTAAAATATGTCATTCCACTCAAAAGCAGTGTTTGGCCTGCACACATGGCACCAAGTCGAGTGTGAGAAAGGGCGCTTCCTCACTTGAGCCCTTTGGCCCTGCGATTGTACTTTCACTCAGCCAGAAATAAAGAGATTTGATTGGATTTGAAAGGGGAAGGGAGCATTGGGGGAGGAGATCTCATTAAGCTTCAGGTAAATGTCAACGCTCGACACAAGTCATTTGTCATTTGGCCACTTGGCTGGTTCAGTGGAGTAGAGAAATATTCCTCCTTGACTTTATTTTTGTAAGTTCTGGAATCAGAGCCTCACCGTTACCTCCTCCTGGTGTTTTGCTCCACCGCAGTCATGGACACAGGCGGCTGCAAACAGAGGGCTAACCACCCTGCATTATGCCCCTCTGTTCTCCACAAGACCAAACAGTCTGTGCTTGTAACATGGCGCCAACATTCTTGTGTCGCAACACATATTTCTTCATTATTCATTCTACCGCAGGGCACGTTAATGTCCTCATCGCAAGACCGGTCACACTATATATTTTTTGTCAAAGTCAGTTGTGTGATATTTGGCTCTGCTCTCCTTTCTCAGCCATCCAGGATGATGAACGGCTGTCAGCAGAGCAGATGGATGAGAGGAGACGACAGAACATCGCCTACGAGTACCTGTGTCACCTGGAAGAGGCCAAACGGTAAGATTAGAGGAAAGTAGAGAAAGTCAAGACCTTGACTCTTAAAGGAGCTTAATGGAACACGCGCTGATTAAACACAGCCTCTTTGCCCGACTGAATGTTTACTTTGTGTATTAGCTGTATTAGCGTTATCATGCACAGAGAGAAAAAGTTTTTTTTTTTTTTTTTTTTTAAACAGAGTGAAAATGTTTGATGATGAGGCAGAGTGATGTGGATCATATTTCTAGTAGCGCTGACCTTTAAATGACAGATAAAGGTACAATTGGTGTGCACGTGACACGGAGCTGCACGCACTTGTTAGAACCGTGCCCGGTCAAGCCTGGACAGATGCCAGCGCAGCAGAAGGCAATACTGTTTTGCCATGGTGTTGATGTCACTCAAGTCACTCCATTACACAAATAATAAAAAAAAGAATACCAAAACTGCATTTCCGATGATTATTTCCTGTTTTCACACCAAAGTGCATTGTTTTAGCCCAAACCCTAACAGTCATTTCCCACAAGACTGTTTTAATTCATAAACACAAGATGAAGAGTGTGGAGTTGCAGAGCAGGGCTTAAAACAAAAACAAAAATCTGCTCACTTCCTGCCTTCTTCTCGAAGGCATCTCAACTGTCAGGAACAGGAAGCGCTATCGTCCCTCTGTTAACAGATTTGTGGCAACCACACCCATTCAGAGTGGGACTGACTCACAGGATTGATCTTCCTATTTTGACACGCGCTCTTAATCTGGAGTGTGGTGACTCCGAGGTCATGCCCCTCTTGCAACATTGTTTTTACGGATTTATTTACATTATTATTCCCCTTTTTTTGTTTTTTGCATTATTTGCACCCATGCAGAGTAGATTTTGACATCTTAGCATGCACTTTGGCTTAGTTTGTATGTTACATACCTTATCTCCTTACGTCACAGGATGACGAGGGTCCACAAGGGAAGCCAGGCCTCCGTAAGCAGTGATTTAGCTCTAACCTTTGTTTGGCCCAAGCCTAGAATGACATATTTTTTTCGTCTTTATTTGATTATAAAGTAAAATAAGAAAAAAAAGGCCTCACCAAACTTGGACAGCTGATACAACAGATGCATTTCCTGGACTCCCAGACTGAAAACTGACCTCCCAATGACCACATTTGAATCGCTCCCAAAGACTGACCTCAGAATGCTGCTATGTAACTTGTACACACGCTCGTATTTTTTGTCATTCCATTATTCCATCCCAGTGACCCTTGACTTTCCAACACTTCTGCATATTGCAGAATAGATCCACTATTCTGGGAAATGCGTCAAGTCGGATTAGGATTAAGTGTGACACCTAACGAAGCCGTCTCCCACAGGGAGTGCGGGATTAGTCGGTGCTGTTCGAGGCCAGGAGTCACTGAAGCAGGGCAACCATGTAGAAGCAAGTTCTGCACTTGAAATCTTAACAATAAAAATCCCTCCAAATGCCGAGCCATATTAGCTGTCTTGACTTAGCACAGCACCCTACGAGGCCCATTTGTCGATATGAATGTGAACTATTGTTTATAATTCAGATAAGGTTTCAAACTGTTTGAAGCTTTTGGGTTGATGAAAGTAGGCTTGAGTGGTGAAATCCATTGGCTGCACACTTTTACAAACCAGGAAAAAAATATTATGATACTAGACAAAATAAACCCGGCTAGTTGTTGCACGGTTACTGTTAAATAAAAATCAACCCCTGAAATGACCTCGATATCCAAAAAAGAGGGCAAAAGGATTTGAACCATTTGGAGCCAATGGATGCTGTCAAAGCGCATACTCGCGCATACTCGCATAAAAAGTGGCACTTGTGTGAGGTGAGACTTTGTACTCTTGAATTATCAGTTTATTGTTTCCGTTTACAGTTTGGTGGTGGTGATGGTTTTTTTCTGGCGCATAACTAAAATTCTTGGAGAACCTAGTATCCAGTTCAACTTTTACTGGTCAAAAATGAAAAGATTTTTATTTTTTATTTTTTTATCTTGACTGGTTAAAACTGGCAGCAAGTCCACACACATGATGAACTAATGTTTTTCTAAATAGACGCTCATGTACATATTGTGGGCCTGTTTGTGTTTAACAAAGACTAGCATCCTTATTTTCAAAGCGTCCAGATCACATTCTGCATGTGATGAATTCAGCCACAGTCACACAAACACACCCAATAACAAACTCATGACCGGCATGACTGAACTATGTGACGCAACGTTAGGAAGTCACCCGCAGTGTGGACAGAAATATTAAGGCTGCATGCGAGGGTGCGGAGATCGCTAATTATTAATGTGCTCAGCCGACTCGGCTCCCAGATTCCACAAAGCTGTGTGTTGTTTTGCCTCGCTGAGTCCCAGCTTAGACAATTACAGGAAGGTCTACTTTTGGAGGCTGTAAACAGAGCTGCTGGCCCGTCTTTCTTCAGAGGACCAGTTCTCCCCACATTGTTTTAAGGACGGGAAGTGGAGTTTCTTAGGAGAGCCGTGTTACCCCCGCAGGATGTCGCTCTGCCTGCATGTGTTGTTCCCGCCAAACCTTTGCTCCCTGCAATTTTTTTACTTTCGTTTGTATTTGACACTTATGATCAATGTGTGTGGGGCACGCAGGCGGCACCTTTGGTTTTCCGTGTGCTGCCAAAGTTAAGTTTTCGGTTTGTGTGCCTGTGTGTGGCCTTGG
Source organism: Nelusetta ayraudi (assembly GCF_046127955.1). NCBI lineage: Eukaryota > Metazoa > Chordata > Actinopteri > Tetraodontiformes > Monacanthidae > Nelusetta > Nelusetta ayraudi. Next base: position 431,567 of record NW_027466230.1, read on the forward strand.
TACTGAAAGCTCAAAAAATGCCCATCACGTTTTCCAAGAGCCGAGTATGATATTCAAATATTTACAGTAAATATTATCTCAATGTAAGACTTTTAAAATCTAAAATTCTATTTTGGATATTTTTATCAGTGCACACCTGAACCTAGACTTTGCATGCACCTCCCGCTCTCTGACCTCGCCTCCTGTTTTCCTTGGAATAGTTACTTAATCATTTTCCGTTGCCCAGCAGCAACTGCTAGTTTCTTAATGTCACGTCCTCAACTCTAAAAGGAAGTGAATGAAATAAAATTGTCAGGCAAGAGCAATTTTCTTTTCTCTGGAATCGTCAGCGTTCCATTTATTGCACTGCTAACAGCTTTTATTTTCCAGGAGGAATCTTTCCTCTGTCAGACGTGACATAAGCAGTCCCTCAAGTCTTCATTAGCCAGCGCACATGCCTCACTTGCTTTGTGTTGACGTGGGGCTGCCTCGCGTGTTGCGTTTGCCCTTAATGTGCTGACACATATTTTTTTTGGTAGACTGGATCCTGTGAGCGCCCACGCAACCTTAATTAACCTAAACTTGGAGGCCATGCGCGTGCATGAGGGAGTAAACAATTTGAAAAGTAAACATTTCGGCGCTTGCGGCGTGTGGGAGCGAGCGGCCACTGCACCGGGAAGAAAAGTCAAGGGGCGTCAAGAAATGCCTTGTTAAATAAATGCATGAAGTAAGTTGCTGAAGCTCTGTTTGAAACCATTAGAAATAGGACACTGGCTGATCATAGTAAAATATAGTGACACTTCCAGGCAGTGAGATAATGTGTAACAGATTCAGGGACCCTGATGAGTCACGGCGTGCTCACAAATCATTCACCAGCTCCGAGGAATGGATTATCACCGGGAGTCGTCTGGCAGGCAACGCTCCATGAAACAACTGTTTAAACCTCTCAGAGGAAAATTTCATCAGTTTTTCCTGCATGTCTTTTTTCATAAAGTACCCCCACAAAGAGGTTTGTACCTCTCAAGGAAAACGCCTCCACTGCCAGAATCCTCTCCCATAGTTTTAGAATAAAGACAATATTTCATGCATAATGCACGTCATAAATTCTCTAAAGAAAAAACTCTGTTTTCCTTAATGGTGTTTTTATCTGTTCTTTGTGGGCCAGCATTAAATATGAGTTTGCCAAAAAAAATGCATCGCCCCCCCTTCCTCAAGGCCAGGAAAAACTGAAAATGCGTTTATGTTTGCTGCTCTGGTAAAGTTCTCTCTGATAACTTGGAGAGAGAAAGTCATTTTCACTTGCTGCATTGCTGCATTACAGCAATAACCTCAATGGCATTGTTTCACTTATAGTGCCTGTCTAACCCTGTGCCCCAGCTAAAACTGGATGTCCAACCACAGCCCCCTTGCTGAAGTATGCTGCTCTCAGAGTGGGTGCTGTCTGCAACAAAGCCCAGTTCTCACCGCTGAACTGTAGCAGCCCTTTTAAAATGATCTCAGTGCTCAGTTGCTGCAAGGTAAAAAAGAAAATAGTCATGCATGTACTGATACATTTTTACAAATACAAATACAGTTGTAGTACTTTCAACACATTTCTTTTTCCTGTTTCTATTCCACCCAAAATTGTCGCGGCAGGCAGATAGACAGTAGTTATTGTCGATACACACTTGACTGATCATTTTGTACGTAGAGGAAGTTTGTACAGACTTTTTCATTTTCTCACTGGATTGCACTCCTTAGCTTGTGGTTGCCAATCAAAGTATTTCTTTTGCATTCCTAATGTTTCCCATGATGCAGTGTGATGGTTTACGCCACTCACGTGTATTTTGAAATTGTTGCGCTTCCTCGTATCTTCACTCAAAATGTTGCTATTTTAATATTCTCATCTATTGTGATTTTTTTTTTTTTTTGTGTAGGTGGATGGAGGCCTGCCTGGATGAGGACTTGCCCCCCACCACCGAACTGGAGGAGGGTCTGAGGAATGGGGTCTACCTGGGAAAACTTGCCACCTTTTTCGCACCAAAGATGGTGTCTGCGAAAAGAATCTACGACAGAGATCAGTCACGCTATAAGGTTAAAAAAACAAAAGAAACAACAACCCTTGGACCTGCTTATTTCATCAGCTACATAATAGGAAATGAGTAGGAAATGAAGGGGAGGAGGCAGCCGCTCTGTTTTTGCAATCAACTGTGAGAACGTTTAGGTGTTAGGATTAGTGTCATTTTAGGCAGAATATTGGTTTCCTCAAACAAAATGTATATTTAGCTGGTAGTGCTATAAGCTCAGGTTGCGTTTTAAAGCTGCTGATCTGCAGTATTGGTTGGTCTTTTCCTGACATAAGCCATCGCTATGATCTTCCTTTCACTAAACTCTGGTATTTCTTTTCTTCTTTTTTACTCATTTTGTCTTCAGAGCGGTGGACTGCACTTCAGGCACACTGACAACACAGTGCAGTGGCTGAGAGCCATGGAGTCGGTGGGACTCCCCAAGGTGAGGTCGCTGCACAGACACAGACACGCCGTCTGTTCAACAGACTCAAACACCCCTTAGGATTTAGCGCAACACAGCTTCATGCTGTCAATCGTGTTTGTTGTCATGAAAACTGTTGCTTGTTTGTTTTTTTTAAAAGCCTTGTAAAGTATTTTTCTTCCTGCACAGTTTGGTGAAATCAGCTGGAACTTTTAAATAAGTAAAAAAAAAAAAAAAGTATGGAATTAAAAAGGCCTTTTCTTTCCCAGTATTATGACGCAATTTTAATAGATTTTTTTCTTTGATCCTATTTGGTCAACTGACATATAAATCTAAGAAAATAGAATGTCTCAGTTGTATTAACAGAGTAGCAGTTGTCTAAGCATGGCGGCAGACATTGTTCTGTAGGATGTAAAATCGCACGTTCGCTCTTTCAGCCATGATTTTAATATCAAGTCCACACATTTACCTTGGCTTTTAGACAGAGGCCTTGCAGCAGACGCTTGTTCTGAAAACATTGCTACTCTGTGTAATTTATCTTAATATTCAAATGTCTTTTTACATGTTTCATCAAAACTATCCTGACCCTTCTGAATGGCGTCTGCTTGCAGATATTCTATCCTGAAACAACGGATGTGTACGATCGCAAAAACATGCCCAAGGTCACTTACTGCATACATGCACTGAGGTAAGTATGAATTGAGTCTGGAAACATTGCCGTAACCGCCAAACAACACATTTGCTGACAAAAACATCTGTGAATAATTCACACCCCACCCCCTTCCCACAAAGTCAGGGTTGCCAGTTGCTTCAGGTCACACATCTGAATGCTGAGTAGACTGCTGACCATAAGTCAACAACAAATGTCTTGTAAAATTAATTAAATTGACAGATGGCAGGTAGATAATGTTGTAAACGCATATCTAATAATTATGTATACACACAATAAAGTTCTACACACATTACATTATGTGTGTGGGACTATTCCCTCCATCACCATTGTCTGATTCACATCCATTTCCTGCCCTTTAATGGGTTTGGAAGACAATGACAATCACTTTGACCCACAGTAGTTGCTCTCCCATCCAACCAGAAATGAGTGAAACGCTTAATCAAAAATCTAAGAAACGAAACTCTGAAACTGGCCATGAGTTTCAATCTTTGTGTGCTTCGTGTCAGACGACCTTCTGGTCAATGTCTCACATTAATAACACACTGGTCAAACAAAATGAGTTCTCCTGTTTTTTGTAGTTTGAGCACAGAATCCAGGAGCGGTTGTGTGAGCCACTTGGATTGTTTTCACTGTTGTAGTGTTATTGTCGGGTCCCCGGAGAATTGGTTTCCTTCCCTCCTTATGCACACACGTGCTCTTCCTTCCTGGCAGTGCAGCACAAGTCCCACAAGGACACGGTGAAAACTTTGCTTCCCTTGTTCCAACACACATGGAGCTGCTGAGGCACTGCACCCACCGGGTGCTCCAGCACGCCGGCGTGGAAAAATTATATGGGCTCCTCAGAAGTAGTGAAAGGATAAAGAAACCTAATATGATCATTACAAGAGAGGTTGATGGGGGTATAATTAGTTGTTGAAACACATGGAGCCAAACAAAGAGGATTGTAGTCTGGAGATTTTGTAGCCCCAAGCTGGTCAGCTGATTGTCTGGAAGCCGTGCTGCTCGTCATAAGCAACCTTCACCGCCCCCCACAGTCATCTGTGACTGCAGTTTTTATCTCATTTACCGAACCTGCTGCCGTGTTAAAATGTTTGTAGTTGTGAGTAGCTGGAAAAAAAAAAAAATTGTAGACGGTTGTCCAGAGTCCACTGCAATTCAAGGACGGGGAGCATGTTTAAACACAAACACTTTGACCAAATGCCAGAACAATCAGCTGCTGCAGCTGCCACATTTAAAACAGTGCCCTGCTCCGAGTTGCCTTAAAGATCTATAATTCATCACGACTTATCAGGTACCCGTGTGAAGATGAAAGTTTAATGAAGTTTCCAGCCACCTGCTCGCTGAATCCAAGGCTCTGGGTGCGGGATGGGCTGCCGTGGTTTTCCACTAGAGTAATCCAACACTACCCTCCAGTGGAGTCGCCACGGCACACACGCACACACGCACGCACGCACGCACACACACGCACACACACATGCGGTTTAATAGAAAAGGGGGCAAACCTGTAAAACTGGAGTTTCCAGTTTTTTGCCATCTATTTTAACACCCTGTTTGGTTTGTTTTAGCCTTTATTTGTACAAACTTGGCATCGCACCACAGATCCAGGACCTGCTGGGAAAAGTGGCCTTCACAGGTAACTCCAGTTCCTCCTGAAGAGCAGAAAGATATGCCGTTTTTTTATGTTCTTAAAGGGAATTCTTGTTTTGTTTTGTCCAGTCGCTGTTAAAGAGAAAATGAGGATGAGAGAAAAATAAATGTCTTTATCCATTTCTTTATCGTTTTGAAAACAAAATGGCTTTTAGTAACTACGAAATAAAAGTCACACAATCATTTCTTCAGGGAGTTGTACGATATACACATATCTAGTGCACATGCAACTCTTAATCTCGTTCATAAAAAAAAAAATGTTGTCCAGTGCTGTTTAAAATAATCCCTGTGGGCATTTCATGTCGACTAGGTCACTGATTGGAAATATACGTGTGTGTTTCAGTATGGTCACATTTACGATGCCACAGCAAGTCACACAACCGTTGATCCTGTGATTGTTCCGTGTTTTCCAGAGGAAGAGATCAGCAACATGAGAAGCGAACTGGACAAATACGGCATTCAGATGCCGACATTCAGTAAGATCGGAGGAATCCTTGCCAACGAGCTCTCGGTGGATGAAGCTGCCCGTAAGTCTTTTATCTTTTGGCTAACTGTCTACTAGCGCGGCAGCTCATCCCCCGCAGTGCTCTGAACTGACCGTGTTTCCTTTAGTGCACGCTGCTGTGATCGCAATCAACGAGGCAGTTGACAGAGGTCAAGCGACGCTAACAATGGGGGCCATGAATAACCCAAACGCCATGCTGAAGAACTTACAGGAAGCTTTGGCCCAAGACTACCAGGACACACTGAGCCAGGCAAAGGCTCGGAAAATGAGTCAGTCCTCTGGAAGGGTGAGGAGTTCAGATAATTCTTCAGGGAACACTTTCTTTTTTTTTTTCCCCCTGCTGCTATCATTTATTTTTTGTATAATTGTGTTAAAAAGTTTGACCTGTTGGAAAGGCTATGATTTTAGTTTTACAAAGGGCTGTCAAACGATTAATTTTTTTGATCGCGATTAATCGCAGAATCTTCATAGTTAACTGTGATTAATCGCGGTTTGAATTTCATGTGTGAAATTATGTTTTTCTGCATTTCAAGGCAGTTTTAAGACCATAATGTAAAGTATTTCTTACCAGAAATTTGTCCCTTTTGTCCCCACAAAAGGGACAAAGAGGGACAAACGTTTGAAATGCGATTAAAACGTGTTATGGATTGTATTTAACTAATCGCGATTAATGCTGACAGTGTTAGTTTTACATACTCGTTTGGTAATTTTAAAAAATATTTTGTTTTGTTGGGTAAATGCTTCTTAAAAAACAAAGAACTTGATGGACACAGACACCAATATCCGTCAAAAACATCGACAAACAGAATCGGACAAAGTGTCCGCTTTTAGTCTTTGGCGCCGACGCTTATTTTAAGTCTATCGTGGGTTTGCCTGTGTTGAGTTACTCCACTGGCCCGGCCAGCACATTCCAGTGGCTGCAGCGTCAGCTGTACTTCACCACACACAGACCCTCCACACCGTCCTCCGTCTTTCCTCCCGTTCATTTAGAAATACCGTACAAATAGGAGCCGTCGCGGCTGAGGTGTGATGGGTGTTGTTTTATTTTTTAAAGGTGCCGCCTAAAACAAATATTGAATATGTTCATTTGCTTTATCTACTTTTAATTAGCGCTCCTCGGTTGCTTCTGAAGAAAGGGATGTTTATGAGGAGCTGCTGACTCAGCAGGAGATCCAGAACTGTCTCAACATGGTCAACGGTACGGATTTCACCTTCCACGTATTACTGACGTCCTTATTTTTTCTTTTTTTTCCAGCTATTATTGTTGCGATGAAAATGTCTCCTCTTTGCAATAAAGTATTGCACTTTCTCAGCAAATGATCACATTTAACGTTCAAGCATGTTTCATTGTGAAGAATGTGAACATTCTATTCTGTGCAACCTTCAACTGAGTTGTTATCCTAATAAAAAGAGAGCATGTAATCCATTGTTGTGTTTGAACTGCTGCTGTCTCCAGTCCAGGCAGCAGTGGTGCAGGTGAATCAGGCCGTGGCGGCTCAGGACCAGGCTGCTCTGCTGGCTGCGCTCAGGCTTGAAGCTCTGGCCTTGCTGGGCGTTCACGAGTCAAACGCTCACTGGTACCTGGAACATTTTACCACCTACTGCCAGCACAAGTCCAAGGTATAGCCAACAGGTGTGTGTGTGTGTGTGTGTGTGTGTGTGTGTGTGTGTGTGTGTGTGTGTGTGTGTGTGTGTGTGTGTGTGTGTGTGTGTGTGTGTGTGTGTGTGTGTGTGTGTGTGTGTGTGTGTGTTTTTCCGTGATCTGTCACACTCTAGCGCTCTTGGCTTTTCTGCTTGTTTGTTAAAACATATTAATTTGCCAAATGTAGAATTTATACTGTTGGCGTCTGTAAGATTTTTTTTTAAATCTGAACTGAGGAGGGAGGAAATTGTCAGTAAAGTTTAAAGAGACGTATATATTAACACTTGCACCGCTTGTGGAGCGCATCGTGTATCTTTTTTATTCCCTCTGGCTGCTTCTGTCATTTGTAACCTGGAAATAAAATGCTTGATTTTGGTGTGTTTCTCCCACTTGGCGATGACTGTGTCGTGTGAGTGCTCTGCAAATGAACTAACTAACGGCTTCCAACCCTCGTAGTTATGTGACCTCAGCGTCCTATCTCTGCTCTGCTCTGATCTCTCTGTTGTAGGACGGCGGCAGGGCTGTGATGGTGGACAAAGAGGAGATTCAGAGAGTTGTCAGCTCGTGCAATGACTTTGCTGAGGCGGAGAAAAGAAGTAAGCCCCCTTTCGATGTACCTGCAGTAGCACCAGTGGCTTGTATGTTGACATTAGTCTAAATAATACGTCTTCAGTGTGTCTTTTTTCAGAGGTGGTTTCTTAGGCAATCAAAACATGTATTTTACTTTTTATTTTTGGGAAAAACCAGTGGCACTTGTCATTTTATGAGCAGAGCTGGAGGCCGTGGCGTCAATCAACACAGCCGTCCGTCTTGCCAATGCGTCGGAGACGGCCGAGGAGCTGATGAACCCCGAGGCGCAGCTGCCCATCGTCTACCAAACCGCCGCCAACCTCTACCAGAACGAGCTCTTCAGTTTGCAGCTGCAGGGGGGACGGGTAAGGAAGGCTGTGGTCACCCGCTCTCCAACCGTGTCGGCGACCACCTTGGCCGCCATTGAGGATTTTTTGCGATTAAATATTTGATTTATTTTAAATTTGTTCAGGCCGGCTTGAGCCACGAGGAGCTGAGCGTAGCCGTGGAGATGCTGTCGGCCGTGGCCGTGCTGAACGAGGTGCTTGATACCAAAGACCCTCAGGCAGTGATTGAGCAACTGACTGACTCCCCCTTGGGCTTCAGCAACATGGACCAAGACAACCTCAACAGGTACACTGGCTGGGTGCTGCGTAGTCGCTGGTGGATTTATTTTTTAAACCTGTGGACTATAGCTACTGCTCATATGTTGAAACTTCTATTTACACATCTGTTTATTCATTTGAGGCAACAAAATTACATTTCACATGGCGCTGGACTGTCGTTTTTTTACTTTTTCCCCTTTTAAACTACATGTTATTGTACTGATGTTCAGTGATGTTCATTCTACTTCTCCAGGGGCCAGAAATTAAACTTGGCCGCTTTGTTGAATTTCCCTTTTTCTTCAGATACGCCGACACTCTTATCCAGCAGCGAGGAGAGACATTTGCAACGGGCCAGGAGTTCCTGACCTGGAATGATGTTCAAAAATGCATCGACACAGTGAACGTTCAAGTCCACGAGGAGCACGAACGTAAGATGACATTTCTAGCTCTTGCAGAATAACACAAAAAATTTTTTATTTTTGCTCTGATCTCCATTTTATGAAGTTTATCACACTGATTTTTAATAACAATTGTCTTGTGCCTTCTGCTCCAGGAGTCATCGCCATAGCTGAAATCAATGAAGCTCTCAATTCAAGCGATTACCGACAGACCCTGGCCGCCCTCCTCCTCCCGACAGCCAAGCTGACAGGGGTGAACCCAGCCACAGCCAAACACTATTATGATGTCTTACAATACACCAAGCAACTCCTCTGCCAGGTAACAAGGATTTCATTCAGACTTCCTTTATTCAAGTCAAAGTGCTCAAAGTTGTGCATACAAATAAGAAGTTGCTGCCTGCTGTGACAGTTTTAATCTTGGTTTTCACAGAACATACTTGTGTGGTAAAATATATTCTAAATAATTTTTTAACAGTTCTGTTGCTTTTTCCACTACAAGTTAATTACAGAAGTGATTATATTCTGTGAAGTTAAGGCTTAAATTTCAACTGCTGTCTGCTTTTTTTCATGCTATTTTTCAAAACATCATGGCAGTATATTGCTGGCTTAAGCTTTACTGTTAGCAGAATGCATAGTTGAACTGAGCAAACCCCATATCTCTGATTTTCCCTGCCTGAAGCAAAGATTTCACAGTTTTCAAGTTCCTTTTTCCGATTCTGATTATAACGCGCTCCAGTTTTAGGTTTCACATCTTTTTTTTTTTCTTTTGCTTTACTGCCGCCCCCCACCCCAACAGTGATGTTGCCAAGAGTCACTTTTCCTGTGTTGGACACACACACACTCGGCAGTGCACACATTAAACACAAAAAAGGTCCACAGCATAGCCGCAGCGCTCTGAGAGTTCCACCTCAGGGAGATGAATTTTAGCTCTGAGGCTGCCGTCTTTGACACGAGCGCACACAGGAAGGGGTCGAGGCAGCTGTGGAAGCAGCAGAGGCACACCGTCAGCCTGTAGTACCCGTACAGCCCGTCGCCCCCGTCGGAAAACAGGCGGACGTACTGGGCGATGTGCAGGACGCCGCTGGGCGAGAAAGACACGGCGAAGATGAGGGAAACCACGGTGCTGACCCGGACGAAGGGCCGCGCTGCGCCAGCGAGAGCAGGAGCAGCAGGTCAGACAGGGCCAGGTTGAGGTAGAGGGCCGCCGCGGGGGAGTACTTGGCCCTGAGCTGCAGGAAGGCCAGGATGTAGGCGTTGGAGGGGATTCCGATCAGCATGGCCAGGACGTAGGAGAAAGGTATGACCTGGGTGCTGAGGACCCCCGTGGTGTAGGCCGCCACCGCGTTGTCCGAGTCAACGTGCAGCCAAGGTGCCGAGCTGGCGGCGGGCAGCTCCGTGAGATTCAGTTTGTACATCCGACCCCTGAAAGTCTTTGGCTGTAGGGCGGACGAGCCGTTTCGTGCGGCTATGCTTTTATTTCCTGCAAACGAGTAGAAAACAATGTCCTAATGAGTTTGATTCCACTGTAGTTTACTGTGAAAACCTTTTAAGTCTCTCAGGGATGGGTCTCTTTCTTTAGACATTGAACGGAACAATGTAAAATAACCTACAAACCTACAAAGACAAAAACAGCTGACTTACCATTAAGCTGCACAGTCTGTGCTGTCAACAGAGAAATGAGAAGCCCTGTCAGGAGGTCGGCCATTCCAGCAGCCATTCCAGTCAGTAGCATATACATCCAAGCTCCTTGTAACTTCACTCCTCCTCTTCTTTCTTGTTGTCAAAAAACGCTGGTGGAAACGTCCGTGAATCACACTTGTCGTTGAGCATTTCTGCTGCGAAACGGCGGAGTCGACAACTGCCTGGCATCCCGGAGCTGTGCTTCACAGCCGTGGGTGTGGGTGTGGGTGTGGGTGTGGGTGTGTTTGCACGGAGCTCAGAGTGTGTTTCCTGTCCAGGCTTAAAAACTGTCTGTTCCCGTCCGCCTGCGTCAGTAGCTGCCCACTGACTCACTGGGCTGGAAGCACCGTGCCCCACGACTCGCTCACACAGAACCATGACAACAGAATATCTTGCTGATTGCATGAACTTGAGGGCGTCTGCTGGCATTGGGAGCCACACCAGTTTTTTATCTTCTTCCCATTAGATTTTTCCACTCGCTGAGAAACCCATTAGTCAGTTGCTAATATAAACAAGGAAGCTATTTTAAGTCACCTCTGTGGTTTTAATGGCCACTCTCTTCCTGTTCACTGTGTTGTTACAGATTCACCACACCCCTCCAAAATTAGGCCGACTGCAAAAACAAATATCCGGCTGAATAAACCTTCTGTTGTTTTGTCGATAAGTGGTCCAGCTGTGTTTCCCGACGCTGCTTCAAATGTTGCGTTTGTAATATAAAAACAAGAATGGTTAGCGTTTGTTTACAGTGTGGTAAAATATTCGGAAGTCTTCTCAAGCACTTATTATTGACTTTTACTGACCCCGCTTTAAGCAAGTTGCTGTTCAAAGTCTCAAAAGAGCATCTCGTGCCTTTTGCCGTCTGATTGTAGAGTTCTGGAGACGAGTCTGCTGTACTGTGGCTGGACCAAATTCAAAATGCCATCCAAACAGCCAACCAGGATGAAGAGGATGCTCTCATATGTATGAACCCACAGTTTGCTTGACTGTACTTTTTGTTCAGAAACTACAAAAATCTGAAGCCAGTTTGAATGAGCATCTGTTTCAGATCTCTAAAAAAATGGGAACAAAATAGGAAAATAGGAACCTCTTTACTTCTTGAAATAGAAACTTTATGACTGTATATTTTGGCTTTCGCTGAATTATTGGCAGAAATGCTGAAATCATGTTTAAAAAAATTAAGTACAAAATCTTGTTTTCATTATCAGAAGAGACCAAAAATCGATTCTGAATGTTTCAGGCCATGTTATTATTAACAATTCAAGCTGTCTACATTACTGTTCTGCTTAACTTTTTTTCTTTTGGTATTTTTTCAAACTCTTCACTCGTTAGTGGCTGGAGCCGTCGCTGACATAAACAGTAAAGTGGCTGAAGGTGACTCTAAGAACACCCTGCAAGCTCTGCAAGCTCCTGGTGCCAGCCTCAAAATGGTGCTCCCAGAATGTGCTGACACATACCAGAACGAACTGGCTGAGAGACAAACAAACACAGCTAATGAAGGTAACCTGACTTGCTGTGGACTGTAACTATCATCAGAATTTGAGCCTGGTGTTGGAAAAGATGGCTAGCTAAACCTTGAGAGGATTGTTGGTTGGGAGCTTTCGCTTTACGTGTGACACGGCACTTTATCTACTTTTTCTTCAGGCAGCACAGACAGTGTGTGGGTGAAGCATTGCTTTAAGGACAGATATGACTACTACTATAACCTGGAGACAGGACAGGGCACCTGGGAGGAGCCAGAAGGATTCCAAAACAGCTCTCATCATCTCGGCAAAGAAGAAATCCAGGTACTCCCCCCCCCCCCCCCCCCTTCCAAATATCTATTATCTTTGTCCTTTTGTTTTAAAAATAAATCCTCCTAATAGTAATGGAATGAGTCATATTTTTGTTACTGTACACTGCTAATCTGATCAGTGTTTTTTCTCTCTATAAGGGTGTAGTCAGCTCTGTTACTGCAGAATATAACAGAGAACAGATGTGGCTGGCCAATGAATCGTTGGTGACCCAGCTACAGGCCAGGGTCAGAGGTTACCTGTTCCGGAAAAAGCATGCGGAGAGGTTGGCCTACCTGCACCAGCAAGAGGCGCATGTCATCACGCTGCAGGTAGCCCACAACACTGTCAGAAAGTCCGCCTTCCCTCGGGACGACCGACCGACCGAGCTGTTGAGACCTTAAATATACAACTGTGAAACCAGAGCGCATTTAAGAGTTATAGTCATGCTTTGCAATATACTAATACAAACAAAGACGAAAAATGTTCACACTTTTCACTGTTATTCATTTTGATTTGATTCTAACATTTTTAACTATGATTTCTCCTGTTCTCAGGCTTCCTGGAAAGGCTATAAACAAAGGAAAATGTACAAAGACCGGCTGGACATGCTTCAGAAAAATGTTGTTTCAATTGTGAAGGTAAAAAAGTTATTATCCATTTCAAAGTAAAAAAAAAAAAAAATGTATGTGCACGCTATATGCAACACGCACTGTATCACGGTCACTTCCTTGCCACTTGACTTTCACATGACCGTTACTACATGCAAAGCCCTGACTTGAGTCTGTTGCTTCAGATCCAGTCTTGGGCCAAAATGTGGAAAGCCAAACGTAAATACAGTCGCAGGCTGCAGTACTTCAAAGATCATGTGAGTTGCACAACTCGTGAGGCTCCGGCGTGGCAACCTACATGGGTAGGTGCTGATATGCATTGCTGTCTGTGTGTATGTTTTGTGCAGGAGAAAGAAATTGTGAAAATCCAGGCTTTCCTGAAAGCCAATAAAGCCCGAGATGACTACAGAACACTGAGTAAGTCAAGAGATTCCATGTTCCTGCTGTTTGACCTGGTAGTTATACAAGTTGAACATTGAATTTTATCATTTTAATCATTTAATAATGCAACAGAGTCTTGAAGTGGCAGTTCTATAGCAAACCAGTTTAACAATTTAATTTAAAATTTCAAAATTGTTTCTGAAGTATTTCATCTGATGTCTGACCTGGTGTTACCAGGAAAAGAATAACATGGACTCCCTCTCTCTGATGTCAACCTGTAGCAGGGGCCAATGACCCTCCTCTGTCAGTGGTGCGCAAGTTTGTCCACCTCTTGGAGCAGAGCGCTCTGGACCTTCAAGAAGAGCAGCAGGTGACCCAGCTGAGGGAGGAAGTGGTCACCAGCATTCGCTCCAATCAGCAGATGGAGAAAGACTTGAATCTGATGGACATCAAGATCGGTCTCCTGGTGAAGAACAGGATCTCGCTGCAGGTTTGTCGTTCCCATTTTTCCACCCACTGAAATGTATATAAATCTGCAAACTTACTCACAGATCTCACAACTTCTCCAGTTTGCTTGTTTAATTGCCTTTTTTTTTTGTGAAGGATGTTGTGTCACATAACAAGAAGATGAAGGACATGAAAAAGGAGGGTAAACTGGATTTGACTGGGGGCGACACAATGGGAATTAAAGGCCTTAACATGGTCAAAAGAAAGAAACTGGAGGCCTACCAGCACCTCTTCTACCTGCTGCAGGTGATTACAGAAACAGTCCAGCTTGTTGGACAGTGGAGGACGCAACAGAAAAGTCATATTGGGAGGATCATTAACAGTTAAACGCTGACCCTGAATTCCCTCTCCCTGCTCCGTCTCGCCCTCAGACCAACCCGCACTACCTGGCCAAGCTCATCTTCCAGATGCCGCAAAACAAGTCCACTAAGTTCATGGCCGATGTGGTCTTCACCTTGTACAACTACGCCTCCAACCAGAGAGAAGAATGCCTGCTACTCAAACTTTTCAAGACGGCTCTGGAGGAGGAAATTGAGTGCGTCCCGAGCCACTATTTCCCTGCAACAACTAGACAACTATGCGCACTACTGCTTTAGAGTTTACTGGCTTATTACTGGCTGTAATAGCTAGAAATGGGTTGCGTAAATGCATCTCAACCAGTGGTCTTTAAGTGCAGAGTTGTCAGTGACTGGACAACTTAGAACTGGCACCAACATTTCAGTCGCTGTTTTTGCCTTGTGCGGCATTTCGAAGGCGTAAACTTCGACTGTAACAAACTTGTCTGTGTGTTTCAGCTCCAAGGTGGACCAGATCCAGGACATCGTGACAGGAAACCCAACAGTCTTCAAGATGGTGGTGAACTTCAACAGGGAGGCGCGCGGCCACAACGCACTCAGGCAGCTGCTGGCACCCGTGGTCAAAGACATCATCGAGGACAAGACGTTGGGCATCAACACCAACCCAGTGGACGTGTACATGACCTGGGTCAACCAGCTGGAAACGTCCACCGGAGAAGCCAGGTACGATGGAAAATGGGACGAAGCTGTCGGCCAGTTGATACGGCACATACTGTACATGACAGATCTGTGTCCTAATACAAACTGATGTGTTTTTCCCCCGTCAGCAAGCTGCCATATACAGTGACCCCTGAACAGGCAATGTCACACGAGGAAGTCCGCAACAGGTTGGAGGCCTCCAGTGCAGCGCTGCGCTCCGCCACTGATAAGGTCTTGAACTCGATTTTGTCCTCGCTGGAAAACATTCCGTAAGTGTGGGTTCTACCCAGTGCTCCCCCTGATGGTGCAACTGAGAATCATGGCCAGCGCGCATTTCTGGAGTCTAAAATATGCTCTCTTTAAAAAGAAATTAAATGCAACAGTGCCATTGAACTCTTTCTCTCTCTCAAGCCCCAAAACTTGTAATTGAGCCTGTTGTCCTGATGTAATCCAGGGATGCAGAAAATAATACTCAAACGTCACGGTGCTTCTGTGTTGCTGGACCTGGAAACACCTTATTAACGGCCATAATTTCAGTTGGCCATTGTAAATGATGGTCCGCTTTCAGCTGCATCTTATCTCATAATTCCACTGACCTAACAAATCATGACCTCTGCTGGACATATTCAGACTTGTTTTTTTTTTTTATGCAAGAGTTCCCTTAAATTTCAAATTTGATGTATTCACACCCCCTCGTGGTTTTTGCCAACAATTTGTGGAATTATGCCTTTTATTTTTCCTTAAAAAAAAGTGTTTATTATTGTTGACAATGGTCAGGATGAGAAAGATATGCTTAAAATAAATCGGGCCAGTGTCTGATCATATGTTTCAGCGTGTCATTAACTGACTATGCTGCTTGTGAAGGTTTCAGCTGCATGTTGAGACACAGTCATTATGAGACAGTCATTACTTTTGAAGCATGCCGTCATCCGGCGAAGCAGCAAAGGACGAGCACAGTACTTCACTGTGTGCGACATTAGTCATGCTAAAATATTTCTGCAATTTCATTTAAAAACTATTCGTTCACTGGACTTATTTGTTTAAATTGAATATTTACACCACTAGGTGGTGCTCTTTTTTTGTTCAGCCCACAAGTACTCCCAAAAAATCTTTTTTCCTCTTCTTGATAATAGCTTGCCTTCATCCTGTTATATGTGTGTGTGTGTGTGTGTGTGTGTGTGTGTGTGTGTGTGTGTGTGTGTGTGTGTGTGTGTGTGTGTGTGTGTGTGTGTGTGTGTGTGTGTGTGTGAATGAACGCATGTTTTGAGTTTGACGTCCCATCACTGCTTTTTGTTTTGCATGTAGTTATGGCATGAGATACATTGCAAAAGTTCTGAAGAGCAGCCTCCATAAAAAGTTCCCAGATGCTTCGGAGGATGAACTGTTGAAGGTAGAAACCCTGCAACGTCTTCATCTGTTTGTACTTCCAACGCGCAGTCCTGCACTTTACAGTTCCGCACATGCGGCCCTGCGCGTTGCTACAATCACGAGTCAGAGTAGCGACGGAGACATCAGTGGCGTGACCGCTTTTCTTTCTGGCAGATTGTAGGAAACCTGCTGTACTACCGCTACATGAACCCAGCCATCGTGGCCCCCGATGGCTTTGGCATCATCGACATGTCGGCCGGAGGGCAGCTCCACTTAGATCACAGGCGTAACTTGGGCTCCGTGGCCAAGATGCTGCAGCACGCCGCCGCCAATAAGCTGTTTGAGGGCGAGAACTCGCACATGACGCCGCTTAACAGTTACATCTCCCAGACGTACGAGAAGTTCAGGTGAGAATAGATGTGATTATGGCTCTTGTTGGGCTTATATGAGCTTATATGAGTCGTTTGGTACTCTTTCCGCATTCAAATGGAATCAGTGCAGTCACAATATGCAACCCTGGAAAAATATTTCTCAACTCTTATTTTTACCTCTGTCCAGGGTATTTTTCCAGTCAGCGTGCGATGTTGCCGAGCCTGAGGAGAAGTTCAACATCGACGAATACTCAGACATGGTGACATTAAGCAAACCTGTCATTTACATGTCAACTGAGGAGATCATCAATACCCACTCGGTAAAGCCAAGCAACTCACCTCTGGCTTTGTGTTGTCTAGTCTGTCTGAGCGTACTGATGTGTTTACAACCTCAAGTTGCTTTAATGTCACATCAGGGAGTTGCCTGATCTTCAGTTTGTTAACTGTTCCATTTAACGCCTCCCGTTAGGACGGATCGTCACCTCTTGCTCGCTCTTTGCTTTATGAAATTACTTCCTTTATTTTTTCCCAGACCGCTTCCTCTTTTTTTTTTGTCTAAGAAAAAAGGGGGTAAAGAGGCCTGGGGAGTTGCTCTGTGATAAAGTTCAGTATTTCAGGCCATCTGTATCCGTTAGTCATGGGTTTCTCTCCACACTCATTCACACAGGAACAAAGGCGATGACGCGCGTGTTGCTTACAGCAGATGTTTTCCCAACTGTCATGCTGTAGCCAAAGCCAATTTTAGGCTTTTCGCTCAGTTTCTCTTCACAAGGGAATCAAGTGTAAAAGGAAAAAATTGTAACGCAGACAAATTATACCTACTGTCTTATTTCCCAGATTTGTTTTTTCTGTACAATTTTTTTTTCCACCCTTTTCGTGACAGAAATGATGTTAGACTGATGTTTTTTTTTTTGCTTTTGCGCAGCTGCTTCTGGAGCACCTGGAGGCCATTTCTCCCGACAAAAAGGACACGCTGCACGAGCTGCTGGAGGACCTGGGAGACGTCCCCGACGTGGAGTCCATGCTCGGTACCGCCACGCCTGCTCATGCAAACAATGACGTGTGTTCACTTGTCGTTGCCAGCGGCTTCACGGAACGTCGTTGCCTCTGTTTTCAGGCGAAGGAGCCGTGGGCCCGAACGACCCCAACAAGGAGAGCGCCCTCAGCCAGCTGGCCAAGACCCCCATCTCCCTCGCTCTCACCAGCAAGTTTGAGCTGCTGGACGGAGACGACAAAGACTTGAAGACTCTGATGACAAAGTCAGTTCAATGGACTGTGGGGGCGTGTCTAATGCGCCGTCACATATCCAGTCGACATATCCGGAGTTTGACGTGAACAGTGTTCAAAACGTTACAGTGAGGACGGAAGCAAAAGTGTCACGCCGCCGCTTAATCTTTCCAGACACACCATGCCGTCTCTGCGCTTATCTCTCGCCGCCTTTCCTGCCCCTCTATCGTTTCCTGTGCTTAAAGGAAAGGGCTTTGGTGGTCAGCACTATCTCCTCGATAAACACGTCCCTCGACTCCACTTTCTCGCCCAAAGCTGCAGTTTGTTCTGAGTGGAACCTACTTTTTCTTCGGCTGTCAAGTTGTCAAATAATTGTGCAGACGTTCTTTCCCACCTAAATTGACCTTTAAACTTGCTCGTGTAAAAATGTCTAAAGACCTGTATCTTCAGGTTCATAGCATTTATAGCAAGTCCCATATCTGCTTCTGTAACTCTGAAGCTAAAGTGCAATTTGTCTGTGCGTTACATTAACCCAACGACTGGCAGCTGTTGTGTGTATGTACTAATTCTGCACTAAAAAAAACAACTCGGACTGCACCAGCTGCAGCTCTGGCAGACTTTTGGTGAAAGTTATTTAACCTCTGAGGTCTCACAAGGAGCAGCTGGTAGAATTACTTTGTAGAGTTGATAATCTTACAAAGAGGGTTGAAGCTAAGTTTTTGTCATTTGAAACTACAGTTTACCAGCTGTATGTGTGTCAACTGAAGCTTGTGAAACACTCAAACAAATGTCTACTCGTGT
Organism: Nelusetta ayraudi; assembly: GCF_046127955.1. Lineage (NCBI taxonomy): Eukaryota > Metazoa > Chordata > Actinopteri > Tetraodontiformes > Monacanthidae > Nelusetta > Nelusetta ayraudi. Next base: position 449,765 of record NW_027466230.1, read on the forward strand.
GCTTTAGGACCAAGAAGCTTATTGTGGATGTGATTCGAATTCAGCCTGGAGAGAGTTTGTCTGCAATACTTAACACGCCAGCTACTGCCCCACAGGTGAAGTCCTACCTTTCCTGTAATACCTATTCATGCCGTACCCATTTTTGATAACAAGTTGAATAGAATTTGTGTTCCTTAAATGATTGCTGCGTGCATTGCAGGAGTCCGAGCACGTAAAGGTGGCGGAGCGGCGGGCCGTTCAGGACGCTCAGACTCCGGAGGGATTGAAGAGCAGCCCGGCAGTCCTGGAGGACAGCCAGCTGCCTCTGGAGCAGAAGAAGAGGAAAATCCAGAGGAACCTCCGTAGCCTGGAGCAGGCTAGCCTCGTCAGCGCCGATGACAAATACCAGGACATCATCAACGACATCTCAAAGGTAAGCGAGCACCTCCCCGTCCACAAACTTGATCATTAGCTGCGCTGTTCTGTCCGCTTTTCGCCGTTTGATCGTACCAAAAATAAACCCGTGATCCGCAGGACATTCGCTACCAAAGACGCTACAGACAGAGGAGGAAGGCCGAGCTTGTGAAGCTTCAGCAGACACTGACGGCACTCAAGTCCAAAACGGCCTTCTACCAGGACCAGATGGACGATTACGACACCTACATCAAGGCCTGCCTGGATAACCTGAATCGGAAGCAAGTTCTTTTCACGCTGTCTGAATAATCATGTTGCACACATATATCTTTTGCTTGCTGAGTATTGTATTTTACGCGTGTGTCTCGCAGGAATACTCGCAGGTCTTTGAAGGTGGATGCCAAAGGAGATGAAAAGGGCAGCAAGAAGTCAAAGTCAAAGTCTCTGAAGTACACTGCAGCCAGGCTGCATGAGAAGGGGGTCATCCTGGAGATAAAGGGACTCCAGATTAACCAGTGAGTGCACCTGTTCCACACCAGCCTTTCTTAAAGTCTTTACTTCAAGATCACAGTGCACAGCCGTTGCCTCTCTAAGCAGTCATGGCTGTGGATCAAAACTTCTCGCTAATTAGTTTAGCATTTGTGGGACTAGAAAATCTGTTTTACCGGCAGTGCCTCCAACTGTCCCCTCAAAGCGAGCGTTCAGTGAACACACCTACATTCTAGTTATTATAAGCTATTTATTTCCTGCGCTGCTCAGCTGCAACTTTTCAGTTACTGTAAATATGTCGCTTCAGTGTGCGTTTGTTTTATTAATCAGAACATAACATTTCTAGTTGATACCATTGCTATTTTGTGAACGAGATCAGCGTGTTTAACACAGGTGCCTCCAGTGATATCAGTCATTGGAAGCACCTGTAGCATTTGCATTGCAAAACATGAGATCCATAGAATTCTGTGCCAAACGTAGTTTTTTTCTCTGCTGTTAAAATGTTTTTTTTTTTTTTTTTTAATAAACCCCTTTTTCCTGCATTGTCTCTTCTAGGTTAAAAAATGTCATGTTTGACATTTCACCCGCTGAAAAGGTTGGAGTGTTTACTGTGAAAGCCAAGGTCATGGGAGTTGACATGGAGAAAGTGCAGGTTCACATCCAGGTAAAGCATATCAAGTTTTGCAAATCTAGGCAGATGATCCGGTGAACTAGAATTTAAAAGACAGACTGTTAAATTTCCTCATTCTCTCCTTGGAACACACACACACATACATACACATATTTTCAAAAAAAAAATGTTATGAAAGGTCTGTTTGTACTTCAGGAATTGGGTTACAAGATAACTGTGTCATTTTTCATTGCACTTCACATTTTCTGAATCTTGTTTTCTCTCTCTCTCTCTCTCTCTCCCTCTCTCTCTCTTTTATTTGCCTGTGAAGGACCTCCTTCAGCTGCAGTACGAAGGCGTTGCCGTCATGGAGATGTTTGACCAGGCTAAAGTTAACGTTAACTTGCTCATTTTCCTCCTGAACAAAAAGTTCTACGGAAAATGAGCCGGTGGGAGAGGCAGAGGAGAGAAGACGGGGAAACGGCAGTGCCTTCACACAGAGCGGTTTATTGAAAATGTTCACTTAGAAATCATGAAATGGTGCGTGAGATTTATGAAACGGTAAATGGATGGAGCACACCAAAGTGACACGCTATCGTCCCACTTTCAGTTCTGTATTGTTGATTTCAAATGTAATTTATTTCAAAGAAAAATCCTAAATGTATTCTTGTTTTGTTTGTAAAGGATGTGGGGAAACACAGTTGTTACTTTCCGTGTTAGAATCTGAAACCAGCTGCTAGCAGAGAAATAGAGCAGCTGACAGCCTGCTTGACCAGTGCCTTTTAACTACAGCAATCATTTTAATCGTGAAAACATTAAAACAGTGTAAGCTATGACGAATGCAGTTTTTATTTTGTTGTCAGTAAATAAGTGATTTATAGCCTCATGTTTGAATTATGTGCTGAATAAATGACTCGCCTACAATTTCCATTGTCTCTGTAATTATTATCTCTATGCTCTCACTCTCGCACGTTTTTCACCGTGATGTCTAAATTATTGCACACGACTGTTCAGAGCTTTCGAGATAATGTTTGTGTCTCCCGTTCAAGGTCACATATTTGTGAGCAATGGTTGGGAGGCGGAGGAGGAAGAGAAGGCGGTCTTCTCTGGACTGTAATAACATGTTTGATGCCAGCAGAAAAGCACTCTTGTCACTCTGCTGGCAAACAGATCTTCTCAGGACTGTTGCAGGTGGGAAGGGAGAAATATCAGGGAACGCCATGATTCGCCTGCTGGTATCGCTGTTGGTGCTGTTTTCCTTTCACGTCTCGGCCCTCAAAGTAGAAAATGGTGAGAATTGTTCGCTATCTACTCTGTGAAATACCACATGACTTGTGGTTGGAATGGGGTTGTATTGTCATGCTGTACTTAGCCAAATAAACATTTGTTGTTGTTTTTTTTTTTATTTAAAAGTATTTTCCTGGTAGTGGGTACTGAACTATTTATATATGTAGTAAAGATTGTGCTTTTCTAATATGTTAAATACTTTCCAGGGCTTCTGTATTCTCTAATGCTCACACTTTAATTCATGAAATGGCTATTTATTAAATTTTTTTGTAGGAAGATTCTAAAATATGTCAGAATAATATCTGCACTAATCACAATTTAAAATTAGCACATTCATAGTAAATTTATCTAAACAAATGTTTTTTGTTTCGTATTATGTTAAAGGAATGAATGCAATGTAATTTGCATGTATGCCTTCATTACTGAAATTTTAGTACTTTTAAAATCATTCTGAAAAATTTTGCAATTTTTTTTTCAAAAGCATTAGTTTGTAAAATGAGTTTGATATAACCTCTTTAAAAGTGTTGGAATGATGTTTTTTTGCTTTTTATTTTGCTATTTCAGCCGAACATTAGCCCAAGCTGTTCATAATGTCCTTCTCTTATCTCCCGGGTCTTTTCAAAGGTTCCCTGCTGCTCCCAAGGACCTTCTTAGGTCGTTACGTGACGGACACCTATGAGCCCTTCGACTACGACCCATCTGCCTTGGACAGCGAGAAGGACGAGGCGAGCTCCGACTCCAGCTCAGGGTCCGAGCCGGAGCCGGTGAGGAGCCGTGACCTCCGACCCCGGAAGCAGCTCGTGGTCTCTGAGGAAACAAGAGACTTCCTCCAGGGTCCCCTGTCCACCATCCTGGTCCCCACCGTGTACACCCTGGTCTTCCTGGTCAGCGTGCCCCTCAACCTGGTCGCCGTGCTGATGTTCTCGTGTCACGTCCGACCGTTGAAGCCGGCCGTCATCTACATGCTCAACCTGGCCTGTTGCGACCTGCTCTTTGGCCTCCTCCTCCCTTTCAAGATCGCCTACCACTACGGCGGCAACGATTGGACCTTCGGCCCCGGCCTGTGCGCGGCGGTGACAGCCGCCTTCTACTGCAACATGTACTGCTCCGTCCTGCTCGTCACGTGCATCAGCGCCGACCGCTTCCTGGCTGTGGTTTTCCCCATGAACTCGCTGACGTGGCGCAGCCCCGGCACCGCCTGGGCCGCGTGCGTCACCATGTGGCTGCTGGCCCTCGGGGGAGCGTTGCCCCTCCTCGTCTCCGGCCAGACCAACCGCCTGGCCGACCTCGGCATCACCACCTGTCACGACGTGCAGGACGAGGAGAGCCTGCAAGACTACTACCTCTACTTCTTCCCCGTCTACTCTGTGGCCTTCTTCTTCGTGCCACTCGTCGGCACCGTGGTGTGCTACGCCGGCATCATTCACGCCCTGGCCGGCGCCAATGTGGGGAGCCGCTCCAGGAAGGAGAGTTGGCAAAAGTATGTATATTTTTTGGGACTTAAACCTTCATTGTGTAATATTTTGAGATTTTGAGAAGAAACAGCGACATCAGGTGGTCACATTTTAGATCGCAGCTCTCTTAAACTCCTCCCTCTCTGGAGTCTACCAGCGAACTATGGTAGCCTTCTTCTTCTTGGGTTTATTTAAGAATACGGGCAATTTTTTTAAGAAGAAACGGTGACCTCAAGTGGTCAGATTTTAGATCGCTTTGCTTTTTGGTTCACTGAACTTGCCAGTGAACTATGGTGGGACAAGCTGGCCAAAACCAAATTGTCCTGCAAGTATAGACTTTTATCTATATCTGCAGCCAGTGTATTAAGCTTTTACGAATATAAAAATCACAAATCACACCACATTTTACACACCGGACCCAAGTAAAATTTCTTAAAAGTAAGAAATTATAGGAAAGAACGTTTTTGCAATTTATGAAACATGAAAATACATTTGTTGATAAGCTGAAGTTCTCTAAGATATGATTATATCATAGTTCAAATAGCTCCTCTTCATGCAACAACAACTATAGCAGTAACTGAATTGCTTTTAACAAAATTTGAACCTTTTAAACATAAAAGTAAGTGGTGTGGTTTTCCAATGTAAGGAGTACAAATTACATATATTTGTGTTGTACAAATGAAGGCAGTGAAAAGTAAAGAGTTGTCAGGAAAAGAAATGCTCAAGTAAAGTACAGATACCTGAGAAATCTACTAAAGTACAGTAATAATGTATTTGTTGTGTGCTACTCCCCACCTCTGCCAGGAAGACGCGGGCCGTGGTGATGGCGGCCGTGGTGCTGGTGGTGTTCGTGGTCTGCTTCACCCCCACCAACGTCATCCTCATGGTTCACTACGCCGGGCTGTCCGGTCACGCCGCCGACGCGTCCTACCAGGCCTACCTGCTCTCCATGTGTGTGGGCAGCGTCAGCTGCTGCCTGGATCCAGTACTCTATTACTTTGGCTCCTCGCAGTGCCAGAAGAAGGTGGCGTCGCTGCTCAGGTGTAGGCGGCCGGCGCAAGCCAGCAAGAGCTGCGGAATGGAGGGCACGAAGACGAGCAGGTGGACGGACAGCAGCAGCAGCAGCAGCAGGTCGCGTATGATGGAGAGCATACAGAGTGACCCGAGGAGCCAGTACAGTAAGCTGACGGCTACGTGGAAGCAGGCCTCCTGAATCTGAAAGACTTGTCGCACATGGGAGAAAAAAAAAAAAAGAAATCCATTGGGTCGCATTAATCAGGAGTAGCCCTGAGAACTGGAAGCACTGAGACTGTGTGTGCGTGCGTGTTTAAACATATCTGTTTTTGCTGCATGCTATCCATAACTGCCAAAATGATTCAAATAATTACACTTGTCATTCACTAAATGATTAAAACGGTATAGCAATAAATGGAACAAAGTAAATAACAATATTAGTGACAGTAGATGAGGCCTCGTGAAGCCTTGAGGCTCATCACAAGAAACGGTACTGATGCTGCGTCAGTTTTGTGTTGCTCAATACGGACACCTGCTGGATCATAGACATTATTGCAGGCAACAGAATTGAGCGACTCCACTCACGTACCGATTCATTTTTGGTTTTACTGTATTATTTTATATCTTAGTCTAACTGAAGATATCTTTGATACCTTTAAAATGTACAGTCAATAACTTATTTGAAAGTGTGTCATAACGTAAATATCAAAGTGAAAGTGTGAATGTAATTGTCTTTGAGGGTTTTTCTTTAGTTATTTTTTTTTTTTAAACATTTAAAAAAACAAACGAAAAAAAAAGTTTTTCCCCTGTCTTGGTTATTAACTGATTCCTTTTCTTGAAAGAACGTTCCCCAGCTTTGTTGAACACCCGCTCACAAGGCACTGAGGATGCCGGAGTACATAAAAACTGTAGCGACAGCTGAAAGAGGCTTAGGAAAAGCTAACATCAGAGCAAAATGGTCCCACGTGGCGGACACCGTTTTCTTTTTTCAGGTTCCATTTCATGGCTTGAAGTGCAAGCATTTCTTTTTTTCTTTAGCATGAGAAGGAGTCATAGAATGCAACATTTCAACGTGTCTGAAAATGGAAAAATCCACATCCAGTAGTGTTTTGTTGTTTTGGGGGGGTGGGAAGAAGTAAAGGAAAATGCTGTAAACAGCCTGAAACTCACCAAAATGACCATCCTCCATGAGATGGACTGTCAGAATGCAAAGTCTCAGCGTGTCATAAAACTGGAAAACTGATCTACTATGGTATGTTGATTCTCAATCAATGATCAATGCAGTCACTGGGAGGGTTGCAACAAGTTTGTAAAAAAACAAACAAACCAAAACAATAAAAATTAAACAATTTATTGATTGATCATGTTCAACTTTGAAAACCTCAGTACAAAGGATGTATTGAATGATTCAAGTGATGTATGTGCACACATAAGTCGAAACATGGCAGAATTGTTGAAGATATAACTGGTAAAATAAAGAGCCATTTGGAAGTGAAAGCCGGCTGACCGGGCTCACACCTAAGAAACAGAATTTCCATCACTATTTCTTATTGTGTAAATTGTTATTACCATTTTTAAATATTATTTTAAATAAAGTAAGCATTTTTATATTTTATCACAAAGCAATGGCCTGTGAACATTATAGTTTTAAAAATCTATTTGGAGCCATTGATTGGAGATTATTTGCATTTATTTGTTCTTCAGTCATTTTCCAATTGCAATAGTAGTTTTGTCTATATTATTTAACAAAAATCTAATTTAGTAACATCAGTTATCTATATGAAATCATGTAATATTTTGCACAAGCAACTGACTAAAACTGTGAGGCTTTTAGAGTGAATCAGTCACCAAAAACCAGCCAGCGATGCTGCTGAATGAAACCTGATCCAGTGGTTCATCTTGTCTGTGTTATGATGCTCAGCCGGTGCTCTGCTTGTCATCAGGGCACAGCTCTGAAATGGGGGGGGGGGAAACACAGAGAGGGAAAACTGTGTCAAAGGTACAAGGAAGGGCCATGAGGTGCAGCTGCACTAACATTATTGTACTGTCGCAACTTGAAGTCCTATTTACTGTGCAATACCTCCCCCCTGTGGATGTTTGTGTAATGTGTCCAGGATCATCGTCCAGTCCAAAAACTCACTGACCTGTTTTGCCGTCGTAGCTGTGGAAGTTCTCAGGAAAGTTCAGGCATCCAACCTGCTTCTTAAAAAGCTCAACACTTGTGGGATCTATTTCTCCTGTTCTTGCTGAAATACAAGAAACGCTTTATTTTTCCTCCACGTTTTTGAGAAGTTTTTGAGTTATTTCAACTTTTCGGACCTTTCTGGAGATGAAGAGGTTAAAAACAAGAGAGAGACAGAACTTACTGAACTGCAGTATGTAGCGACCAGTGACGTCCCCATTTCGAAAGGTGTCTGTCCACAGCAGGCAGTCGGTGCAGGTCTGCAGGATGTGTCCTTTGTGGTCCGACAGGTTTTCTTAAAATCACAAATGAAAGGCATCTTTAATCTGCTCCATTGAACCTGGTTCACATTTATTCGGCCTCACGGCTCACTTACTGCGAAATGTGGTGGCGAGTCCAGAAATGGTTGCGTTCACCTCCCCGAAGACGCACCGATCGCTGGACCGACGGGACAAAGTATGTGACTCACAAAACAGTTCCACAAACAACCTTTTTTTTTTCTCTCAAAGTTTCTCACCGTGAACTTCACTCACAAGCAGCGATCGCCCCAACGCAGCGTCACCACCCGAGGGTCATCAGTAGGGGACAGTTCAATCCAGGAGCTTTTCATGGACTCCAGCGCCTTGTGGTACGGCTGGGGGTCACCGGCTCCCATGGCGTACACCCACCTCCCAAAGACCTTGATGCGGAGTCTTACTTTTAACTTTTGACGCACGGTGCGCACTGAGATGAAAGAACAAAAAAAAAAACAAAACAAGATATTGTACCTGACTGGGATCCTCCGGCATGATGGGCTTCACCAGGTCCTCACAGTCGGGGGCAGTTGCGTGACTGAGGCAAGGAAGAGCCACAAGAATGGCACACAGGGCCAGCGCCATGGCTCCTACAGCTGGGTGAGGTTGAGATGGACGGAGAAAGCGGAGAAAGCAGCTGCAGAGGACAGAGAGCGAATGAGGGGCGAAAAAAAAAAAAACTCCTCCAAATGCCGGTTCATGTTCCCTCCAGGGTGTCGGACGAGAAAAAAAAAGAAAAAGGTGTCGCTCAAGTGCTAATGGGAGGAGTGGATTTCTACATGCTCTGATGCACCAGTGAAGCTTGTTTAATGGCTGACTATCTTCAGCTTTAGCACTGAAAAACCGGCTCAAATTTAGTGTGTTGTCAGTCTCCTGAATGAACCTGGGGGGGGAACAAATACCACGACTCGAGCCAAGGAATGTGTTGGTAATAAAAATCAAATAAAACGAAAAAAATAAAAAAAACATGCTTTTCTTCAGCAGCACCAGGGTTGTTTCCCCTGTTGCTTTGAGTGGACTCCTTGTTTTAAAAGTTCCACATCGCCAGCAGCGGCGCTGCCCGGTAACGAGCCTTTTGTCGGGACTCTCTGGGAACGGCATCCCCTCGTCCCCCCCACCCTCCTTCCCTTTGAACAAAGCAGAGTGACACCTTCCTTTTATTCAACTCAAAGACATTTTATTTACAGCGTTAAGACAGTTTAAAGGAAGCGTTGATGTGGACCTCCCCTCCCCCCGCCTTGCGGTAAGGTGAACCACCAGAGGTCGAGGAGACAAGCGTTGATAAAACTAGAAACTCAATACGGATCTATCCCCCCCGCCCCCCCTCAAATCTAACAGCAGGGAAGAGCCACAGCACAATACAAATATCCTATGATATGCGGCACTATGAGACGTCTGGCCGGTCATGTTTTGGGCTTCACTCCTCGGTATTTGCAGCGGCCTCTGTGTTCTCTGCCTCAGCTTCAGCGCCTCGCCTGTCGTCTGGGCACAGATCTGAAAGGAGAGGGCCAAGAAGAGGGTGAACAAAACAGCACAGCGTCGCCTCCGACTGGGGCGCACGAGAAGACCGAGAGGGGGTCCGACCTGTGCCTGAGAAGTGGTATTGCGGAGGGAACTGCAGACACTCGGCCTGCTTCTTGAAGGTCTCCAACTCGGACGGTTCCAGTGCGCCGGTTCGTGCTTGGAGAGAGAGAGAGAGAGAGAGAGAGAGAGAGAAATAAAATACAGATAAGGAAAAGTTTGTTTGTTTGTTTGTTTTCAGCCGAGCAGGTTGCTTACTGAAGAGGAAGAGGTATCGGCCCTTGGAGGAGCGGTCGGGGAGCAGGGTGGTGTCCTCGGACAGCAGGCAGTCAGGGCAGGTCTCGTAGTATTTGCCATCGTGGTATGACGTGTGACCGTTGATGTTAACTGTGAACCAGGGCGAGGATGGGCACATACGGAGAAACCAGCAGGAGGAAGCGATTGAGTTTTGCATTAGTTTGAAGGGGAGCAGAATTGCTATTTGGATTCCTTTGTGTTGCGATAGCTTCATGCTGTGGATTTGCACAGCAATACTAATACTACTATTCTCACTACTATTACTGATAATAATGATAATAATATTTATTATTATTATTAACAATAATAATAATAATGATAATAATAATAACACAAAAAATGAGTCATTAATAAGTAACTAACTAGTAATTACTTTACTACTACCACTACTACCACTACTACTACTACTACTACTACTAATAATAATAATATGATCAAACACTTTGCCAGAACACGTACAGGTGGTGTGGCTGGTCATTCCTGAGATGGTGGCGTTGGCCATTCCTTGAAGGCATTTCTCTTTCCCCCTGAAACCAAAGGAAGCAGAATTGCAGGTGAATGGGAGAAAAACATACGGAGTTCGACAATAAGTGACGGTCGTCCGTGATGCGTCCTTACAGGCGGTCGGCCCAGTACATGCTGATGACTCCGCTGTCGGAGGAGGCAGACAGGTCAATCCAGGAGCTGCTCACCGTCACCAGGTCGCTCTTCAGGCCCGGCTGGTCCCACGAGCTCACGTGGAGCACCCACTTCCCGTAGATCTGTCGCAGACACACAGGAGCTGTTTGTCATTGAAGATTCAGGAGCCAGAAAGCACTGGTGGAATTTACGCTTTCTAAGCGTGAACACATTGCGACAATAATAAAGTTAGGCTGAAAATGTAACGGCAGTACATGCTCAGGATAAAGGAAACGGCAGAAAGCACTCAAGACCGAGTGGAGAAACCACACTGCTGTTCAGGAGGTTGGAATCGCTTTGTTTTCTAGACACAATCCTCATTTTATTTCCCACTTAAATGCATGAATAATCACAGCAGATGACCAGGTGCAATGATCACATTGTGGGTTCTAATTACCCGGGTGAAAGGAATTCAGGCAGAAAATTTGCTGCTTGTTGCTTTGAGTGACGGGATTGAAAATGTTTTATTCCAACTGCAAGAGACTTTTTTTTTTTTTTTGCTTATTATAAATATGTTATAAAATAATATCAAAAATAGTTTCCAAACTCTTCCTTTGCTTTTTAATCCAACTTTGAATTCAATGGACAATTGATGCATGACATTTAACAACACGTTTTGCATAGAAATGAAAATGATAATTGGTGATAATATAGTTTGCTTATTCTCCACGTCCAGAAAAAAATACACATTATTTCTCATTATTTATGTTTTAGGATTTACAAAGGTACAAAAATGCCCTAATGCAAAACTGCTCTGAAGAGGTTCAACAATGTATAGGAGGTTTAATCTACTGTGTATTCATTAATGAGGATCCACTAAAATTTGACTGGGGGTGACATCACAAACCCGGACGTGTTAGTTGCTGGTTTAGCATCAAAACACTGCGGCTCAGGCTCAAAACAAATACTGATACGCCGATACTCACAGGACTGTGGCTGTCCAGGACCAGAGGCTTGATCAGCTCTGTGCAGTCGGGCTCAGAAGGGGCTGCGGCACACAGGGAGGCGAGAGCCAGCAGAGCAACAACCAGCTGTGCGGCCATGGCTGGAGAGCAGCAGGCAGTCTGGGAACAACACAAGTGTCAGGGGACCCCGCCAGGCAGCAAATCCTCAAACTCGAGGTTGGTGGGTCCTGGTTGTGTAACCATGTGTGGGCGGGGCCTCGCCAACACACAAAAAGTGTTGCGTTGTGGATTGGGGGTCCAGTATAAAGGAAGGCCCTCCTTTACGTAATGTTTGAGCCCCGGTCCATCCTGCACGCTGGTGCTCCCAGACACTGAGCTGTGAACAAAATGAACAGAAAAGAATACACAATGAACTTCCCAAATGCCAAAGTACAAGACCTTTAATCACCACTAATATGATGCTGCTGCTGCTGCAGGGTGTTATGGTTCATTTAAAGACACCCCTCAATAGCTGCTGCCTTGTTTTAAGGATCGAATGGCATGAAATCAATTTTGCACAATAAAAACAGCATACATTAAAAGTCGACCAAGATTATTTTCAACTAAATCCCCACATTGATTTTGCAGATCCTAATTTTTAAGGCCTTGCAGAAAGTTGGGTGTTCATGTTAATGTCATTCATACATGAGTTGGTCTTGTACTTTCCCATCCCTCCCATTTCTCAGATACCAAACGTTTGTCTTAAACATCCATCAATCTATTTTCAATACACACTTCTTCCTGAACTCAGGGTCACGGGGGTCTGCTGGAGCCTATCCCAGCTGTCATAGGGCGAAGGCAGGGTGATGCCCTGGACAAGTGGCCGGTTCATCGCAGGGCCACATAAAAACAAACAACCATTCGCACTCACATACACATGCACGGAAGGTTTCCAATTGACCTCACATGCATGTTTTTGGACTGTGGGAGGAAGTCGGAGAACCCCACGCAAAACAGAGAGGTCCCAGGCCCGGAATAGAACCGGCGATCTTCTCTGCGAGGCGGCAACGCTGACCACCGCGCCACTGTGTCTCGTCATTAACAGCTTGACATTAAACCGCTGAAGAACAACGCGTTTGAATCCATTTTTGGGAGATGCATTTCGTTGTCGTCACTCACCGAGGTCGCAACCTTTGTCTTCTTTACAAAAGAAGAAGGGGTCGACCTTTCAACGAGGCCTTCTTTCCAGCGTGACTGTGAGAACCTCAGTCCATTCTTCTCTCGGCCAGCCAGCGAGGGACAAGGTCCCATTTATCGTCTTACGTAACAGCCAGCTGGCGGCGGCTGAATAGACCCCCCACATCCAGTCACACAGTCGCTGTCCCCGGGCTCCGTCGCGGAGGCTCACACTTCACGCACTGTTTTCCTCTCGACGCAAAAGGTTATTTGCCCTGTCGCTCATAAATCATGTGTGAAGTGTACTTGGCGCAGCAACATGTTGGTGTGCAAGTGCCGCGGCGTTTTTCCCCGACATCCCATGGACGCCCTTTCGTCTGGTAAATAATGCCGAACTGAAGTCCACAAAACACGAAGCAACTGCTGTGGAGACAGCGGTTGTTTACAAAGTGGCATCAGTCGGTGGTGGATATCAGTCATCAAGCTTAGGGCACCAATCCAAAAAAGTCCCCGCTTCAGTGCTTGTACGCAAATGCTCAGTTAAAATGGATGCGAAGCACCACGTGAAGCTGCTGATGATACAGACTAACAAACAAGAGAAACTATTGTGATTCTCACTGTGCCAGGTGAGCACTTGTCCCACTTACACGACAGTACGGAAATGCTCATTTATTTGTAGGGTTTTGCTGTGTCAGAATTGAGCCGTGTCAAATCAGAAAAGATGGCACCTTTCAGGAGTCGGAATCAGGCTACTTGGTTCATCCTTTTAGGGGAATTTGGAAGTGGGACTGGCTGTAAAAGGGAAATGAGGTGAGAGGAAGTTGCAAAATCAAACAAAGCCCACCTTCTGCAGGCTTTGGGGATAATCGCTTCTCATTCAAGTCAGCTTGCCTTTGCAAAGCTGCCGTCCTGCATCCTTCCAGACAGTTTGACAGCAGGAGGAGAAACTAACGTGGAGGCAGGATGAGAGAACAGACCTGGAGTCAGCCAGCCGGGGCCTCGTCTGTGTTAGTCACAGTATGCGCTGACTTTATTGTGTTGTGGTAACTTTGTGTTGTTTTCGTTTTATTTTTTTGCTTTTCGGTTTGTGCGATCGCTACGATCTTGCTATAAAGATAAAGAATTAGAAAGCAAAGCAAAATAAAACCAGGAGAACATTGTGTTGCCTTTTGTTAGCTTTTACTAGCAATTGCACAGAGGCATTAAAAAAAAAGACATCCGTCATGAAATTAGTAAACTTGAGAGGATTCTATTTGGTTTTCCAATACAAAGACATCTACTGGAATCTGCAAATAGTGCACATATCCAAAATCTTTCTTGTTCTACATAAAAACCAAAACAAAAAAAAATAACAAAAGCTGTTCTTGGGTCTGCAAAGGCAACTGGAATTCACATAATTGTAATCTCTGGAAAAGAATGCAACAACTCAGCAGTGGTTTTTCCTCATTGCTCTTCGTCCTTTGTGCCGTCGGCTTCGGGGCACAGGTCTGCAAGACAGTGGGGAAAGTTCGGTCAGACAGATTGTGCTCATGGTTGGTCATCTGCAGGCGGAGGAGATTCTCACCTGTGGCCTCTCCAAAGTGGTAATCAGGCGGGAAGTCAAGACAGGCAGCCTGGTGCTTAAACTTTTTCAGGTCGGAGTCTTGCAGCGTCCCGGACTTTGCTGCAGGCCGAGCATGATGATGATGATGATGCTCATTTCAAATGTCTATATTTGACTGATTTGTGGGGGAACATGACTCATCAACTTACTGAAGAGGTACAAGTTTCTGCCCTCCTTGGTGGAACCGTCTTGGCTCTTGGTTATGCAGGTGTCCGTCCACAGGATACAGTAGGGGCAGGTCACCAGGTGGTTCCCCACATGCTGGTACACGGTGGAGTTGTAGTGAACTAGGACCCAGAAGATGAAAGGGTTGCGATGCACCTGCAGAATTAACTGCACTTGCATGCGATTCCAGCTCAGAATATATACAAGTACTTACATGACACGCTGGTGCGGTTTCCTGCCAGGCTGTAATTAGTTGAGCCGTAGATGCACTTCCCGTCTCTGAAGAGGAGATGCAGGCAAATGAGACTTGGAAAAAAAAGTGACCGAAGGCGTCAGCGGCCAAAGGTCAAAGGCCACACTTACATTTTATCCGCCCAGTGAAGGGACATCTCGTTGCTTTCAGGAGCCGAACTGATTTCAATCCAGGAGTTGTTGACTTTCTTCAGCTCTTCGAAGCGCTCCTCACTGTCTGATATTCCGACAGCGAAGATCCATTTCCCTGTCACCTGCGCACGGACACGTGCACGTCAGTCGTCGTACTCAACAGAAAGATCTTTTAAAGCCAAACAATGCTGCTTCTTAGGTGTCTTTAAAACCAGTGAAACACACTCTTTAAAACTATTTCATAGTAGTTAAAGATGAGGTACAGGTAAGATATATATTTTTTGTAATTATAATTTATGCCTGATAGTGTGTTCCCGTCTTTTCTGCAGAATCTCTTTCTGCTGCTTTAATATAATTACACCAATTCTATGCTACAGAATTGGTTGTTTGCTTATTGCATAGCTTGCCTATGTGCAGCCGAGGACAACCTACCTGGCTTTGGTCCTCCAGGGGTTTCGTCAACTCCTCACACTCTGTCGGGGAAGCAGCAGGCAGACAGGAGAGAGCCAGCAAGACCAGACAGACGCCGACGGACATGATGCAAAGTCAAGACGACCGACCGTGGCAGCGAAAAATCAAATGGAATTTGTTGGGTTTTTTTTTTTTTTTTTTTTTTTAGAAGGGAGGTGAAACAATGCGACGGCTCCACTTCTGCAGGAAAGCTGCAGTGTGAGCCATCAGACTGGACGTCGTATTAATATAGGGGAGGGAGGGCGGGAGGGGGGATGTGGGCCGGGAGTTGGTGGGGAGGTAACAGGTGGGTGGACGACAACATGTCTGTGTTGTGAAACCGGGTTCAAAAGGCAGCAAAAGGTTGCGTGTGGGAGGGAGTTTGTGTCATTAGACAGACGTGCGTGAACGGCTCTCTTGTCTCCATCAGGTTTCAGTGCAAAGTAAGCCGCAGCTGAACTGAAAGATATTGTCATTCTGAGCTCTAGCTGAAAGTTTGTGCCTGCTGTTTTTTTTTTTTTTTCCTTTGTGTTGGATGAATGATTCCCCCTGTGTGTCTCTATGTTGCTGTGGTGAGCTGAGTCTGAGGATGAGCTCTCATGCATAATGCAGCGCTCTGGGAGCCAGAGGTGGATGTATATAGACCATATATATTACAGACATAAACAGGGACGCAGATGGGCTGGTTTTTTTTCTTGTTTACTGTTTTTGACCATGCTACTCGTCACTGGGGGAAAGAAACATCACACCCTAATTTCCTCTTCCAACTTTTTTGAATGTGCAGCCTCATTATAACGGCGGATTCTCACACGACCACGAGGACCTCGGAGGATGGCTGACGTTTGATCCTTCTCTCTCTCTCTCTCTCTCTCCCTCTCCCTCTCTCTCTCTCTCTCTCTCTCGCTCTTTTCCACGGGAACGCTTTAAATCAACTTGTGAAAAGATTGTTACCGCTCCCGTTGGCGATTTGAATTCGCCCGTAAAACTCCAGGCAACAAACACAGGGCTCCTGGGAGGAGACGTCTTCCTGAAAAGTATTTGACTCTGAAAAGAAGAGAGAGAGAGAGAGAGAGAGAGAGAGAGAGGGAGGGAGAGAGAGGACTGATGTTGTACACGAGTCCATGCATTAGGTGCCATTGCTTGCCTGCTTTTTTCATCTTTGTGTCAACATACACAGACTGCAATGTTGTGTTTTGAGTTCAATCTCTCCAAATTTGGTCTGAGGTCATTTTACATTCTACACATTTGGACTTCAGAAGGTGTAATTTTTTGTGTGGGCCCCTGTAAACAGATGGCTAAATAGTGCGGTCCACTGATTTGCAGGAGTCCAGGACGAAAGGTAAAGATCTAAACAAAGTATGAGTGAAAAATTGGTCCTTGAGCATCAAAGTAAAATGGCCACAGACACTTGAGACGGCAGAAGACTATCAATAGCAGTTTCTCACTTTCGCCCCTCAGATTTCTGCAGAGCTCTTGAGATCATCCTGGCAACCCTCTGGTCTCGAGCCCAACTCTCGAAACTGCTGTTCCAAAAGCCGTCGGAGCCAACGGCAACGCCGGTAATCCTGGAATCCAGCTCAGATGGAGGACCTGGCTTTGGCGTGATCACAGGGAGCCTTTTGTTCTGAAAATATGGTCTAATTCGACAAATTTGAAAAAACTGCGGCGCTCATTCGAAAAACTCCAACAACAGGCAGCAACAACGGGCAGCAACAACAGGCGACGAGGCTGCGTTCAAGCGAAGCCGTCGGAGAAACAAATGGAGGCGACACCGTGGATCAGGGAAGAGAAGCTTTATACTAGCATATTCAAAACCCATGAAGTTCTTCTCTGTGTATTTACAAAAACATAATATAAGAATAAAAAAAGAGAAAATGCGCACGTCACAAATGGAGTCCCCACGTAAGTAAGACATGATCTCATTTACAGTTGTCTTCTACTCCCACTTATGGCTTCAGTCTGACAGAAAGAAAGAAAGAAAAAAAGGGACAACCCAAATTAAAAAGATCTTCTGTTGCGTTGTGACGGTCCATCGGCCCATTTACAATAACTCTCTGCGGGTTTTTTTTTAAATTAAATAATAACAATATCAAATACACATACAACGACAGAGGAGCTACATTTGTGAGCTGTACACTTTTGCTGCGGGGGGGAGGAGAGGGGAGATGCTGACAAGGCTCGTTGACCTTCTGCTGTACACAATGACCAAAACATCTCAGGCAGTGAAAACAATTTCCGGATTTGAAAAAAAACAAAACAAGATTTTTTTTAGCGTATAGCTTCCTGTCTGTACCAGCCGGCCTCCCGCGTCGCACCGAGCTCACAGTTTAGCTGGGCGACGACGTGCGAGTGGCAAGAAAAAAAAAAGTGACTTATTGGGCTGGTGTCTGCTGGGGCCATCTGTCCTCCGACGCCCCTCGCTTGTTTTAAGGTCTCGGGGAGAGCGTTGGCGCTCGTGATGTAAACTGATACGTTTGATCAACGTCAAAAGGTCAAGACTCCAGCCAGGCCTTGGCAAACAAGTCGGAAAGAACGCAAACCCCATGACCCGAAGCTGGTTGGAAAACATAGTCGGCGTCGTAGAAAAGAAAAAAAATAATAAAATAATAATTTAGTCCGTCCTGACCGCGGTCAATTTAGTGCAAAGTCCACAAGGTGACCTTAGAGAAACCCAAAGGTCGGACTTTTCCCTCCCACATCTACAGTATCCTGCAACCAGTGCCGTCCTTTCAGATCTCTTCAGCTGGATGGTCATGACTTAGAGCAAAATTAAACTCGCGCCACATGGTCTGAGTATGACAAACTCTGGTTGACTGTGACTGCCAATTCCAATGTCGCTTAACAGACACAAAGCGTACATTACAAAGTTACAAAGACACTCGGGTAGCTGAAATGGATTTTACAAGCTTGGGGCTTTTTGCAACTATCCCGATTCTGTCGTGAACTGAAAAATAAAGCTATTAGTCAAAATTGGATTGTGAATCCTGGTAAACGACAGTTAATGGGCTTTACTGGCAGAAAGGAGACATTTATAAAGATGGATTTTTACAATCTGACTGTATGAAACTGAGGACAGCTGTGTTTCCCAGCATCCTGTTGCCCGCGTTTCTGCAGTAGTGGACAGGATTTCAGTGATGAATTACATTACGACTTTTGTTGTTGTGCTTGAATTCAGGAGATACATAAACACGGCGTACAAACTCCTTTGTTTCAAGCTGCCACCTTTGACTATAAATGCTGCAAAACCCATCACAAACAAGGTCTCGGAGCTTTAGGTGAATCGCTTTTTTTTTTTTTTTGCGTTAACTTTAAACTTACATTGAAGCCTTTTCTCCCCGCAAATCATTCTGGCAATCGTTGGGCCTCACAACGAGCAGCATGATCCGAAACGTGATCAAAATTGACAAAGAAACATTTTTTCAGTCTGGTGGTCGATATTGACAACGACGACTAAAAGATAAAGGGCTACAAAGATCTGATCTAGACATGATCAGCGCATGACTGAGGCTTAGTGAGACGTCTCTGTGATGTTTTTATTACTTATGGGGAAGAAAAGACACAATGTGTTTTTTCCCCAGCTGGGTAGAAAATAAAGTGACATTAAACAAAACCAAAAAAAAAAAACACAAATCACAAAAGAATTGAATCAAACACTTTACACTTTAGGATAAATAACATCCTGGCCTGCTGATTTGAGGAATTTTGGGGATTATTTTTTCCACCCTGGTGTGATCTGATTCTAAAGGCGGAGACATTTGTCCTGTGAACGAAGTGTGCATGTGTGAGTGTGCGTGTGTTTGTGTTTGTATGTGTGTGTGTGCACAGTCTCATACACACCGTACAGAAAATATACAAAGAGTTCTCCTCAGGAATTCTTTCAGTTTGGTTCCTCTGTACAGTCCAGTGGTGGTAGAAGGAGAAGCGGATGGATGGGGGAGAATCAGCGGTCGGCGGGGGAGAAGAAAGTGGGCGGGAGAGAGACGTGGACAGCGGAAAAAAATGGGGGGCAAAAAAATGCAAAGAAGGGGGCAACTGTCCTGTCCTGGTCCGGGCAGGCAGCGGTGGTGGAGGAGGAGGAGGAGGAGAAAGTCACTGGCCTAAATGACATCACTTCCTGTCACATCCTGCTTCTCACCGACTCCGAACGGCCACTGAGCGACGGAGCAAACGCGCCTCTGGAGTATTCACACGCTCATCGTCATGTTCGGAGAATACTGCAGAGGACAGAGGGCAGAGGTGGTACTACTAGTAAAGATTGAATTTTGCTTTTAATGAATGACCTTCGATATAAAGTAAAAAAAAACAACAACAACAACTACTTAATTATTACACAGTTATTACACTGAACTAAACTTCAAGAGACGTAAAATAGCTAAGCTGCCCTCGCACACCTGAAACTGGTGTCATTTTTTGGGGGCGGATGTGGGAAAAACACACATTAATGGAACATAAAAACACAACAACTCGTATTTTAAAATTTTGTGATTTTTTTTGTGAAGGCAGTTTCAGAAACTTACACTTTCATTCTGAAAGGGATTGAGGAAGTTTCCTCCCATCTCTCCGTCCTCTCTGGGGGTCCCAGGCTGGTTGCTCATACTCAGGTTACCGGGCGAGTTCTGTTCCAAAAGGTGAGTAACGCAAACAACAAGGTTTTTTTTTTTTTTTTGAAGCAGAGAGGTAGAAGGGGAAGGCTTCCTGAATAGGAACTGATGAGAAGGAAGGAGAGAAATGTTTTGTACCTTGGGGAGACTGTCCATGTCGCCTGACCCTAGGAGACAGTGAAGACAGACAAGCATTACTGAAGGAAAACATTTTTCAAGCGATGCCTGTTTTCAGATTCTTATTTTTCATCAGGGATGAAAAAAAAAAGACAACGCAAAAAACATCTCTGTTTAGCCCTCTGTTTGCAGCCTCCTGCTTCCCCTAAAGACAACGCTTTGTTGGAAAGTCCCCATATTCTGCAAGGAGACCACCAGGTTGTCTCAGAGGGCAGAGTGAACACCTGACTAGAGGGTGTCTCAGTCTGCCAAGGAGCGGTATCCTTGCCCTTTGTGACATCACGGAGGGTTGATTTCCTAGAAGCCTGAGTTTAGCACACAACTTTCTGAAAAGCGGAGCAAGCTAGAGAATTAAGGGATATAAACTGACAAACATGGGGCTCCACAGTGCGATATTTATCATTTAAATATTCATTCTTACCTAATGATCCATTCATGTGATGTGGCTCCATTCCAGCCATTCCGCCTAATGGACCGTCTCCACCTGCACCCATAGGGAACTGAGTAGAGCATACAGAGGAAGACAGTGATAAACCTATCGCTACAGCGTAAGAAGCACTTTTCTTTTGACGTCCCAGAGCTGTTGCAGCCACACACAAAGCCATCGTGATGAGAAATGGCTCACATTAGGTCGGCTTCCACCTGGAGGGACCGTGTTTATCATCGTGTACATGTTGTCGCCAGAGTTGGTTGAATCTAGGAGGTGCGGTGGATAAGGAAAGAAGACATTGAGAGGTGAAACAGTGCGGGTAGATATAAACGGATAATAAATCTCGAGAGCCAACCTGCAGGACTTGGCATTATCGGGGTCCCAGGCGGCCCCCCTCCACCGCCCCCTGGAGGTCCCTGCGGGTACAATTTAAGTTGACGTAAGTTTGACTTGTGGACTACTGATGCCTGCACAACGCAAATTAGACTGAAATCCAGTGCAACACACCACGTAACTTCCTGGAGAAGCCGAGGAGTAGGGAGTCTGCAGGAGAGGAGCACAGGGAGGAATCAGAGCTGCAACCGAAACTTTCAAAACGTCCTTGGTGCTTTTGTAAGAACACTTACCGAAGTAGAGTTTGGAGGATTTGGCCAGGGTCTGCCCCCACCAGGACCCCTGGAGAATACACACACACACACACACACACATTTAGACACACATTCACACGTCCTGCTTTCATTCCTTTGGCAGGTTTCTTTGTTTTCAGTTCATTTGAGTTGGCAACAACAAGCTCTCCCGTTGCCCGAGAGCAGCAGTGGGAACAACAAGAAACAAAGTCCAGCTTCAGACCTTACTTAATCATTGATCCGCACACTTACGTTGAAAAAGAATTCATTTCAGAGGAATGAAAGAATACAAGTTATTCTGGACATTTCTTCTTTTTTTAACAGAAAATGTTTCCAAGGTGTAAAATGTTTTTGCGAAAGCACACCACAAACACTTAGAAAGGGACGGCAGGACAAAACTTTGGATAAAACCTCTTCTTGTGACATTAAAAAAACAGGCAAATCAGACATTCTGCTGCCAGCTGAAGAGTCAGCAACAGTACCAGGCTTCTTAGTGGTGCAAAGGGCACATTGATCCAAGTCATCCCCCAGTGGTGAGTAACTGTGTGCTTCTTAAACTCTTGCCAAACCCAGTTGGATGTTTTATGAGGCGAAACAGGCTGCCTTTGTGGCTCTGAGAAACTCAGCGAGTCAGTAGCATGATCGCTGCATATTCTTCATATCTCCGGAGGTAGACGCTACTCACATGTTCATGCCAGGCATCCCGGGGCCAACCAGGGCGTTTAGCGGTGGTCTCATCCCACCTCCATAGCCCTGTAAGCCAGCAACACACCTTCAGTTGTGTTTGCTAATGTCTAACAGCAAAGTTCAACACTGTCAGAGCGTCTTCCTCCATTCTCCTACCTGGGGTCCGAGTGGTACCATGCCTCTGGGTGGAGTCATCCGCTGCATCGGCCCCCCCATGTTTGGATGTCCTAAGAAACAGAAAACAGGCAAACCAAGTGTTTAGTTCTTCAGTCAGCAATGAGCAATTTGCCTGCTGCCAATGCACTGTTTTTAATTCATGTTGACCAAGTAATTTAACTGGTGGCAGAACTCAATTTGACTGAACGCAGCTTGATTTATCAAGAAAGATTTGTATTTGACATCAGCCCATCAATCAAGCCGTCTCCACACTGGCAACCGCTTGGACCACGCAGGTGTGTAGTTCTGACAGCGCTATTATAACATCCTATCTCACCATGCAATGCGTAAGTTGTAACACAACACTGCTATTAAGATTTGAAACAATACTTTCTCTATAATTCAGTATATTAAAAGTCTGTAATTCTGAATGCCGCGTATGCGTGTTTGTGTTTGTGTGTGTGCAGAGGTCCCCACTCCCCCAGGTAGACGCCGATCAAATCCCCTCTTGCCAAAAACACACACTTTTGTATCAAACAAATGTATTTGCACGCTAACATCAACAGCTGTGCAAAGGTTGCATACAGAACATTGCACTTAAAAGTTTGCATAATTCATCCCACGTTTGTGCAGCGATGGAGTACAGAGTCTGCAATTTAAGTCTAACACTACTGCTGGAGTGGCAGCATCATCACCTGATGGTTTCACTGGCTTAAAATTCTACCCAAACTTATGAATGTGATAATTAAAAAAAGAACAAAAATAAGCGAGTGATCATAAGCACATTGAATATTAGTTGATGTTTTAAATGTTGTTTATTGTCTGTTTCTTGTATTGGGACGTTCCATTTTAATGTTCACTTCTGTTAAGTGTCCTTGAGTGGCTCAAAAGGCACTTTTTAAATAAAATGTATTGTTAATATTTTTGCATGCAGGTCAGTGTAAAATTAGTAAAGGTGGTTGGCACAATGAATGAGGGAAGAGAAAGGAAGATAAATGTTTTGGGGCATTAAAGTATTCAAGTAATCAAAAAAACGATATTGCCATGCAAGTGAGTTGGTTGGCAAGAGGGATAGGGAGGAGATCCCTCCCCCCGCCCCCTCCCCACAGTCTACAGTGAGCTCACTACTTGGAGTTTGCGTTTGCAGTGAAAAACTAAACCCAAGAGACAGAATGGACTCGGGACTGTATCATTAGATATATTTTTTGGACTCATCACAAATCATATTGGCACTGCAACAACATTCAACACATTTTCTGCAAATTGCGTCACTTTTCATCAGGAAAAAGCATCAGAAGACTGAAGATGTCACCGTTCCTCTGTTGGAGCTACACAGTCTGCGCATGTCTGATGTATGTGAGAATGCTTTCTGCACCATCTTACATTCACAGTGTTTACCTTGCTGTCTTGTGGGGTCCATCCCGCTGGGTAACATGGCCTGGCTGCCTGGGACTCCTCCAAGTCCCTGCAGAGGGAGAGAGAGAGGAGCCACTGTCAGCCTCAGCGTCTCCTGTCTAATGCCACTTATCACACTTCTGTCTGCTGCCTGCAGGTGTCAGTGTGGCTCTAACCTGATTAGGTAGTCTGAGGGGTGGTCTCGGCCCTCCAGGGTAGCGGGGTGACATGAACGGCTAAGAAAAAAGAAAAGAAAACTAAGGCCCAGCGTAACAACAAAACACTTACACTGTCAGCCCTCAGCATCAGGAGGTCAAATAATACAATTAATGACCAGCAGCAACATCGCTGAATTGCTCAGTGTGAGTGTGGCAGTGTGGGGAATTTGCCTTTAAAATAGTGAAATTATTATTATTTTTTTTTTCCAACAATTCCGGGACAGCATATTTTCACTGGGTTGGGTTCATGGCGAAAGACAGAGCAGAGGTTTGTTTCGGGACAGTCTGAGCGTGTGCAGTTTGGCAGCTAGCGTGTGTAGGTCCTTTCTCAGCAGTGAGTGGGCTTCTTCTCCGCCCCTCACCACAGACAGCAGCAGTGCTGCTGCCATGTCTGCTGTGCTCAGGCCGCTGTGGTCAGAGGAGTCGGCCGACAGCGACGGAGGGGCAATACGGCGGCCTGCCACTAGAGAGCAATGGCCCACTTGCTTGGATCAGGGTCTTTTCTTTAATTAACCCCCTTTGCTTCCTCCAGCTGTGCCATCCAAGCATAAAAAGGGGAAAACATCTACGGCCTGCACAGCTAAAGGGCTGTAAGAACAATTAATGGATATAAATCTTAAGGGTCCGTAGTTATTTTGCCAATAAAATTTAGTGCACCACAAAGCCCTCTGATTCGCATGCAAGGCATTTTTCCCGCAACGCGAAACAAGAAAACCTGGCAGCCCAGCGATCGCTTCACTTATTCAGAGGCTTCAAAGAATCCCCGATCCTCGGAGAGTGACGGAAAAGGCTGTTAAGTTTGAGTTTTCTGAAGGCAGAGCAGAGAAATACCTATGGAGACTATTGATCCGTGTCTCAGATGCAGGAGTCTGAGTTTGACTGATAATGACAGCAAATCAATGGACAACCGGCAGAGTCCTTCTGATGGAAAACAGAAAAGACCCGGAGCGAAGCTCCATTTTGCGACGTTCCATTTGTGAGGGACGGATATTTCTGTGCCTGGATGGAGTTTTTTTGTGTTTTCACAAAGGGACAGCACAGTGTACAGACGCTATTGTAAATAAGGACTTGTTCTTAATAACTTGCCTGATTAAATAAAGGTTTGAAGTGTTGCCGAGAGGCTCACACTGCAGACACATCACCTACAGTCGCATTATTGACAAGGTTGTGAAGGTTCTTGTAATGTTTGTTAATGTTTGGAGGGCTGGTGGATTGCTCTCACGTGTCATACCTGAAAGAACCCAGGAGGGACTGGCCCCACTGGCATGCCCTCACCAGGGGGAAGATTCCCTAGAACGGGGCTGGGAGCTGCCGCGGCGCTCTGCAAAACCACACATACACACACACACACACACACACACACACACACACACACACAAAGGGAGATTCATTTCAAAACTAGGGACCGGAAGGTCACTTCAAGTGGTGGCTCTAACCAGGGATATCTTTTCTGTAGCAGAGTTAAAAGGTCCTTTTTATGTAGAATCAACAGGGAAACAAAAGGGGGGGAAAGCTGTGCAGCTTAAGAAAAAGAGGGATCATTAGTGGAGGACAGGGCATGACAAACCCCCCCCCCCCACAAAAACGCGAGGGCTCCTGTAAAACTTCCTCCAGGTGGCAGTTTGCATAAAAGGTCATAAACTGAAGTATGATTTAACTGACCCTGAACTAACCGCAACCCCACACTGAAGAGTGAACATGAATTATTTCTTCGACCTCTGATGTGCTTCAACATGTGCAGGAAAGGAGAGAGAGAGGGGTGATACTCAGCTGGTTTCATTTTGTTCATCTGGTTTTGGTCAATTCTAATGCACATCACCTTCAGGTGAAAAGCTGCAGACACTCAAACTATTTTGAGTGAGTCCATCCTGAGATTTTGCCTGTTGTTGTCATCGGCATGAGGTGCGAAACTGTTGTTTATTTTGCTCTGTTGTGTTTACATGGCAGCTTCACGACACAAAGCAACAAAAACAAAAAACGGCAGAAGACATAATATAATAATAGTTAAAGCAGCACAGTTTTTTTTTTTTTTTTTTACCTTAAAATTATAGTTTCAAATTCATTTGTACAATTCATTGACTTGTAACGGGGTGAACGTTGCCCCTGCTACTGGCACAGCGCCCCCTGGCTGACTCGCGTAGGACTATGTGACTTCAGTTGCCTGCCCAGCACCACCACAGAGTGATTGACTCTGCTACTCTCTCCTCTTCCCCTTCTCTGTGATCATCTTCTGTGAACCTCTGACTGCCATTACAAATACACAGACTAGTGGCCAGGCAAGCCACTAGTAGTGTGTGTTGATGTTGGCATGAGAGGTGTTGACGTTGAGCAAGGCATGCCAACATGGGAGGGGGATCAAGCAGGCAACCACACACAAGTTACAGCTCAGTTTCGGCCAGACGGACATCGGTGCCACCATTTCTGCTGATCTCTTGCATTAACGCGAGTAATCAAATCACATGCATCTGACGCATTCATATGCCATGACAATACATCCATAATAGTTTACAAAGGATGTTAGAGAGATGTTTGTAATGACATTTGACCCCCTCAAACAAGATTCACTCAGGATTACAAGTGGTGAGTAAAACATGATCTGTTATGTTTTGAAGCTCCATTACAAAGTGACAACGGTGCTGTGTGGAGGCATCTAAAGTCTTAGATTGTACTTGAATATATAATGACCAGTTTCAAAAACAATATGCTTAGAACATGTCATCACTACAACTACTAATCCTGAAAAACATCTTGTTGTAAGCTGTCGTAGGTGATTTTAATCATCATACCGTAGAACGACATACCACTTCCTCTTCTTCTCTATTATGTTCACTATATTTTCCAATCATTATGTAGTTGTTATGACAATCTTTACGCCCCAATTGTCTTTTTCCTGGATGCGTGGCATTAATTCTAAATTTAAAAGTGAAATAACTTTAAAATTATTTTAGCTCAGTCCGCTCCCTATCACAGTATTATATAGTCTATACTTCATCATGCCAACAATGCCACAACCCAATATTGTAAAAAACAAAACAAAACAAACAATCTCCCTGCGAGCAGCGATGGAAGGGTCTTCCCCCACGGATGACTTGGTGGGACGTTTCCTGTTGGGCTGCTGCCCTGTCGTGCCGGCTCCAGGTTATTTTTATACCTTGTTTTGTTGTTGTGCCTCTGCCAGACGGGCGGGGGTAGCACATTTCAACACAGCCTCTGTGCTCTTCCTGTGGCATTGTGCCGCTAACCAACCCGCCAGCCCGCCTTTTTTCCATAGCCTCATTAGGTTTACAGCACAGGCGACACACGGACCCGCGTTCATCCATTTCTGTGATGCCATGCAAACAGTATGCACAAAGCCAGCGCGCCCACGTCTGGGCGCCTCTACCCACTCTCCGTTCCATTTCTCTGATCTCCCCCTCAACCGCCATACTCCTCCCCCCCTTCTCTCAAGGCTCCCGCTGGATGCGAGGAGCTCCGGTGAAAATTCACCCACTGTCTCTGAAGTTTCCGCCAGCTGACTTTTTAGGTCAGACAAGAACAGGGGTTTAATCAGAGCTGAGATAAAAGCAGGCTGACGACACCCCTGTTATCCTCCCTGCGCTCCACCTCGCCACCCACCCTCGCTATTCCCCCCATCCTTCCTCAGACCCGCCGTCTGATCGTTGGCGCTCAGGGAACGGGGAGGAGGAAGCAGCCTTGAGCGAGGCAAAGCTCACATCTTTCGGCAAATGAACGTGAAGGTCGATGCCAGAGGTGGCAAAAGTATTCACAATCCGTACTTAAGTAAAAGTACAGATACTTGTGTAAGTACTGATTCAACTCCTTCAAGTAAAAGTAAGAAGGTACAAGTTCATAAGTGCACTTCAGCAAAAAGTAAAAAATAAAAGATAAAGAAATCATCAGAAAAAAATACTCACGTAAAGTACAGACACCTGAAATATCTACTACAGTAATTAAGTATTTGTACTTTGTTACTTCTCTCCTCTGGTGGACGCTGATGTGCCGCCATATGTTCGGAGTGGGAGGTTCCCCTTTTCAGGTGCCCCGTGTGAGACAACATTAAACACCATGTGTTGGGCTGCGTTGGGATTGTTGTGAAGTCTTACCAGGTTTTTACTTTCACTCTGTCTTCTCTCACCCACGATTACCCACAATGCCTTTCTTCTGTTTCATGGCAGCCTTGAGGTCTGCTGAGTTTGCTTTCACACACAAGAAGTGGGGTGGGTAAAGCTGAGATTATGTGTGTGTGTATGTGTGTGTGTACGTGAGGGTGTTTGCGTTCACTGTGTTTGTCTGTGCAGGAAAAGGAGAACAGTGGGAGGGAAAAAAAAGTCTACCTGACCTGCTGACAGAGCTGTTTTTCAAAAATACACCAATGTGAAAAAGAGAAACGAGAGGAAAAACAACAGAAAACCGACACAGAAAGTCCACTGCTAAAGCCACACTCTCCTCTTTTTTATTTTTTTTAAACAAACCTAAGGCGGGTTAGACAAACTCCTCCGTGACCAACTTTATTTTGAATCAGGTGACTCGGACGGCGTCAGAAAGCCAAGAGGAGTCGCCATGACGAAGATTAAAAAAAATATTTGTTCATATCTTGAGCTGAGGAAGGCGTCGTTCACTCAGCCCCTGGGAGACACTCAGCGGTGGTGTGTGTTTTACCATATGGCCGAACTATGTGGTGATGAATAATTAATTGACATTTATAAATGTATCAATTGAGTGTCTGATCTGCACCCTCGACCAGGCTGCAGCCAGCCAGCCAGCCAGCCAGCCAGTCTATTCAGGTTCAGATTTCTGCGTGTCGACCGCAAAATACGCTGTTATTTAAACAGCGTCATAGTCTACTTAACGCTCTACTTCTGAGCACTGGCAGTGTTAACAGTTGTTATCAGAGTACATGTACTCTGATAACAAGTAGCAGTCTAATTTTTACTGAACTGCACTAAGAATATTTCAGCTTTCAGCATTTTCGGCTGATTTATAAAAGGCCACACATCATTTGTGTTTGTTTTGTGTCTGTTTATTCACATACTTCATTTTCACTCCTTGCTGGGTAATTATAATTATCTTGTATTTCAGCATGTCAACTTGCTGACCTAATCTTTCCGTGTAAACAATTTGCTTTCCTTTTAAAAAGAAAAAAAAAGGAAGAGTAAAGCAAAAAAAAAAAAAAGAGGATAAAGTGGTGATTAATTGCACCAGATGAAAGAGCAGCTTTGACTTTTAAAAGTCTTAACTTTAGTTGTGACAGTTTAATCAAAAGTGCCATCAGTGCTTCTTGATCTGTTCTTTAGAAACATGTGAATACCTGGGAGACCCGACTGGGTTCAAACCAATGAGTTGAGCACTGGGCTGGTTCAAGTCCTTATGCAAATCCTGCCTGTCTGCTTCCATATTCTAAATGGGGAGGAGGGACTGAACAACGATTATTAGGATGGAAAATGTAATAACAACAACATTGAAACAAACAAGTGCATTACATTAGGACAAATCTGAAAAACAAAACAAAGCAAAGCAGGGCAACTGTCGGAATGCAACACAAATAAACAGATGATTCCAATGGCGAACAGGTTTATGGATGACAGATGAGGCTCGCGAATGAGAACAATCATGAATGGCCCAGTCTGCAGCAAGGCAGGAAAAGGAGTCGTTCAACTAGAACTGGTTCATTGTACTGTACAACCAAATGAGTATATGTAGCAACATCCTCCACGCTACGACTACTACTAATAAAAACATTATATTCTGAGTTGCTTAAAAAAAACATGCATCTGTTCAAAGCGTCATGGAAAGGACTGCTGAAAAAAAAAAAAAAAAAAAATCCCATTCATCCCATTGGTTCATCTTAATTCCACTAGCGTGTGTTTGATTTTTGCTCAACAACAAGACGTGCGCGATGGGACCTGCGACGGCAACGCGTCCCCTGGTTGTCCTCAGCCGAACACCTGCATCTACAAGAGAACTCATTTGTCGCATAAATTATTCAAGGCGCCATGCTCCCGGAAAACGCCACGGTGAAAAACAGCTGCACTCAACAGGCACAGCAACAAAGGACGCGCAGGAGCAGTCGCCTCTGGTGTGGACACAAGTCTTGGCTTCTGTGCACGTTCAGGCCTCAATGCCACTCTCAGGTTTGTAGACTGTAGGGAATGAACCCGTTTCCCCATGGACTCGTCGTTTGCAAAGGACAAGAAGACGCAGATCGGGACATTTTTATCTGCTGAGATAAAACACGTCGCCCTCTCTCAACTTCAAAACGGGCTCGGACTCTCTGCGAGGCGGCCGTTCGCGCCGCGCTCATCCCGTCGGCCTCGGGGGGTGGGAGAAGAAAGCCTCGACGAGACCGGCAGAAGCTCTTTCATCCTCGGTTGCCTTTGCACGAGTCACTCCGCACCCAGAGACACGCGGGCGGCCGTGCGCGTACAGGGGCGTCAGCGTCGCTCCGACACTTTGGAGACGGAGAAACTCGGAGATCCGTGAGCGGAATCTCAACAGCCTCACTCTCTCTGTCTGTGTTTATCTCTCTCTCCCGCTCGCTCGCTGTCTCATTCCGCGCCGGCCGTCGTCTGCCCTCGTCACCTTCCCCCCCCCGTCCCGTCCCTCTTAGACAAATGACTTCCGTCTCTCTCTGTTTTTTTCTTTCCCGCCCATCGCCGTGAAAATGCGTGGAAGGAGAACCTACAGGTCACGCAGGGCTCGTGACAATAAATGTTTTTTTCTTCCTGGCAGCAGGTGCAAAGCGTTGCCATGGCTGGAGGAGTGTGTTTAGAATTGCGCCCCCACAAACAAGAAGGTCTGGGAAAATGAAATGAGCTCTTTCACCAGGTGACTGTGTGTCTCCTTCACGTGGATTTTGTTACCGGCGACAAGCAAACTCACGGAGCGGAGGCGGCGGAGAGTGAGCTCAAAAACTACGACGACGGCAGCATTTTGATCTTCACCACATGGGGCATTCAGTCAGTACATGTATGCATGATGACGACAAATAAACCCTCTTGCCATTCTTCTGCTGGTTTTCCAAACCTCGGCACCTTTGAACATCCACATGACGCCGTCTTATATGGTACACGCACTTCATGAAACCTCCATAATTCACCTTAAATCACATGATGGAAACCTCACGGTTTTTCTTTTTTAATTATATTCAAAGTGAGTTATCAAAGGTTCACTTTATGATTCGCTCAATACTTTACATAAACTCACTGTGTGACGAATATCTCCTTTAAGTAATAAAGCATGTAGTTTGGGAAGCCTTAGAGTTTCCTTTTGACTGAACTTTTTCTTCTCATGATTTTTTTTCCAAATTAAAACAAAAAGATTGTTGTTTTTTTTGCACTAGTGGGTGTGTAGAGTAAACACTTGAATTACAGATCTGGTAAAAAACAAACAAACAAACAAAAAAAACTATTTCCAAAGGTTGGTGCTTGTTTCCCTATAGAGGTTGTGGGAATACAGGATGCTGTTCAGCGCTCAGGTGTTTGCCAGGCCTTTGGGTGGTGGGTGTTTGTGAGTGGGAGCCACCCGCACGAGACCAACGGGACGTACAAATGTATAGCTGCAAAGGATGTAACTCCTCCTCCTCCTCCTCCTCCTCTTCCTCACCCTCCTTCTCTCCCCCTGTGTCTCCCTCAACTCTCTCCATCCTCTCAGATGCCATTAGGCCACTTCCTGAATGTGGGAGGGGTTTAGATGCACGCCCACACACACACACACACACACAGTCAAATTTGCACATGCACACTAAAGCGGGAGAATGGAAATGCAACAAACAGATTGATTTCTGCATTAGCGTGCGTGCACCAAATGCAGTCACATCTTCAAAGCACGTTGAGAGAAACACACACACACACACACACACACACACACACACACACACACACACACACACACACACACACACACACACACACACACACACACTCGGATGGTAACAATTTGAAAGTCAGACAGCGGTTCAGACAGAAGCGAGGGTCCAAGCGGAGACCAAGTGTGTTGAAGCAGCGTGGAGATGAGAGTGGCTGTTCTACGCCGTGGACCATGCATTATTCACCGTCTCCTGTAGAGACCACAGACACGCTCCACTGTCCAATCTCCCTCCCTTTAGAACCTACATTTCAATTTTGAGCCACAGAGGCTTTAAAAAAAAGAGAAAAAAAAAAGAAAACCCACGGCGTGGCACTGGAACCATGTCATGCCATATGCTCCACCAGTAGAACACGAGAGGAGAGGATTTACATCCGACTGAGTTCCGGCTGTCTGTGTTTGCCGTAAACATTGGGAGTAAAAAAAAAACTGACTTTACATTAGTTTACATTCCTCAAGGTTTTGCTCCGCCGGCACCGTAAAAAGACTGAAACAGTCTGAGGATACAGTTTGGAATGCGGCCTATTTTACTCCTGCCGGGAAAAGCCTCTGAGGTGCTGACAATTCAGTATTGCTGAGTGTAAAAACAAACACATTTTTCATAGATTATTCAACCAGACAACATTTTTTTTGTTTTTGTTTTGTTTAACCAATTCCTCTGCTGTCATTTTGCCTTTCACGGCTCCACCTCAACATGAGTCAATATTTAAAAAAAGCCAGAAAACACGCGAGTATGCGTGTGGACCAGCGGACGACGCTAATGGACAGCGATTAGAGGCGCGGATCGCAGGATCTGTTATGTGACGCCGAGGAGAAAAACAAACTGTAGATCCTGGACTGACACCGAGAGAATGTGTCTGCCGTATTAATGCTAATACCTTCTCATTATGTGCACGCACACGCCATTCATTTCGCTGCAGACGACCTCTCCCATCAGTTTAATGTCAATAATCAAGCAGTGAGTCAGTGGGTGGGCGCAGCACCCTCGCTCTCGCGCTCTCTCTCTCTCTCTCTGTCGCCCCTTGAAGGGGAACAAGAGGTGCACTTGCGCGTGGAACTTTTCATCTTCCCCAAAATCTTACATGACTGCTTTG
The DNA here is from genome assembly GCF_046127955.1 of Nelusetta ayraudi. Taxonomy (NCBI): domain Eukaryota; kingdom Metazoa; phylum Chordata; class Actinopteri; order Tetraodontiformes; family Monacanthidae; genus Nelusetta; species Nelusetta ayraudi. The sequence continues at coordinate 481,892 of NW_027466230.1, forward strand.
TAATTGAGTAATGCATCACCAGAGCTGCTTACAAAAAACATGAATTGTTTTGTGGCACATCCACAAGGGTTCCTGTTCAGCTAAATGTGCAGCTCAAATGTTCCATATTGTGCATAATTCACTTTGTTAATGTTTTCTAACGGATCTAAAGAGTCTGACTGGATGATTAATCACGCGAGGCCTCACCACCAGAGTGCAGGTTGAAAAATAGAGACACAAAAAATTAATGTAACATGCAACCTTTAAAATGAGTATTAATAGATCAGCAGCTGAAATATTCGATAACTAATTGATTAAGACGATAATGAGCTTGAAAAAAGACAAGCAAACAACCCCCCCCCCCCCCCCCCAAAAAAAAAGCCCGACCAACTCAAGTGTTTCCATGACTTTGCGTGAAGTTTCACAGGAAAAATCGAGGTGACTAACTTGGAACAGTGCTTTTCTCATTTTAATTACATTTGAGATGTTGAGAAAACAACTGACAACAATGGCGGAATTAAATGTGAATAATAAATATAACCACAACCAGACCGATAAAGCCACGCACTGAGATCAATGACTTGAACAACTTCAGCAGCAGCCGAAGCTCATCTCCCTCTCTGCCTCTGCATCGCCCCAATCTGACGAGCGGGCGCGCACCATTTTTTTCACCCGCGTCACTATCGACCCCCGCAGGCACCCTGGCCAGGCCGTGAGGAGTCGTGTAAAACACGACGTGGATCCGCGGCCCGATGCTGCGTCAGATACGCGCGGAGAGTTAAAGAAATGATTCGGCGCTTTAGCGGCTGAGCCGCTATCTCGCCCAGCTCAGCGACAGCGGGCGCGATAACGGAGATGGATGAACGCAGAAGTGGGAGACACAGAAGAGGCTGAAGGTTCCGGGGACGAGGCTGCGAAAATGCTGCTTTTTCAACTCGAAATAACGAGTCGGTGGACATTTGGAAATGTTGTTTTGCACTCACTCAGTGTCATGAGAGAATAACGATGTGAAAAATCCAACGAAAAAATGAGCCGTTATGCCCTGCTAGGAGAGTTATATTGGGACAAGAATTGTGCTTTGAACCATAAACTGTAATTAAACTCTGAAAAATCAAAAATGTTCCCATTTTTTTCAGGGAGGGGTTCTTGTTCAGTTCACGATCCAATAAATCCCTATTAAAAGCACTTTTGATGGCAGTTTTGATCATATGGAATGAACCAAACCATCCATCCATCTTCTGCAGCAACTTCCTCCTGCACTCAGGGTCACGGGGGTCAGCTGGAGCCTCTCCCAGCCGTCACAGGCGGCCCAGGGCAGGGTTACACCCTGGACAAGGGCCACATAGACACAAACAAACATACATATACCATTCACACTCACACACACACACACACACACACACATCTATGGACAATTTGGAGAGTTTCCGGTTCACCTCACATGCATGTTTTTGCACTGTGGGAGGAAGCCAGAGCCGGCCAACCACTGCAACCATGACCCAAACCATTAAAACAAAACTAAACATAAAAACACTATAATTCAGTATCGTAAAAACAAATTTGATTTTCGATTTTGCTGCATTAGCACTGTTTGTTTAATATTACATTGAAGGAACAAAGTTGGGATTTCCACCGCTAGACTTGTACCATAGAATTCTTTTGAAGCCCTTTTAAATCAGAGTCGGACAAAGAGCATTTTACAAAATTCACTGCAAACACTTCCTTGCCAGTTCACGGCTAGGAAACAATCGCAGCCAGACTCATCCCAATAAAATGACCTCACATCACATCGATTTGCATTTCCCTAAACAGGGCAAAATGGCTTAACAGACAAACAAACAAGCAAAACAACAATAACGCCCCTTGAGGTCAATCAGATTAAAAGGCCAGCGTGGCCGTGTCAGCGTTCGTCCAGCGCAGAGATCCGGTTGCCTCCGCGGCTCAATCTCCGCATCGCTCACTTTAATCCTTTACACACACACAACCTGTTTGGTTGCCGCTATTTGAACGTTTGCACTCGTTGTGTGCTGACGCTCTCCTCCCAGTCGGGTCGGGGCAGGCTGGGGGTGAGAGCGCCGTACTACATAAAAAAAATAAAAAAAAAATAAAAAATAAAAATTGAAAAATCTGACTTTTCAAAGGGAAACATTTCTCTCAGCTCTCTAAGGCTGCATGCCAGGCGACCTGCAATAGAAAGCAGCGCTTCAGGTTGGTGTAGGATTCCATAACAAATCGATTTCCATTTAGCGGTCACGGAGAAGCAGAAAGCGAGCGCTGCAAGCTGCCCGTGCAGCGACAAAGCTATGGTAGTGGCAGGTCCATCCATCCATCCATCCATCCATCCATCCATCCATCTAACCCCTGACAAGTTTTGGCAGTTTAAGTGGACACCGGTTGGTAGTTTCACCTTAACTGAAGAACAAACACAGCGATTTTCCACCAGGTTTTCACTCGGAAGGATGTTTTCACTTTGCTCCATTTATTGACAAGAGTTTAGTTGCAGCCTGCAACGCAGCCACGCTGGCAGGAAATCTAAATGACTGTGACTGAAAGTTCAGTCCACTCCCAAGAGATGCCCCCTCCCTTTCCAGACACACTCTCCGCTCTCTCTAACCGGATGGAGATGTGAAACAAATCCAGGGGATTTCAGAAATTCTGACATACTCCTGCGGCTGACGCCAGGGAAAACACGGAAGAGTAAAAACCAATATTTTGGGGATCACCGACGTGCGTGGAAGCCTAAACAAAAGAGCGCCTTGTCATGTTTTCTTAGACTGAAACGTTGGCCCCTTTGCCCTCAGTTGCCCTCAGTTAACCCGGTGCCTCCCTCTTTGGCCTGCCTCTCCCTCTAACTCTGCATCTACCTCTCTCTCTCTTCCTCTTCCTCTTCCACTGTCTCTGCCCCCGAGATGCTGCAAGTGTCCTCGTGGCGTCAGCTTCACCTCAACGTGTCCAAACATGCGCGTGACATGACTCAGCGGCACATGACAAGTGTAAAACACACTCCTGAGGGACCGGAGGGGCGGCGTGCAACAGGCCGGAGGGGAGAGGAGAGGACGCGAGCGAGACGAAGGAGGCAGAGAGATGAGACAAAGTCAGAGAGGATGATGAAGAAGAAAAATAAATCACTTCATATAAGTGTTTGTTGTTGGAGATCTCGGCATAGCGAAGGCGTTGGACGTGAAAATGTACTGTCTCTCCTCCTCCACCTCCTCTCCAGCCTCCTCCTCTTCCTCCTCCTCCTCCTCTCCAGCCTCCTCGCCGATCACGACGGCGACCGTTTTAAAAACCCCTGGAAAATCCCGTTCCTCGCCCCCCTCCGCCGCCGCTCCGTCTACACGCGGCTCGCTCTGCATTGCCATGGCAATGATGTTACAGTGAGTCACCTCCGCATCCATCTCCCCGCATCTCCCTCCTCCGGAACACACACATCCAGGGAGGAAGACGGGGTGTGCGTGGCAGAGAGAGAGAGAGAGAGAGAGACAGAGACAGAGACAGAGAGAGAGAGACAGACCATTATATACGGGAAAAAAAGTGAGAGCGAGACAGAGGGCGAGGGAGGGGGAGGAAGAGGAAGAGGAGGAGGAGGAGGAGGGAGCGAAAGGGCTCTGTTTCCCTGGAAACAGACTAGGGGTCTTCCCAACCCCCATTGGTTCTCAACCGGTTGGAATCGGCTTGTTACCCACAAAGCCCAAAGACGTCGGCGCCTCTGTTTCCAGCCTGTCGCTGTCTCACGCGACTTTGGGTCAAAATAACAGCGTGCGTTTTCATCCGCCGATGAGGAAAAAGGAGGTCATCTCTTCAGCTTTGTTCCGGGTGAATCTTCACTCACAGCATATCGTGTGTGTTCCTTCACTTTATTTTTTGAAGCCCTTCCTTTTGTCTGTCTGTTGCCTCCCAGGGATGATGAGAATAAAAAAAGTATCTGATCAGTTTTAGGAAAAGTGAAATTATTCCCAGGTTTGAGGCTCGGTGCTGCTTGCAGTAACTCCACCAGTCCGGATCAAACCCTGGTAATAAGTATTACACAATAAAGACCAGGGGAGCGACGATACATCTGTGAGACTACAATGACAAAATAATATGACTGAAGAAAGAATTTTTTTTTTTTTTTTAATTAAACCATGCAGGTGCATTTGTTGTTTTATAACGTTGCATGCTTGACCTTAGCATGAGCTTTGAACTGTCAAACTGCATTGTACACATGGGAACTAAAAATGATAAAAGTTAAAGTAAAATATTTTGTTTTGAAAAGTGTGACCATATGTTGTAGATGCTGACAACAGAGTCCAACTAGAGTTGCTATCCATCCCTTTTTCCCAGAATTGTTTCCTTTTTTCATCACAAATCCCATCCGGGAAGCAATTTGTCCTGTTTTCTGGGGAAAACGTAAAATCTTAATTTGGTTTCCATCGTCCTGTAGTCTAGAAACATTCGGACGCTTCGGTAACGACTTAAAACACCCGTTTACTTCCCGTCTGTGTGCTACGTCACACAAGGAGTCATGCAATGCAGCTGGAGTGCGCGCTGTGTTGCTGCTGAGTCTGACTGACCAAACTTCCGAGGTGAAAAACAGGTTCGAAAACTGTTGTGTCTTTCTGACATCCTGGGGCATATTTTTTCATATGAGATATGAGTTCACTAAGTAAGAAAAATCCCTTTAAGTTCAAAGACCAAACTTTGACAAGTTTAAAAACCAAAAAGATGAACGCAAGAAAACATCCACGGTCACTGTGCTCCGTCGCACGGCGCACGTCTTCTTTCTTTCTTTCTCTCTCCTTTTTTTTTTTTTTTGAAGCTGCGTGTGCACGGCGGCTGTGAGCAGCTAAACCTCCAGGGCCGCGTCATTTGGCGCCTACGTGTGTGTGTTTTCAACCAGGGACATCACGCACTGGCTGAGCGAGCATCGTCGTGTGTCACATGTTTCCATCTTTGCTGTACAATACAGACAGACAGGTCGCGTGCGTGCGTGTGTGTGTGTGTGTGTGTGTGTGTTCGTATTGCTGTCAAACTGAGCTGTGTGAATATGTTACGGTGCGAGCGTCGGGTGTAGCAGCGTGAGACGGAGCCTTTTTTCTTTTCCTTTTTTTCCCCCCCGCTCTCGGCGCCGCCTCTTGATCTCTCCTTCCCCTCTAACTGCCGTGCGCCCGCCGGCTCCCAAAGTGATGCCGCACAATGACACTGGGGCCCCCCCCTTGATTTGAATACTATAGCGGCGGAGCCGCTGCCTGTAAAAAGTCTCTGTGCTGCTCATCCGCAGACTTTGACAAGCTCTCGTTCTCTTTGTGCAGGGAGCTTTAATTGCGCTTCTGGCAGTTTACAATCTTCTCTTTTTTTTTTTATTCCCAAGTAGTTAAACAAGTCTAGAGGCCCGAAAGTGAAGAGTTGAGCAGCCTGTGGTGCCGCCCCCACCCCCCCACCCCCACCCGACCAATATATCAAAGCAGTCATATGTCAGCTGTTAATACACAGTGTGAGCCACTTTGACATGACTGTAAAACTGGCCGTGTTTACATGCACAGCATAATCCAATTAAGGTCCGTGTTGTGATTAAGGCCATATTCCAAATGTGTTTCCCTGCACAGGCGCTGCAGCAGACATGCCGACTTGCATGCTAATTAAATGGCTGGAGCTTCGTCACGTCCGTGGCCAGACGCATTGCTTCTGTTATTTTTTTGGGGGCGGAACTCCAGCGCCCTCGAAAACAGAGCGAGAGGAGTTGCTACTAGCGTGTCACCAACTGCAGCAAAGGCAGAAAAAAAAAGTCACGAGTTGGGCTGCAGGAATCTATCAATTATGATTTGGACGGCCGTGTCAAGGCAGGCAAGCGTTGCCCGAGTGGTGTGGGGTGGTGGCGCTGCAAGGTGTAGTGCCGCCTGGACCGCTGGGCCTGAGAGACCAGTGAGGTCCCAGTGTAATTAAAGAATTCCTGCATGATGGAGTAACACAACACACTGCAGTTCGTAAGAGGATTATTGTTGTTCTAATCGAACAGGGCAGAAGGGCGAACTGACCTGCTGATCTGATCGGAGGGGAGCTTCACTTCAGGCCAACAGGTTCGGAGACCAAAGTTATCAAAAACAATCAAATTAAGAATAATTTGAGGCACGCACACACACACATATACACACATATATATTTTAGCTCAATTGCATTCTAAATTCAACAGGATTGTGTTTAAATGGTTCAATACCTGCATGTTTTCAAATCAGTTACTATTTTTACAACTGGATTTCAGCATCATCTGACATGATAATGAATTGGAGTTGAGAGTTTCTTGTGTCATTTTTCATTTTCTATAATGTCTTTTGATCATTTGAAAATTGTCTCAAATAGAACTCGTGCATATTTCCAAATGTAGGTATTAATCACTTCATTAGATGGCAGATCAACGGCTTAGACAGAATTATTAAAATGTTATCGTAGCGCTCAAATTTAGGAAACAAAAGAAGCAGCAACTTTTCACAATCATGGATTAAATAAAAAAAAACATTAATTGAAACAATAAAATGCTGTAATTAACTATCTACACTGACAGAAAATTGTTATATTCTATATTTGCCCGTGTTCTAGTGATCTCCTGTATCTTCCAGTTCATAATTTCACGCGATACAAAAGTCAAAAAAGAGTGTCGAACCAACGGCTTCTCACAGTTACGAAGCACATTTTTATCTCCAGGTTGCACGACTGCTGCTGCTGCTGCTGCTGCTGCTGCTGCTGGACACTGAGCCGAACAGGCACTGACATCAGGAGAGCGATCTCTCCTAGTTTCATCACTTTCACCAAAGTCCTCCAACACTTTGTACTCTCAGACCGAACCATCCCGCGTCAGCTGGCCTCCTGGCCAAAGATGCAAAGGCATAAACTTGACAACTGTTTTGGAAAGTACCAAACTAAAAACACATGACTGCACACAACTCATTCAGTTTTCAACTGTATGAAACCTGGATTCATTCAGGATTCATAAAAACTGGATTGCGGTCTGATCCCCCCCGACATGACTCTGCACTTCAAAAAGTTGAACTGTGAGACAGACTTTTGTTTACGGACTGCCGGCCATTCCCAGACCGAGCGTGAGAATTTAAAAATAACTTGTTTTTATGACATCATGGCTCCTCGCAAATGGAAACCGCTCATTTGGTATCAAGAGTGCAATTTACAAAGCACTTAACAGAACTGTAAACGGCCTTTCTGATGCATGAAAGGCCTCGACCGTGGACGGAAATCAATAACGTTGCATCTCTTCCTCACTTGGGTCATCACTCTCTTTCTTTCTCTTTTTTTTTTTTTTTTTTTTTTTTTTTTTACATTCGATTAGCGAATCCGTTCGGTGGAAGACCATCCTGGTCTGGCCTGGTCTTTTTTTTTTGGTACTTTCGCCGGCATTTGAGGTGCTGAACGGCTCAAAGGGCAACGGCGTTGACAGTGGGCTGCTGAAACTGCTGCAATCATGCAAATGGTGCTAAAATCACTGTCACAGGCTCGTCAATTATCAAAAGAAAGACACCCCAGATGATGCCAATGATCACCTATACAGCGCACCGCATTAATTAGGACTTCACACGGTAATTAGGTATCTGAAAATAATTACCATCAAAATGTCTGATTAGGATCTCCATTAGTCTCAAAGTCAGCAGACTGAAAGAGCCACGCCGGCATCAAATTAAGGTTGAGCTTCTCTTTCAGACGGCGGCCGATGCCACGCAAACACATTTTGGCGGCTCGGTTGAGTGGCAGACGCGGGCGCGGAGACCCTGATTGGATGCGCGAGGTGGCGCGCGGCATTGAAGGAGTTGATTGAAAGTGACCTTGGTCTAATTACAAATGGTCTAATTAGAATTCTCTGATTACATCCCCTGCAGGAAATGTAAAAATAAGATGTTGCTGGTGGCTCCTGCTAATGACTTGGAGATACAGAGGGATTCAGACGGCATGGGAGGAAACAACAAGATGCCGTTACTGTCCTGCATTTCTGTGTGTGTGTGTGTGTGTGTGTGTGTATGTGTGCGTGTGTGTTTTGATTGTGTTTGGCAGAAAAAGGGAGGACACAGAAGACATTCCTCTTTCTCACAACTGCAGAGCTCCCCCCTGTTCTTCTCCGCCGCTCTCCTCCTCTTTTGTGTCTGACTCGGAGGGCTGAGGTCACGGCGCCCTCGGGCTCCTTCTCCCTCCTCCCTCCCCCCACTGGAGCCGGGGATGATGACATCATCATAACGCGGCGGCGGCGGCGGCGGCAGCAGCGGCCTCGTCCTTGGGAGTTCCTATTCATCACCCTGATCATCATCGGCAACATCAGCAGCATCACCTGCCCGTTGCACAGGCGCGGCGAGCGCACGGCAGTGGAGATGAAAGAGGAAGAGTCTCCTCCTCCTCCTCCTCTTCCTCCTCCTCCTCCTCCTCCTCCTGCCTCCCGCCTCCTGCCTCCTGCCTCCGCGTGCACGCGCGCTGGCCGTGCAGGATTTGCTGGGCTACAGGAAAGAGGGAGGCGTCCATCCTGCTTGGGTCGGCAGAAAGCCCTGACCTGCACCGCTTCCAACAATACATCTCAATAAACCACAGAGCAGACAAATGTGATGAGTCAGACTACAGAGGGAAAACAACAACATAATAAGCACCTCCCTTCCCCCCACTCACCCTCCACCACACACACACACACACACACACACACACACACACACACACACACACACACACACACACACACACACACACACACACACACACACACACACCTCCCGCCACCTTCCTCCAACATACAGCAGCCTCCTCCAGACGGCAGCCGCCGAGCTCCCCGCCTCTTAGTCACCGCCGGCTAATCTAAAAATTCAAGCGCGCTGGCACGGCTCGCTGTTTTTTCCCCCCAGCTAGTGAGACGGAGGCGGCGCGACTGCAGCTCGTTCGGTGGGGAGCGGACGGCGGCGACGATGAGAAAAGCGTGGCGGAGCGTCGGACGGGCTGGACACGCAACTCCTGCTCCGCCCCGGTGTGATGAGCTCACCAGCTCGCAGTTTGTTGAAGTGGGACGTGAAGTGTGTGTGTGTGTGTGTGTTCCAGGAGCACAATGCACAGCAGGAAGGCTGCGAGGTCGAGCCTAATGGCTTCATCATCTTAAACCCATATTTTCCAGGAATTGCCCTCAATAACTTAAGTCTTGGTCCATATTTTTCACCGTTATGTCTCAATTCCTCTTCTTATTGACTTTCAAGTGTTTCATAAAAAAACAGAAAAGCACAAATGTGATTAAATGTGTCTCTCTCCTGATGACCTTTGACCCAAATGTCTTTATCAATTTTGAAAAGCCTAAAAAATAAAGTAAAGAACTAAATTCTAAATCAATAATTACTTTCCCAACTCTTACCTGTTTCCTTCCCTTAGTTATTTTTTTAATTTTAGACATAGTTATCAAATTACCTATATCAAATGAAATCAAACTTTATTTGAATAGCACTTATTGCATTTTTGTAGATGTCATGACAGCTACAACGGAACGTCCTGTCACACACCCTCTGTGTGTGTGTTGTTCCGCTGCTCCGCCCACCTTCCCCAAACATTGTCTCAGTAAACATGGAATAGCGGCTGGACGGAAACACTCGCCGCTTTCAATAACACGGCCTGATTAAATGGCGGCCGGCATTGTAATTTACAGGAAAACAAACAACACAGGAGAAACAGCGAGCGGGACATCCTCTCACTACCAATATTATTTACCTACTTTGTCACATGATTTTGGCTTTGTTGCAGTGTTCAGTGCTCATTTCATTGAAGACCTTTAGAAATGATTTGGGGATATGGCTCCCATCAGACTAAATCATCAAAAAACAGTCTGATAAACAAATGTATTGAAATATCTCGATAACTCGGAACTGAAATCTTCCTCCAGCCCACATCCTGGTAACCGCAGCTCAGCCGAACCATGAAGAGGTTCTAACAGACACCAGTGTGTAAACTCACGTAGTCATGGAAAGCTTTGGCCTCACTCGAGTGCTCACATGTGTCTCTTCTCTCGGGAGCTGCACAGTACAGGTCCCAGAAAACACTGCAACACACAGAGAGAGGAACCGTAGCAACACAGGAAGGTGGAGCAGTTTGCCTATAAGGCAGCGTCTTCTTTCTTTCTTTCTCCCTTTCTCTCTCTTTTTTTTTAATTAGTATTGGAATAGACGCTTCTAACTGAGTCAGAACACAACAACCTGAGGAGGAGCTTTTCAACATGATTAAAGAAATAAGGTTGTCGGGAAAGAAGAAAAGTTTAGAAGCGGTAATAAGGGAGTGAAGAGAAGAAGCGCTGCGTGAACTCTAAGTGAATTAAAACACTCACCACCACCACGAGTGGAGGAACCCTGGAGGTTCACCTAATGTGATGTTCTTCTCCCATCGGATCTGAGCAGACACACAGAGACAGAGAGAGAGGAGTGAGAGAACATGCCTTACTTCTGAATGATCAGCTTTACAAGGCTGGAGAGGGTTCAGGGGAATTCTTCCAACACATACCATTATATAATTATGGAATATTATGATCCTTATGATCCATGGATTCATAAGTGGATAAGTGAGTAGATGCACGCCTGAAAGCCTGTCTGCACACACGCTGGAGAAGGAGACAGAGCGAGTGTGTGTGTGTGTGTGTGTGTGTGTGTGTGTGTCAGTGTGTGTGTGTGTGTGTGTGACCAAGTCTGAGACCGTCAGCATGCACCAGCTTGAGGAGCTCATCAAGTCAAAGTCAAACCCAGATGCCACGCAGTCTTCACTTCTCTCACATTATATAACTGATTGTTTCCAGGAAGTTTTTTTTTTTCCCAACGTTTTCCTGGATTTTCTAAAAACTGTTTTCCAGAAACCTTTTCAACTGTGGATTTCTCCCATCACTGCTTAATCTATGTTAATCTGGCAAATATCTATGGTGGTTTAAAAGCTGAACTGTCTTCCTGCGGAAGCGCAAAAGTTCAAGCCGTCAAGTTGTTCTGGAAAATTTCCTCACGAGGAAGTTTTGATGATTTTGATGTGAAATCAGGGAATTTAACCTTTCCAGCATGGCTTCCTTATAAAAGTCAAATTTTTTTTGTGTTAACAATAACGATGTTGAGCAAAGCGGTTGCAGCGCGTCCACTGCCAACGAATGCGGACAGAATTTAAAACATACGCCTCCTACATCAAGGAATGACTTGACGTGAGATGAGAAAGAAAACACAATTTCGTAACTATCTTTCGTTGTAGTTTTAAATAACATCACTGAAGTTTTTGCCCAAATCCGCAATAGAAATCTGGTTACGGTCGCAATTCTCGGGGTGTGTGAGAACACGTATCCCACCCGCCTCTGGCTGCACGCACTCCTGGCAGTGTTAATGAAGCAGCAACCGGCGCACAGCCTTGAAGTGACACGACTAACTCAGCCTGAACCACAGGGCCGACGCCCCGAGGGAAACATGTACATTCACACCTTTACATTGCCAGAGTCACAGTGTAACACGCACAGACAGAAGTGACCCAATCGGCTCAGGACTGACACTAGTGAGCGGCTCTACACTGCTGTGCACCTGTGAATCAACCATCAGGTCTCCTTAACGAGTGCCGACCGCTCGACAATTGCGTGCACAGTGCTGGGGAGTAACGAGTTACATGTAACACTGTTACGTAATTTTATTACAAAATGGACATTTTTGTAATCAGTTACATTACTGGGAGAAAAAAAAATGTAGTTAAATTGCAGTTACTACTTGATCTGATGTTTCAGATTTCTTGCTATGGACTGTTTGGAATTGCAGCACCCTACCACTCGCCTGCCAGTTGAATTGCCTCTCACTGTTTTGATTACTGCTGGAAACTCTCTCAGGTCTTAACAGTTGGGAACATTTATTCTAAATTTTGAAAGGTAATCAAAATGCAATCGCAAATGTAAACTGTTATATTAGTTGAAAAAGTTACACTGCTATTACGTCATCAATAGGGTAACTTGTAACTTGAACTGATCTTCCAAACACAGCACCTGCATCAATAGCTGTGTTTCCATTACCCCAAGAATTGCGCAAAACTTAAATATCGCAATAAAAAACTGGTCAAAAAACCTCTCAAATTTCGACGAGAATTACGGCTTGTGCGTTTCACACCATTCGACGGAAACACCTGAAAATTGCAATTGCACTTTGACGAAATTTTTAGAAATATCCATTTTATTTTGCGAAAACCTGTAATGAAAACGCGGCTGGCGAGTCTGACACTGTGAGGCCTTCACTGCTCATTTAAAAGGTGGTAACTAACGTCGCCAGCGGTGGGGAGACGGTATATTTTTCGCAGAAGCAGGGCGCACTCACCGACTCAGACAATCTGAGCAGCAGCTGCTGGCGACAGACACTATTGCGCTATCTAGCCGTGCGATGCGACTGTTTAGTCTGCCTCTCCTCTCCATAAACAGACAAATCACTCTGCGAGGCTCTTTTTTTTTTCAGCTGCGTCACCATCGTCCGCTTGATTCCCTTCATTGAAAGCTTCCATATGGATTAAAGAATGGGATTTTTTAAATTTTTTTTTTTTTGGGGGGGGGGGGGGGGGGGTTGTATACTGCTACCTGCCCCGCTGGTGCAGCCGACTAGAACAAGTGATATGTTCCAACATTTCAATCAGAGCGTCCTGACCTCAGCTGCACATCAGACAGGCTGACTTTTTCCTTTTTTTTTTCTTTTTCTTTTTTTTTTAAGGAGGAATGCCTTTGAAGTTTATGAGGACGAGAGGAGGGGGCTCGGAGATCTGCCTCTCCCGTGTTTATTCCACATGCTCTCAGCCCCACTTGGTAGTTGTAGTTAAGACATCAGACTTAACTGGAAACACATTGGCGGCGGGCAATTTCCATACACGGACGAGAAACCGGCTCCACTCGCTCGATGTGAAGCTCGATGTGGACTCATTTTAAAAAACAACCCCTGTGAGTGCAGTTCAGTTTAGGTCAGGCCAACTTTGGAGCTCTGCTTCTTTCTCTTTTCCGCCCCTTCATCTGGAAAGCGTCGTAGAAAATAGCAGCGGCAGCAGCGGCAGCAGCAGCAGCAGCAGCCCGCATATCCTGTCTTCTTGCGGTTTGGCCTCCCGGGACGTTCATTCATTTACCTACACCGCGCTACAACAAGATCCCTTTAAGCATGATTACTGGCAGATGTTGCAGCGCGCTGCGGGGCTCCCTCACACAGGGGTTAGGGCCGCTCTCCTGACCGTGTGCATTAACAGCCAACCAAACACTGCTCCAACATTTTGTTGTTGTTGTTGGGTTTTTTTTTGTTGGGGGGGCGAGGGGGGGTGTCTTCTTTTCTGAGCTGACTGCCTTTCATTTTTGTCTCCTCTGTGTTGATATCCAGGTCTTACTTTTAGCCAACCGTCTCTCTGTTCCCTGAGCCGGTGGATACACTGTAAACAGATGTGGATGATAAAAAGTGGATAAGTGGCCTGTAAAGCCCCGCTTAGCTCCGCCCTGCTGTTTCAGCCAGAGTGACATTATGCCATAATGTTTACCTGCTGTGCTCCTGCGTGCTTACTGTATACAAAAGTGGGGGCTTGTTGCTGCACTTGAACGCAACGCTGCCTTTGCTTTTACCTCCCTCGTATGTCGAGGGCCGAGCGGGAAAGGCTGCATGTGTGTGTGTTTGTGAGTGTGCGTGCGTGCGTGTGTGTGTGTGTGTGTGTGTGTGTGTGTGTGTGTGTGTGAGCGCGCACTCTGTCGATGTGATGAGAATCAGTGCCAACCGATGATGTAACCTTTTCCATCCCCCTCCCTTTGTTCCCGTCTCCCTCTGACCGCGGTGCAACACGCCTCCGGGGCCGCCGTCTCTCTCCCTCTCTCTCTCTCTCTCTCTCTCTCTCTCTCTCTCTCTCTCTCTCTCTCTCTCTCTCTCTCTCTCTCTCTCTCTCTCTCTCTCTCTCTCTCTCTCTCTCTCCCTCTGTCGTGATTCACCGTCATTTGCTGAATCAGCTGACCTGTTTTTTTTTTTTTTTTACATCATCACCTTTTTACCTCTGCGAAGTTCGGAAATGAGGGCGAGCTCACCTCTGGGGGCAGATAACAGGAAGGGAGCGGGTGGCGGGACTCGCGGAGAGGACGAGAATGAGATTTGACAGAGAGTGACGGAGGCAAAAAAAAAGAAAAAAATAACAAAAAAAAAAAGCTCGGAGGAGTGATGTCAGTGGGAGACGTCAGCAGCGGACGGAGGAGCGCGCTCCCGCCGCGACTCCTCCTCTGGAACCGGTAAATGCAACACTAATGATAAAAAGCTGCTGACCTGCCAGCTCAGCACCGCCGGTCCGGAGGCTAATTTCATTAGCCGCTACACTTCCTGGATGCTGTGCGCGAGGGTCAGACCACCCTTTAGAGGGAACGCTACACATCCGAGCTCCTCCAACGGAGCGCAGAGCGAAAGGCTAAGAGCGGCGCTGCGTCTTACCTCTGACAGGAAGGTCTGTGCTGACTTCTGGGCCCCCACATGCAGCAGGTACTCGTACACGTACAGCGCTAACCTGCACACACAAGGGGGAGGGAAAAGGTGTCAGTGTGTTTGTCGGGATGAAGGCAGTTGGTATTGAGTGGCGTGTGATGATACAACCGAAAACACCCGGTGGGACAGTTTCCCATCATTTCTGTTCACTTCTTTTGCTTAAAATACGCACGCGCACGACATAAACACACATGCGTTTACGTTAGAGAGGTGGTTCAGGCTAAAAGTTAAGATAAGCGATCCTACTGCCTGGGTCCGGAATGACTGAGCTGCTGCCCGATCCCGTGAAGTGTGACGGCGTCAGACAAAATCTCCCGAGAGGCGCTAAGGCGCGCGGTGATGCTAATCATCGCTCGGATCCCAAACACGCAGGGCAACCTGTGCAGCTGTTTGGAATTCACCCAGTCCGTCTCCATATCCGAAGCTCTGAAGCGCTATCCGTTTATGGAAGAGAAAAAAGGCCCCGGCTGTTATAAGAGTGGGCACAGCGGGACGGGGCCGTGGAGCACCTCGGCCTTGTTCCACCTCTCCACAAACATCCTCCCAGGGCTTTGATCATACCTTGAATTAAACACTGCTTTGATTTATTCATCAGATCTCCTCCCAGACCGTTTGTGCTACTAGCAGCTACAGAGGGGAGAGTCGGGTGAAGGCGGAGGTTCCGCTTTAGCTGCAGGTAGTGACATTTCCCTCGGCAACGTGCACAATACCACTGATTACATCGTTTTGTTAAAATTATGTTTTCATTGGTAGTGTCTTACCCGGGGAAAGAGTTCAGCAGGTAAATAAAACAGCGAAAATGTAGTAATTGGGTTTTTTTTCTGTCTTTACTGGACGTTTTTGGCAATACATGGTGAATGAAACAGAACATAATTACATATTTATGTAATTTATGTCAGTCTAAAAGTAGAAAATAAAGCAGCTTGGAAGGTATTACAGTTTCTGCATTTTATACACAAGTCGGTGATCCAACCCACCAATACTGACTTTGCCAACTGTCAAAACACTGGAGCGAAAACCAATTTCTCAACTTTTTAAAAAATTGTCCTCACTTCACCTTCCAACCGTGACGCAGTGCAAGCTGCGACCTGGAGAGTCCCGCATCTGCGCGTTTGCGTCCGTATCGTGTCCATGTGTGTGAGCATGCGTGCGTGCATGCATGCGTGCGTGCGTGTGTCGGTCTGTCTGTCTGAATGTTATTAAATTGGAAAGACGGCCACGCCGGGACAGCAGCTGTGCTAGAATTCCCACAGTCAGTCGCCCCCCCTCTACGCACACACACACACACACACTGCAGCCGTGCGGAGGTAAAAATAAACCCCAGCAGACGGCCCCGTCTGCCTGTCCTGTCTGGAGGTGGCCACCGCTCCGCTCGGCACATCTCACCTCGCCATCACTTTCAGCGTTGCTGTTTTGATAGCTCGGATTTCGTCGTTGGGGGGGGGGGGGAAGAGGGCGCCTTTGTTAAAAAGATCAAAACTAGCCAAATGTTCCTCTTTACACTCTCCACCTTTCCCTCAGCCCCCCCCACCCCCGACTCCCCTCCACCGGCCTGGTTAAAATGTTTAGTCAAAGATTCTCCCTGGGACGGCGACCACTAAGCGGAGTCGCGACCAAACTCTTGACACCTCAGCCACGGCACAAGAATAAAGAGACGTTGCCCGTTTTTTTTTTTTTTTTTCTTTTCTTTTTCTTTCCGGAAAGTGTTATTGTACTCTCCTCCTGTGAACACACGATTCCCATTACCCACCCAAAAACCATCCTTGACAACCACAAAAGACGTGGGGCTGACGCCGATGCGAGCGGCGACAAGAAAGCCTGAGAAATTGCGTGAACACACACGCAGCTAGTTCTCTCAGCCCCCCCCCACCCCCCGGGCCAGCGTTTACTCCGACTCAAAGGGCAACCTCAGTCGACAGTTTGACCTGCGGATCTTTAAAAGCCGACAACAGAAGCCCCGGTGGTTGAGGAAGTGAGGAATTCAAGTAGATAGAGAGTGGAAACAAGGCTGCGCGGCGAAGAAAAGGCACAGACACAGAATGAAATATTACCTGGGTCACAACATTCAACACCTGCTCAGCTGCGGAGTCAATAACTTTTTCCCATGTTAGATTTTTTTTTTTTTTTTATCTCTGCCTTCTCTGTCCCAGACTCCTGACAGAGGATAGACACACAACTCAACTTAAAGTAATACAATCTTGCAGATTAGAGGGTGTCCATCTTAAAATGGGAGGTCACTTTAAAAAAGAAGATAAAAAACAAACTGGACGTGCGAGATAAACCGTCTGCCATAACATTTAAAGTGGACCGATCGGATTTTGGGGGCGATGTCCTGCAGCCATGTGGTGTTTAACTTGATCCACAACTATATTTTCCACAGCTTTTGTCATTTGTAAGATTAAAAAAACACCACACAGTTTTAAAATAACACGACAACACAATTGCTGATATAACCGTTGCATTTCCTTCTTAAGAGCACCTTGTCACATCCTGCTCTCATCAAAGCTGAAAGGAAGCTGATTGGCTGCTCTCCACCGAGGCAGGCAGAAAACACTTTGTATTGTATTTTCTGTTGTCGTCCGTCGCCACTGGGATGTTTGAAATAAGCCCACTGGGTTTTAAGAAACGCTGCCATGTGCTTTGTCAAGTGGCTTCGCTGTGGGATTCACGGAGAACGGGCAGCAAATGCAAACAAATAAAAAAATAAACTCCAGGAAGAACAAATCTAAATACGTGCTCGCTCTTCGCAGCCTGAAACACTTGTTATTCCAGAACCGTCCACTCTGGCAACTTGTGTCGTAAATTAGAAGCTCTTTACATAAATCACTAATCCTAGCAGCATGATTAAAGCGATCAGGTGCCTCCCACTTGCTCCTCTGCATCCTCTTCCTATAGTGCTGAGCCCATGCAGTGCTCTGCAGCAAAGGGAGGAGGGAGGAAGAGGAGGTGGAGGACATGGAGGAGGGCTGGGGATCCACATTCAAACATTTTATCCTTCATATTCAAATTTGTTCTGTCTTCACTAAATCACGTCTCCTTAAACAGCAATGGAACGCTCCCCACAGCCCCGCCTCCACCATGGACGCAGTGATGAATCGCCACAAGTTCGACCAGCCAGAGGCCGAGGCTGATGAGACTGACTAACGTGACTGCAGAGAGAAAGATCTCAGCCACAGCGACATCCCCCCCCCCCCACCCCCCCGCCCGCGTGCGCCCCCAGTCTCAGATCAGCATCGACGTTCGACGAGCGGATCCTCCGAATCGATTTGCCGCCGTGTCGATCACAGTCTGGCCGAGCGTCAACCCGCAAGAGAAGATGGCTTCACTGATTGGATTTGCCTGTTATAGATTAGCTCCAGATTACTGCGCCCCTTGCTGCAGATAAAATGGAAAAGTGATTCTGATCTGAACTGGCACGTTAATTGGCATATTTACAGGACTCAATGCGTGGGTGGACAATTAAATTAAGCGTTTAGCGCGTGAAAATTGATGTAATGAAAGAGCGAATTCACGCTTGTTTGTAAACATACTGCTCGTGTTAGCGGTGCGCAGGACTCCCGCTACTCTCCACCAGTCATGTTTTGGCGCGATGGCACGAGTGCAGGATGTCTCACTCTGCTAAATCAATGGGGTCACATTGTTTCTTCAATTAGTTCAATGTATTGAGATTAGAACTGAAGATTAAAAAAAAAAAAGAAGAAGTACAATGAACTCAGTCTCCTTTCACATCCTGCGCGATTGTCACAATGTCACATCTATTACTCAGTCAGTCAGCGCCAGGCCGGCTGTGGCTAATGGCTGGGAATCGTCTCGGCGCGCAGGATGTGAGCAACTGTCAGACAACGATGATCTAGTCAGAAAACGCTGTCGCGTCCTTTTAGGCTCTTGCCGCGTGATTATCAGCGACTTTAAAGTACACAAGACCGCACGCCGAGAGCAGTTCATCAATGTCAGATTACAAGTGCTGGATATTAAAACCTGCAATCACGCTAGCCAAATATGGGGGCAGCGCTCGCTGTGAACGCAAGCGTGCGCACGTTGCAAGGCAAACATGTTTGCAAGCGGCTGCTTATTTACACAGCGAGCGGACACGGATTAGCTTCATCAACACTCCACTCTCTGCTCTGAGCACTTGATGAAACAAACGGCGGCCACAGTAACTCTCTGGGCAAACATCTGCTCCTTCTGCTAACAGCTGGCTAACAATGTGCGTATACAGCGCTGTATATATTGATGATTTCTTTTTTTTCTCCAGTTTATATCACTCACTCAAAAAGACAAAGAGAATCAGGATTTAAATTTCAAACGGGATAATTATTCTTTTCATTGTTGAAAAAACACCGAAAACATCTCCAAAGACAAACTGGGGCAACTGAAGCATTTGTTCATTCTGCGAGGATGCCTGGAAACTGTCACAAATCCTTCTGCTGGTCTTTGATTAAAAAAAGAAATCCCAGTCGAAACCAGACTGCAACATTTCTGTGTTGTGAAATCAATTTTCTGACTATTTCTGCTTATTTGTTTAACAATGCCTTAATCGTGCTGTTTTGACACCTGGATCATGTTTTTGGTGTCCTGTAAGTCTATTTGAAGTGGGCAAAAATATGAAACAGACAAAATGAATCATAAAAGTGTTTGCGTTTTTTTTTTATGGCAAAAACAACAGACTGAAGAAAAACACGAACCGGCAGACAGAAAGTCAAACGTGCCCCTCTCTCGCCTGCCGCGGAAAATTAGAGAAGGGGAAGAGGAGGGGGAGAGTGACGAGGTGACAGGAGAACGCAGAAGGAAGGAGATGAAAGGTTCCCGAGGAAGTGAAAAGAGTGCAGAGGGGGGATTAGGGAGACGGAGAGAAAAGGCAGATGGGGAGGATGGAGGTGCGGCTGAGGGTGCGAGCGGCTGAGCCTGCAGATGAGTGTTGGAGAGATCTGTAAACTTTCATATTCTAATGTTGGGGATCTTCACTGAGCTCTGTCTGAGTTGGCAAAGCCCCCCGCTGTGACCTCATTCTGCGAATTCACATCGCGTTCAGCAGACCCCCACACCCCCCAGCCAAAAACCAGTCGCCTTCCTCCAAGAGACGTGTGCAGCAGGAAGACACATAGAAGAAGAAGGACAAATGAAGTCTTAGCATGTTCTTTTTTTTTAAGAGAGACGAGAGAGAGAGAGAGGTAATAACAATAGAGGAGTAATCCTAGATTGAACTAAGTCACCGTCGGGAAGTTGAAATATTCTAATTACCTCCTGGATACGCTTCCCCTACGAGGAAAAGACTAAATCGCTGCCTTAAATCTCGGCGGTGTACGTTCAAAGTGAGGAATAATATTAGCAAAAGTGGCGCTGAAGTATCTACTGAGGGCTTTAGTTTCTCTTAAAGGGCTTTTGCTTGAAAGCAAATGAAACATTTTCGGGGGGGGTGGGGGGGAGAGGGAGGGGCACCGGCAATAAAAGGAAATAAGGGAAGTCCCGCAGAGACGACATTAACACTTAACTGTAAGCGCAGACCTGAAGCTGAAGCTGAAGCGGGAGCTGGAGCTGGAGCTGCAGCTGCAGCTCACTAAATTTAGTCACGGCCTCGTTTTCAACCTTCTACCTGCCGCTTTGTGTTGCCGTCTCTCAACATTCCTATCGCGTTTCTCTCGCTCGCAGTCAGCTGGGGTCTGCGCACTCCCAACGATCCAGACACGTTTTTCCCATGTCATGTTACAGAGTCTTCACACAGCGGAACGCAGAAGCACAACGGGTCGCCCTGACTGATACCAGCAGCGTTCAGCTCAACCCTCGGCAATCAGGGTTCAAACGAGTCTGACAGTGGCTTTACACAGGGCAGATACCGATAACGACAAAGCTAAGGTAACTCTGCACAGTTCACGCACTGCTGGTGCTTTACACACAGAGGGTGAGGTGTATTATTACTAATGTTCTCCAAAATTAGAATGTTTCAAGTCACAAGTTTCCTTTAATTAAGAGGCCTTGTCTTCAATGACAACCAGGTCAGGTCAAATATTTGCTTCAGTGCAAAATAGACATTTGTGTAACATCTTTGTCCGAACATTACCGTTTACCTCACTTTCTTTTTTAACCCTCCCTGAAAATGACAAGCGAGATCACTATTAATTCTTCTAGGTCGTCCGTCCTCAGACGAGCCTTCCATCGAAGGCTCATCATCATCATGTCATCATTAATGCTTATTGCATGTACAATATGCATATATAACAAGCCTGTCTTTCGATAAGCTACTGAAACAAACTATTTTAGGCTTCAAACTAGTTTAGGTTGAATTTTCATGCTGGTTTCAGTGTTGAATATTTGTCCTCCTATAAGTCCTATCACAGAAAACATAACGTTTCCAAGCAATTTCTAACAAAGCATGTGTTGCTACACCTTCAATGGACTCCCAAGAAAGAAATGTTTGCTTCATTTTTGTTCTATTTGGTTCTACTTTTTTTTTTTTCTTGGAGTCTGGGATGAGCAGAGATCTAAAAAAAAAAAAAAAGGTCACAATATGGGACCTGTAGCATGTGTCCATGTCAAAACCATCGATAGCAAAGCCAAACAGATCTTCAGCCGGGCTCCTTGAAAGACGCCCCCTATCAAACGCACGCCACCTGTGGTTGAAGAGCGCGTCGGCAGCTCCGGCTGGTGAGAACGGAGAGCGGGACCCCCACCATGAAAGAACCCCCGGCCCACCGGCTGAGGCCCCCGCTGTGAACGGCCCTGTGTGCGCCTGCCAAACACTCTCCCTGATTAATCAAGGCAAGCGGCGCGGCTTTGCTCGCTATTAATGGCCCTCGCTAAATGACTTCACTCCATTCATTAAAGCCGAGGAGCGTCCTGGGCGGATTGAGCGGGCAGTGCCGCTCGGGTGCGGAGGGACAGCGGGTGAGTGAGTGTGGCGGGGCGGGGAGGACCGAGGCAAGATAAACAATGACAAATATAGACCCATTACGGCGCTGAATAATTCATCTCACACGCGGGGGCTGCGAGGGAGCAACAACGACGACGAAGACGACAACAACAACAACAACAACAACGCACAGACAAGAAAAAAAAAAACCAACCGTGTGGATTATGGATCCAGTTCTCTGTAAAGGGGAACTGGATCTGTTTTGTAGGGGAACCTTCAAAGCACCGCCGCACCTGCCTGGCAAACAAGACGGCGGCAGAGTGACGGCGAAATCACTTAGTGCGGAATTATCAAGGGACTAATCTCTGATGCTTTCTCATTAGGGTAAAATATTATTCTAATGTGCAGCGACATTAGGCAGTCAGGTTCGGGTTGGATTAATTGTGCCAAGGGGCTATTAGCTGCGGCGCGTCGTCACAGCCGTTATTCATTCTTTGGCTTTATTTCTTTGTATTTCGCTTGTTTCTGTAGACGCCGTGAACGGCCGAAGCAGGCAAACGTGTCCCGGCAAGAGGGGGAGAATTCTGGGATGCGAGGGGGAACGACGCTCGGCGATAGCACTGGGCGGGAGGGGGAGGGGGGTCGACGGGGACGTGCGGTTTAACAGTCAGCAGAGGGGTACGGGTGGCGGGAGGGAGATAAAGATAAGCCGCAACAAGAGGACTTGAGGGAGGAGCGAAAGCAGAAGAAAAAAAAAATAAGTCAGGAGGAAGAGACGGAGCGGCGACGGAGGAGAGTAAATGATTAATGCGCGGAGCCGGGACGCGCGGTGCGAGGGAAGGTCAGGACAGCGCGAGAGTAAGAGTGATGCTGCAGCCTGTGAGCAAAACTGGGGAGGAGAGGTGGGGGGGGGGGGGAGCGCGCCGTCACACACCTTTATCAAGGAGGATGAATAAGCTGCTCTCAGAGCCACCGCATCCTTTTAACACTGTGACACTATAGAAGTTGGAATCAAGCGGAATCCAACGAGCCAACGTGGACTTCGGTTTGCTGGTCCACTTGCAATTTGGTAAAATATGGATAATAGTGGCTGATTGAAAGGGTTTGACTGAGGTGGTCACAGAGGAACAGACCTGCTCCACGTCCTCACACGATTTCCAAAGTTGCACGTCGAAAGGTTTTGGTCCAATGAGTTGTGCACGAACCCCGCGAGGCAGCTGGGTTTGGGGGAAATACAGCCAGAATTCTTGGAGATCCATCTTGAAACCCCGTGTTTTCATTGGGTCTGAACATAACCAGAACTACTGGCATCCTTTAGGAGGAGAGCGGCTGTGGCTGTGGCCAGGCTTTAGCCGAGACAATAAACTGAAAGCCACTGCAAGCCTGTGAACAATGGCGACCGCGGCGGCCGCGCTGCAATTTTGTCGGTTTCGTTCGAACCGGCCGACGTTTCTTCATCGTAGCGAAAGCAAAGAACAGTCACAGAGACATTCTTCTGCTACTGACTGTCTTTGGCAAGAGTTTGTTTGAAACATCAAATCAACGAGCAACTATGCGGTCACCAACAGAAATCTGTTAGGAGTTGGACCGCGCTGGTGCGCTGGTGCAATGGTAAACCCAGTAAACTAGAAGCATTTCCCAAATCATTCTGATTCATTTCACCTCCCATCTGGTGAAGAGCTCAAAGCCAGTTTGGAGCAAAGCGAAACAATGCTGTTGCAAAGTTGACAAGTTGAGGAACAAAGTGGAGTGTCAAGACCAACTGACCAACTCAATCTACTGGAGGCTGGCAGGGCGGATGACAGAGGTTTCACAAAGTTCAATTCTGAGGTAACGTTATATAAATGTGGCAGAGAGGAACCGTCAATCCTTTTTTTTTTTTTTTAGGAAGGTTCCTCCTCTTTCCTAATGACTCAACAGCCTCTTTACCTGACCATGTTAAATGGATCCCATCCATTCAATCAGAGCATCAAAGCTCGTTTCTTGTGCATGCCCCCCCCCCCCCCCCCCCCCATTCGTACATTGGGTATCTCAGTTGAAAATGTGGCCGAGTGCCCTGTGCTCAGCGATGCACTTCTAATTGGTGTTTTTGCTGATGGTCATGACTCAAATCTATATTTTGCATTACTCCTTTAAGACGTTCCCCGGGGCTCCTCTAATGGCTCTCTAGCTAAAGGCATGGAGACATTCGCATGGACGGATGTTGCCACGGATGCCTCTGCCCTGCCACTGGGCCGACTCCAGCTCCAGGTTTGGTGACTAGATGTCGTAAGGGATTAGTGGTTAAAGTTCCCACAGCCTTCGAGATTAGCTGTGTATCATGATAATTTATTGAAACAGACAGCGACGAAAAAAAAAAAAACGTTAAAAAAAAAAATCATAAATGTTTTGCTTCTCCAGTCATATATTAAACTGCCGAGCGAATGTTGCTCTTTCACTTCCAAACCACCTCCTAAATTCCTCCTAAACAGAAGAAT
Organism: Nelusetta ayraudi; assembly: GCF_046127955.1. Classification (NCBI taxonomy): domain Eukaryota; kingdom Metazoa; phylum Chordata; class Actinopteri; order Tetraodontiformes; family Monacanthidae; genus Nelusetta; species Nelusetta ayraudi. Next base: position 505,666 of record NW_027466230.1, read on the forward strand.
TTTTACAGGGAAACTGCTTGGCCGTCAGCAAAGTGGCAGCATCTGTGCCAGGTGACAGAGTTTGTGAAACACTGTGGCAACAAAATGCTGACAGCTGATTGGCTGATAGCAACGGCGCAATAGGGAGGGAACTTCAGTGGCGTAAATGCAGCCAGCTTATCTCCGTTCCTTTCAGCGAACCTGACCCACCGCGCTCTCCACACCTCCCAAGACATCTGTGTGTCGGCCTGTGCGAGCAACACGAGGGCTCAAACTTCAGCTTTCTCTGCATTGTTGCAGGCAAAAAAAAATATTTAAAAAAAAACCTGCCTCGGAACGTTTTAAAATGAATCTTCCAAGACCATTGTCAATGGTCAAAGCATAAAGCAGAGGCCAACGAGTCGTTTTTCACGCATACAGTGTGAGCTCTGACAGTCAGACTGTGCAGTGAGCGGACAGAGAGGACAAAGCCACGAAGTCTGGCTTTCTTTTTTCAGGCATTGTGACTTGCAATCAAGATTTTGAAAAGCATACAGTGTACAGTATCCTGGTTTTTCTTTTTCTCCCAGTCCTTAGGCTCGCTTGATATCAAAAAAGTGAAACACATGGTTTTGGTTTCAAAACACTTTCAATCCACACCCGTGCAGTCAATTGGCATCAACATAAAAGGATTCCAAAGAACAGGACACTTGAACACTTTTACTCACTATGACACAGACAAAGGTCTATGTACATATGTATATATATATATATATATATATATATATATATATATATATATATATATATATATATATATATATATATATATATATATATATATATATATGTGTATATATATATATTTACATATTTTACAATCATGGACTAATGCTATACCGTTTCTTACGTTATTGAATTCTACTTTCTCTTCCTTTAACATGAGAGAGCGGACAACACCAAGTGCCATGGCCAGTGGAAGCTGATAACAGACCAGCTCACTGAGATACGGCGACCACAAGTCTAACTGCTGCTGCAAACCTCCTCCCCTCAGCGTGTGGACAGCACAGCACGACTACACCCCAACCTTGTTATCTGCAGAAATGCTTGACGTGGGAAGACACAACAGGGGGAAGCGGCAAGAACTGAAACCACTGAATGTTGTCAACGTCTTCAATGTGGGAATTTCACACATACACACGTTCGCTTATTTATTGATTTGTTTGTTCATTTATTTATCTTTCGCGAGCATTCCTGGGCTTGCTAACGTGCGGAAGGACCTGTACGCCACTTCGCAAACACCGCCGCTACCCTCCTAAACATGTCCAGCTGCTGCCCGGGGGGGGGGGGCATGGAAAAGTCTTCAATAAAACAATGAAGCTCATTACAGACAGCAAATACACAGTCGAGCTGTTTGTGAGCGACTTCTGCGCGTAAGGTTATATGTTGTTTGGTGAATTCTGTGAACAAAGTGGGGAGATAAATGCAAAGACAAGTTGCAGTCTCGAGCCCACGCACAAAACAAGAAAAACATCTTGAAGCACGCAAACACACACACACACACACACACACACACTGTAATGGTAAAATAAGTTTAAATGTGTTGGGTTTTTTAAAAGATTAATTTTACAAAAATCAATCAAATAAAACAGAAAAACAGAATTTTGGGAAAATAAAAAAAGGATCTCACAGTGTGTATAAATATGTGGGCAGCAATGTGTGAGCCAAAACACAAAATGTGAGTTCTACATCTTTCTCATGCCACGGCAGTGAAAAGCCTCAAATGTTTGCTTTTGAGTTTGCGAGCAGAAAAACAACGTTGTCATATCAAATCCTTCCGCGCTTGACTGGATCAATACAAACAAACGCGCGTTTCCCTTTTCAAACCCGTTCCTCGAGTCGCTCCGCAAACAAAATTAACACTCGCTCCGACGGTGTGACGAGAGCCTTCACAAATTCCTTTAACTCTGGGCCTGCGTGGCAGCCCGTGGCTGCGGCTGCGCGCTGCCGTCGCTGGCAGGTTCCACCCCCACTGGCAGCTTGGAAGCAGCAAATTAGAGCCGCCGCAATTAAGACGTGAGCTGTACAACGCGACAGAGAGAGGAAGCCTGATACAGGCAACAATCAGACAAAGTGAAACAGTTCTTGTTCTGTCAGCAGCGCAGAGACTCCACTGTCTCACAGCGCAGACAACAATGCCCAGGGCTGAGATAACAGGAAATGCCAGCTTATCAGACAGAGGGGAGAAACAGAGAGAGAGGCAGCGAGAGAGCGTGATGGCTAGCTCACTGTTTACTTACAGGCTAATTGAAAAAAAAAAGGCCATTGTGTCCGCGGAACAAAAAGGAATTTGGTGTTTACACATAAGTGTCACCCGAGCAGATTTTCTTCGTACAAGTGGCATTTGTTTCGAGAAAATGCAGGAAAAAATATCATGAAAGAAGGCAAATCCATCATTTTCTTAATTTGAGTTCCATTACATTGCCTTTGATTTGTTTGGATTGAGTCACCTCTCGTGGGGAGTTTGTTTAATTTCACAGCTGAGGGAACACCAATGATTTTTAGGAGTGTTTCTCTTTGTTCGACTTTTTCTCACCCCCCCCCACCCCCATCCTCCCCGATAAGCTATTACAGTAAACCCTGAATGCAATGCGGCCGTAAAGCCAAGAATATCAAAGTGCTGTTTATCGAGTTTGATGACAGTGTTTTTAGCAATCATGTGAGGTTAATTATTAGGTCTATTTTCAGCAAAGTACAGTAAGAGGAGCGTTGAACAGTTTAGGAGTGAAAGCGGAGCTGCACACAAAATTCCCCCTGGAATTAAAAGCCAGCATTTATGGATGTTGCAGCGCACATCCGTGTGAATCACAGAAGGCAGTGAAACCCTATGCTTTACCGTATCAAGATGCAATGTTTAATTTACTGTTACTGCAATAGTTTAGATAACATTTTTATTCTTTATTTGTGGTGGGGTGCAGGTAAGTTTTAGCCCTACACTGTCTATCTATCTATCTATCTATCTATCTGTCTGTCTATCTATCTATCTATCTAGGTGGGCTTTAAGCGACGTCGGGTCACTAGGGTTTACTGCAGACGAACAGGAAGTGATTCCATACAGATAAACACCATCAAAATGCCCAAGTGGTGTGCCGTTTCACAGCCGTGCCGAATGATCAAATCGAAGGGAATAACACAAAAGTTTACTTTCAAGTTCTGAGAGTTGTGACTCACAAAAGTGAGATATTTAAAAAAAATTTAAAAAAAAAAGCTCACTGTGAATCGGCAGCAGAAGTGAATAAAAAGTCTAATCGTCTAAAGTCTGGGGGAACTGAGTCAGACGAGGCTAGTATGAGGTGAGCACTTAGTGAAAGGTTAGCTAGTCATTCAGATACTCCATATTCAGCCAAACATAAAGAGATACAGACAAACTAGATGGCAATACAGTTTTGAAACATTTTGTCTCTGTGGGCTGTTTACCATCTATCACCTTGACACCAGGAAAAGCATTAAAAAAATGCGTAGAGATTGGAACGGGTTTTGTAATATTTGATGCATCTCCTGCGTGCAGGCACATCTAAGGCTTTGCCGTATGCACTGGCAAGTCATTTGGAATTATTAGATTCCACATGAAAAATTCTAAAAGCTTGAATTCTGAGGTAGAAAAGCTATGCAGTGCTGCTTTCACACAAAGATGCATTAAACAGGTACATTTCCTGAAATCCAGACACACACGTTAGCAGGCCTTTGATGGCCAGCCGTCACATATTTAGCCCTCCTCCTCCGCTGTGAATGAGGAGTAAAGTAGTATTTAGTGGATCTTATAAAGGGCTCAGAGAGCTCAGTGTCTGCGCTTTTAAAATCCAAAGTGAAGTTACGCACGAGCTGCCTTCCCGAAGGCCTCGCAAGAAGAGCATCGGGACGGAGTCGGCCTCCACCGTCGTGCATGGTCATGTGAGGACAGTACAGCTCCCCTCTCTCACGCAGTACTCGTCAGAGCAAAGGTGAGGCGATACACGCAGGCACATGTACAGGTGACGCCTGCACGCCGTACGTTCGCGACCGCCGGCGTGCTCGACTGGTGAATTTGAAATAAAAGAGGCAGAGAAAAGACTGAAGACAGAAGAGTCTGAAGCAGCGTCTAAGCCTGGCTGTCACGCATGCTTAACCTTGCACTAGTGCCTGTGGGATGCGGCTTGCATATCAATGACGGAGGAATATCAGCAGCAGAGAGGGAGAGAGCGAACAACCACCTCCACAAAAACACACACACACACACAGCCCGGCAGGACGGGAGCCAGGGGCGTCGACAGCGGCGCTTGGTGTCAAGGGGCGGACGAGCAGCGAGCGGCGGCGGAGACAGAGTGGCTTCCAGGGGCGGACAGACGCAAAACCCCGTCCAGCGCACGTGCGGAGGACGCAAACGGAGTCAGCGAGCGGCCGGTTTCCCCAACAGGGCCGGCGGACTGTAAAACGCTGTTTCCACCAGCAGCATTTACTTTTGGCCGCAGCTCTCCAGTTACAGGAAATGCTTTGAGGCCGCTTCCCGACCTAAAGTCATGTGGTTTGGGGGCAGAGCCGCGCATAGCTGGTGCCATCGGCGAGAAATATTTGTACAGCCGGCTACACACACACACACACACACACACACACACACACACACACACACACACGCACACACGCACACACGCACACACGCACACACGCACACACAGGGCCATTATCCAGCCTTAACCCGATCTGAAAACACGGGAGACCGCAGACATGGGGGACAATTTCACAACAATCCTCCAAACGCTCACATTGCATCATGACATCAGGATCAAGATCGCACACCTGCCGCTTCTGGGAACAGTCCCATTGTGGCGATCGTACACCGACACGGGATCTCGCAGGTACTCGCGCCGTCACCGGTGACTCCAGCGCAAAAACAAACATGGAGGGCCAACGATATCGTCAGGTGGCTGCCCAGGCTCGTACCGAAAAAACAAATAAGATAAAAAGAATTAAAAAAATTAAACAGAGGTACGGGTGCCCTTTGGGCTGATTCCCAGAACATTGTGTTTTGTATACTCTACACTCCCTGAGAGGTAGAGGAAAATCAAGAATTTTAAGATTTTTTTTTGCATAAATATCAGACCTAAAAAATAATAATGATGATTGTGGCCAGCATTGCAGAGCTGCATTTGAAGCCATTAAGAACATGGACAGTGAAGGTATGATGTGACTGTTACTATTTTTCAGGTATGCTTTACTTAGGTAGTTCTTATTCCGATGAGTTTTTGCTTTTACTTCCTACATTAGCACACAAATATCTCTACTCTCTAACCCTTACATTGGAAAAACATGGTTGTTACTTCTGTGTTTATTCATTTATTATTACTATACTTGTTGTTGCTTGAAGTGGAGCCATTTGAATTATGCTGTTCTGTAGTTAAACATAAAACTGGATCATATTTTAGAGGAGAGACAAATCTATTGTTTCATTAATTGCAAAAAAACTTGTGTAAAGGAACTGAACCAGTACTTTCACCATAACAATTTCTTACACACGTATCCATACGTTCACCTAAGTGCAGAATGTGAATACTTTGCCACCTTAGGACACTGACTGGGGGCCCACAGAGAGCAGCCCCAGGTGATGAACTCCACCTTCACTGCCTCGATCTCGATCTCGAAAAAGCAGCATCACAAAGACTGAGAGGAAGCGCTGCCCTCTCCTCCTCTCTCTCACTGTCTATCTGATGCCGGCCCAGGCCTTTATTTCTCCAGGTCCATCCCTCCTAAGGACCCCCCAGGCATCCTGCGACGATGCCTTAGTCAGAATCCTCTCTCTTGATTGACACGTCTCCCCCCTCCCACCCTCTTTTTTCTCAGTCAATCAGAGACTGTCTCCCCGCCGCCTCACACAGCTCAGTAAAAAGGCTGCCGCTTTGATACGAGTTCTGTGGCAAGTTCCATCTCTGGCAGCGGGGATAAGAGAGCAACTAGGAGGGATGCCAACAGATAAAAGAGGACTTTTAACAGCCTTGAATGTGTTCAGCAGGTTAAAAAGTGTTTTCTATCAAGGTCTTGTCAAACTGTCACCATGACTTTAATCGGATACAGCTTTATATGCGCGGCAAAGAAAAAGAAAAAAAAAAATCACAGCAGCGTTTTCTCCTTTGGTTTTCCTTGTAATCCCCTGGCCGATGCTAATCTGAAGAGGGGCGCGGCGATTAAACACGTCAGGCACCGTTTTGAAATCGACATCTTTCACTTGACCGCCGGCGTCGGTAAAAGGCAACAATCGCGACACTCGTGACGGCTCTCTGGTCTCTCGCAGTTGCTCACAAGCATCCCAGGAGAGCTGGAGAGGCTATTAGCAGCGTAATGATCGCTGGATTCACATGACAGACGGACGAACGGAGTGGGTTCTGAAGGATGAGAGGTGGGCACGGTGTCATCATCAAGCGCACGCGACCTGCTCCCTTGTTGACCCAATGAAAAGTGGGAAAACACGGAGATTGGCACACGCTCTTCATGCAGTTCCCTGTCGACAGCTGTGGCCAGAGGCCAACTGTGTGTTTCTTGTGTAAGGTGAAGGGTTAAAAACACACAGGGTTTTTCTTTTTTTTTCCCGCTTGAACTCCAGCGCTGGATTTAAACCAAGAGAAGCAGTCATGGATCATTTAACAGAGTAAGCCTTCCTCAGAGAGCGCGAGGTGCATTATCAAGCAACCAGACCACGAGGTCCTGCAGGATATCATCTGACCTCATCTGACCCGCAACAACAAAAGCTCCCTTGCTTCCCAGTTGTGAGCGTTCATTCACACATTCCAGTTTTCTCATTTCTCACAATCTCACCTGCCAGTTTTTTGTTGTTTTTTTTTTTTTGTTAAACTTCCGCATTGTACCTATTCTCGTGCGCAATTTATTTTTCATTCAAGACTGCGCTGGATCAGCCTCACACAATAATGACTCGAAGAAAAATGTACAGATCATTAAAAAAAATATATCGTAATTAGCAACTAAATGGCTAGTTTTTGGCGTCGTGCCACAACCGCTGTTTTGCGCGCCACAAGGTGGTAGAACAAACACCTGGATGAGGCTGCGGTCACCAACATGGAAGCGGCCTTCCGTGACATCACAAAGGGCTGAGATCCAGAGCTTGGCGTTTTAGCAAACACCTTCCGAAATTCGGAGCAAGAAAGAAGTGTTGAGAAATACAAAAAAGAGTTTTTGTATTTCTGTGAAGTTCACTGGCAGGAGGGGCATGAAATGACAACGGTAAAGCGAATGTACAATCTGAGTCCTTTAACATGTAACACATTTGATGATGTCAATGTGAAATTTGATTTTATATTTTGACTAGAAACCACACACACCTTGCCGCTCACGACGGATCAAGGCTGTCCATCAGTCCGCCGTCAGATTGCCTGCGCAGCCAAGCAATGCACCGTGGGCATGCAGCCGACGCACACGGCAGGGGGAGAGACGCCGGTCTATTTTTATTGTAGTTCTCCCCTGTATTGCCTCTGTCAGAGCCAGAGTGGCAGCCTGAATTGCTTCTGTCGGATAAACACTCCCAGCATGCACTGCTTTGCCTCATTCTGCGCTAGTGCTGCACTGGCAGCCTCCTGGCAGGATTCTGAGGTGTCTCAGTTCAGAAGTTGGTGTGTGCGCGCGTCTGAATATATGTGTGTGCGTGCGTGTGCGGGGAATGATGATGACGCTTTCAGAGCTAGAAATGCATTTGTCTGCACCACATTTATTGGCAGCAGTCGACTAAAAAAAGAAACAAACAAACCCAATGGTCCCTGATGCAGGTTGTGCAGATTTTAGGTTTATCATATTAGATTAATAGACAAACAAAAATGTTATTTGCATTTCTAAAAGGAAGACATTTGCAAATCTAGATATGTGACATTCCTCTGTGAGGTCATATGTATGTATGTGTGTGTGTGTGTGTGTGTCTTTGACCAGAATTTACCCCCCGAGTTTGCTCTCACACACACACACACACACACACACACACACACACACACACACACACACACACACACACACACACACAGCGGCAAAAGGACAGTGAGCGCTGCAATTGAACTGACTCGGAGCCACAATCCAAGAGCTGTGTGGAATGTGTCCTCGTGCTGCCAGTGACTGAAACCTACACTCGTGGAACAACTGCGGTACACAGTCAGCGGTCGTGTACTGTCACTCCCGATCAGAATCAAGCGCAGGCCGTTACGCAGGTGGAAGCAGGAAGAGCGAGAGAGAGGACGAGCCGAACGGCGCCGCTGTCCGAGACCAAGGCGCAGCTCACACTCTTGCAGTGTTTAACATCAAAAAGGTTTTATTGAGGGGTGAAGACAGGCTGGATTTGTTTTCTCGTCATTACTGTCACAAAAGACAAGTAGAGGAACGGGGTCCGGAGGGAGAGCAAGTCGAAGATAAAGAAGAGGAACAGCTCTGACCTTGATTTCAAACGACTTCATCATGTGGGCATCAGTCAGCTTTTTCATGGCGCGCCGTATTAATGGCATTGTGTTGATAAAAGGTTGTTCCTTTTAACCTTAAAAATGAATATGACCACAAACATATGGCAAAAAGGTGGCATTTTCCAATACTGCATGAAAGCGCTGATGATGGGGGAGTCGAGCAGCTTTCAGCCACTGAAAGCACGGTAAATGATAGTTGAGGAACAATTGAATATCTTATCGAGACAAAAAGCAAGAGAATATGAAAATAAAATATTTATGTCAACAACAAGGAGAAGCAGCTTGTTGTTTATTGGTCTGTGCTGTGGGTGGGACGGAGAAAACAACATTTCTTTACTTATTTGGTGGTGGTTTTGAAATAGTAATTTCTATTGACTGCATGAATTAAATAGTAACAGGCAAGGTTAGACAGGAATATGATTGGAGGGATTCAGGAGGTAAAATGCATCAAAGTAGTACTAGTGGCAGTAGTAGTAGTATTTCCTCTGAAACAAGGCCTGGCAAGTGCAAAAACACCAGATCACCACCACAACAAATCAGTGTTTACTCCTCAGCAAGTCAAAAAAATTCACAGAACACATAAAACTAAAACTACTCTCTCTCTCTCTCTCTCTCTCTCTCTCTCTCTCTCTCTCTCTCTCTCTCTCTCTCTCATCTAAAGGAAAAAAGGCAATGGGGGGGGGGTTGAGGACTGTCTCACCTTTTACATTATTCCTGAACTGCCAATATTCTCAAGGTGATTCACTGTGCGATTCATTGGGTGATTCATTTTTACCACATTCGTGGGCTGACTTTGGATTGAGACGGAGCAGACCTCATGCTGTCAAGTGTGTGTTTTTTTTTTTTCTTTCAACATTTCAACAGTTTGCACTGCCCACCAAGTAGAGAAAACCCACTGAACCCCTTGGTGTTCATACCACGCTGGTGGTATGAACACAGTTTAGGTCTTTTTAAATACACCCAGGCGTTGATTACTAACCACTACCTGTTACAACCAAAATGCAACTTCATTTCTAAATGACTCTGTTTAAGGTCTATAAAGGTCACAAAGGTCATCAAGTGTGTAAAGGGATTTCTATCAAGACAAACAGTTTGACATTACAGACTCTTGTCTTCCATACCTACAAACAGAATTGGGTAGCGGATTGATGCAACTGAGACCCTCTAGATTGAGGCTTTATTTCTAAACTATTTAGTTCAGTTCAGCAGACAGTCACGCCCTCTTGAATTGATTTAAAAGATCAACGGGTTTTGGCACTGAATTCCAAATGAAGTAAAGGCATTTACAGTTACAGGAATCAATTCTGCAGCTGTTAACATGACAACAGTTCATACGCAGGTCGATAAAACCTCTTCGTGCAGCCACCAGGATGTGGTGGGTCGCTCTCTGCCCTCGTGTTTTGGAGCTGTCAGGAGTCGTGTTCCACTCTGGTCACACGTCTTCGATACCCTTTCTGACAGCATGTAACAAGGAGATACTATCTCTCCATCTGGAGCAGTGTCAGCAGGGCTGCTGTGTGAACGGTGTGATGTGTTTCCCACCCCCCCACCCCCACACACACCATTTTCATGACTGTTGCCTGATGGGATATGTATGTGCAAATGTGTAGGAAGTGATGAAGCACATGGAAAACTTGTGCCCAGTGCAAATGTTCTTCAGATCACTGCTCTTCTTATTATATTAACAAAACTTTGCACCCAAAGCGTTGTATAATCGTTATACACAAACTCCTGGCAACCTCATTCTATCCCTTTATTGTCCTTTTCTTTTTGCTTAACTCATATTCAGCGAGTTGCTTTTTTCTGCTGTTTTCGTCCATTATGTAATGTATACACATGTATATCTATTGCTGCGCCCGACTTTGCGTTTCCTGTCACGGCCGTGCTAATTGCTGTGACTGGTGCTGTCAAAACAAATAAGTTCCACGCCGTAAAGGCTCAATACAAACAAACAAACAAAAAAAAAAGAACAAGGATGTACAAAGGTCTGCTGCGCTCACAGCTCCTCCGCATTTACATGGGCGAGACGCCAGCGGCCCCCGTGTCTGCGGGGGTCCGTTCCGAGGTCAATACTACAACACTGTAAACTAATGATCCAGCAAATTCCCTCAGTCCTGCTCCCTCCTCCTTCCCCCTCAGTCTGCTGTTGCCCTCGCTCTCTCCCACTCTCTCTGATCCCCCGCTGTGCACCAGAAATGAGAAATAACTGAGGGCTCGGCAGCGCCGGGGCCCCACTTCGCTCCAGCGCTGCGATACAGACGCCGCAGATAAACAAGGCTGCTTGTTAAGAAACAAATGAAACTCCGGCCCCGCCTGATGCTTGCCGGCGTTTTCATCCCACCGCTTTCTTGCCACAGGGCCCGCTGCTTTGGTCACGCTGAGGCCCGACGGAACTTGGCCGCTGCCTCCGAGTGTGCACGGTCAAGAAGCCGATCCGAGTCAAATGTGACGCAGAGCAGCGAGGCAACAAAAACGAGAGCCAGCGAGAGCGAGCAGATTGTTAACTGCAAAGTTTAGGTGATGGTACGTAAGGTGACACAAGTGCCAAGACAAATCCACAAGCAACCTCTGCATCGTTTTGTGAATCAAGACCCATGAACGCGAGCTACTGGAACACTAGTATGAACAAATAACATGAAGCTGTGTTGTGTGTCTTTCCAAACACAGACACACTCTCTCATGAGTTCACAAAGAGTCTCCTCAGGCCTGGAGGAAGCATTCCATCTCTGATCTGTCAGTGGACGCAATGTCTCCCAAAGAGGCACACAATTCAGCCCTGTCCTTTTCATATCGATCGCGAGATAAAGAATGGGACTCAAGGGGACGGAGCCCAACAGTCAATCACACTGTTGACAAACACGAGTGAACTGGATTCAAAAGACACCATGAATCAAAAGGCCGGGACCATTAATCCGCTCTCTAATGGCCATCAGACACACAGCAGTAACCTCTGGACGCTCGTGCGACTGTGTGGGGATACGTCGTTCTCATCATAGAGGCAAAGCGGCTGCACATGTTGTGTCTGTCCACGGACAAAAGGCACGTCAACTGGGAGTACATTCCACATGACTCCTGCTAGCCGCAGCAATCCAGCTTTGATAGGCTTGAACAAAAGCTTTGTACTTTTTTAACATGTCATTCATCACAGCAGGAATCTAAATGAGAAGAAATAATAATAATAAATAATAATAATAATAATAATAATCGTATTTTCTGGCTGAATATGGGCCATTTCATTCATTAAAGCGTCCGTCCTTGACCCGTCCACCTCCAAAACTCTTCCAAGTGCAAAACCCTGAAAACCCCGATTGCAAAACACTTTCATTGAACACATACGGGGAAAGAACCATCTGCTGCTGGTGGGCTTTTACGCATGGCCACCTCGACAGACAGAACT